>NC_043001.1:27516078-27661078 GCF_006345805.1 Octopus sinensis | reverse complement strand
CACGAATAAGCACATAAATGCAAAACAAGGTGTAAAAAAACAGTGCTTGAATATGAAAGATAGTATATGTTTTTTATTGAAGTTGCAAAACATCACAAAAAAAATGTGACTCCAAGTTTTGCGTTCCTGCTCATCGGATAGTTGTGATCAAGACTAGAATAAAATTGTAATTACAATTTTATTCCAGTCTCGATCACCAAGTTCCAGTCTGTTTTCGCACACCCTTCCTAACCCAATAACTCCAAGAGCATAATTGATGCTTTCAATGTATTATTGGCACAGGTGCCAGTCACGTGACACCAGTATTGGCTATGACTATGTTTCCACTTGGTTTGATGAGTCTACCACATTGTACCAAATGCGAGGGAATGCAACTCTCAAAGCAAGCCTCCTAAAGACAGACTCAACTGCATATCATATGATTTTGTAATTAATGCACAAAATTCACTTTTCACTCGTCAGTGCAAGCATAGTCAAGACACATAAAAATAAACAAAAATCAATGTGGTTATTATAGTAGTTTTGACTTTAAGAGTCCCTCCTAGCGTGAGGCATTTATGTATAGTAATGCCCTTAATATAAATAAATATATTTATAGGGAATAATTAATAAATTTTTCCTTTATGAGGTTTTTAATGCTAACTACTTGATAAATTCTTATAAAGATTTTATCCTATATCTAAATTGTAAATTTAACCGGAATCTATTCATTGCTGAATTTTATTCTGAATAAACACGAGTACTAAAATGCAATTCGAAAAGCCTACCTTTTACATAGATATATATGTGTAAACAATTTCTATGTACTACGCTGGATACATGTGGTGTTCGTCTGGTATGTTGATTTTTGTTTATTTTTATGTCTTGACTACATTCAATAAAAAAATTCTTGAAGATGGTGCTCCAGCATGGTCACAGTCTAATGACTGAAACAAGCAAAAGATAGAAGATAAAAGGCAGAGACAAATTCTGAATGAAAAACTTCTTCCTGCAGTTGTCTGACTGAGAAGGCATCACCAGTTTCTCCCTGGCCTGGAACAAGCCCAAACTGAATCTTGCCTAAAGAAATTCTCTCCCAAATACTACTACTACTACCACCACCACCACCACACCACCACCACCACAACAACAACAACAACAACAACAACTCCACCACCACTGCTGTTGCTGCTGTCATCACCACCACCACAACATACATACACACATATATAGTTAGCTCTGAATTTAATAAACTAATAGTGGGATTTATTTACTGAGGCAGGATAAAATTAAAAAAATGATAAATACATACAAGTATATATGGAATACAATATAAACAAAACAGCTGAAGTACACATGGTATACTTCACTAAGAAAAAAAATTATAGTGTTACTGTTGAATGATCCAGTAAATTGAAGGTAACACAGAGTCCATATCTCTCTCTCTCTCTCTCATTCTACTCAAATGCAATACTCAACCTTTCTCTCATTCAATTCACTACTTGCTGGTGTCGAACAAAAGGCACCCCATACCAGTGATGCACAAGAGGTACCCCGTGCAGGTGACATGTAGAAGGCGCTCCATGTCATGTCGCTGACTTGTATTAAGTAACCCCTTGCCAGTGACACATTAAGGGCTCCTGTGCTGGTGACATGCAAAAAACATCCTGTATACTCTGTGGAGTGGTTGGTGTTAGGAAGGGCACCCAACTATAGAAACCAAGCCAAAACAGTCTGGGACATGGTAAGCCGGAGAGCTGCACCAGTCTGGGACCTGGTGCAGCTCTCCGGCTTACCAGTTCCAGTCAAAACATCTAACCCATGTATGGAGCCACATGGCCTAGTGGTTAGAGCAGCAGATTCGTAGTCGAGGGATCATGGGTTCGAATCTCAGGCTGGGCGATGTGTGTGTTTATGAGCGAAACACCTAAATTCTACGCAGCTTCGGCAGAAGGTAATGGCGAGCTTCTGCTGACTCTTTCGCCACAACTTTCTCTCACTCTTTCCTCTTGCATCTTGCAGCTCACCTGCGACAGACCGGCGTCCTGTCCATGTGGGGAACCTATACGCCAATGAAACCAGGAAACCGGCCCTTATGAGCCAGGCATGGCTCAAGAAGGAACAAACAAAAACAAACGTCTAACCCATGCCAGCATGAGAAACAGACATTAAATGATGATGATGATTTGCTGTTACTTGTTTTATGCTTTTCTGTTAGTCCCTTTCCTATTGCTCTAAGGAAAATAAACAAATAAAAAAATTCTTACTTCTCTCTCTCTCTCCCTCTCATTCCTCTCTCTCTCTCTGTCCTTCTCAATCCTCTCTCTCTCTCTGTCCCTCTCTCTCCCCATAAAAAGTTTATATCTTTTGTTTACTATTTCATGTAATTTTTAACTTTTCAAACTTTATTAAAGCATTGTATTACAATCATTTGGTCCGCTAAATCTGAAATTTGTTAAATTGGGGTCTCTTAAAACAAGGGTTTACTGTATGTATGTATGTATGTACATATGTATGTGTGTGTGTACGTATGTATGTATGTAAATACGCATGTATGTATGTATGTGCATGTGTATGTATGTATGTACGTACGTACATATGTATGTATGCATGTATGTATGGACCTATGTATGGATGTATATGTGTATATACATGCATACATACACATATATGTATGTATGTATGTACTACGTATGTATGTATGCATGTACGTACATACGTACATATGTATGTATGTATGTATGTACCTATGTATGGATGTATATGTGCATATACATGCATACATACACATATATGTATGTATGTATGTATGAATGTATGCATGCATATGTGTATATGTGTACATATGTATATATGTATGTATGCAAGCACGTGTGTGTATGTATGTATGTATGCATGAACCTATATGTGTGTGTGTTGTGTAACTTTATAAACTTATTATTTAAATAACTTAAGGGAATAGGCTGTACTTTCTCACTGGGTGTATTCTAAGATTTCATGTTTGTTATTTTATTGGCATAAGTTACATACCATTCTTGCCTCTGTCTGTGGGCCATGGAATAAAAATGCTGCATTTTTTTGCTCTATAGTGTAATTCCTCTAATGATGAAATATATTTTTGCAAATTTTTTTATTGATTTCATCAAGAATCTAATTTCTAACAAAAAAGAAGAAGAAGAAGAAGAAGAAGAAGACGATGACCTTTTTATTTAATATACTGTCTGGATCCTTTCATGCAAAATGTATTTCAAAGAGATAGTTGAGAACATGTGGGTATATATATGCACAGTTGTGAGTGGATTTGGTAGACAGAAACTGAAAGAAGCCCGTCACATATATGTCTATATATGTATATATGTATGTATGTGTGCATACGTTTGTGTGTCTGTGTTTGTCCCCCTAACATCGCTTGACAACTGATGCTGGTGTGTTATGTCCCCGTAACTTAGCGGGTCGGCAAAAGAGATCAATAGAAAAAGTACTGGGCTTACAAAGAATAAGTCCTGGGATCGATTTGCTCGACTAAAGGTGGTGCTCCAGCATGGCCACAGTCAAATGACTGAAACAAGTAAAAGAGTAAAGAGAGTAAAGAGTATATAAAAAATTATGGGGCTTACGAAAACGTTATGGAATATATTCTTTTCTACTCTAGGCACAAGGTCTGAAATTTTTGGGGAAGGGGCCAGTATGCAACTGGTACTTAATTTATTGACCCCAAAAGGATGAAAAGCAAAGCCAACCTCAGCAGAATTTGAATGCAGAACGTAAAGACAGACAAAATACCATTAAACATTTTGCCCGGCATGCTAATGTTTCTGCTGGCTTGTCACCTTACATTATGCAATATATTAAAACATTAAAATTGGTCAGTAAACATAAATTACCCAAAATAAACAATAAGTATACACATAAGTATATAAATAGAAATATAATAACCAACAAGACAACCCAACTACACACGGATGAGAAATCCCCACCTAGGTTTGTTCAGGCACCATACAATCCCACCAACAACCTTTTATATCTAGTATTGGAAACTGAAACTTCTGAAATGCCCATGAATGTTCTAAGAGTTAGACTAGGTTTAGAGTTCAATTGGTACTGAATTTATCGACCTTGGAAAGGATGAAAGGCAAAGTCAACCTCAGAACTTGAACTCAGAACATAAGGATGGACAAAATGCCACTAAGCATTTTGCTCAACATGCTGATGGTTTTTGACAGCTTCTGCCTTAATAATAATAATAATAATAATAATAATAATAATGATAAATGCCCTGATGCAGTACCAGGCAGTGGCTCTCATGGCTTCTGATCTTAACTGATTGGAAGTTTTATCATGTACATTGTTTTGTCTTGGTATAAAAGATGGGCTACAGCAAATATTCCGCTCAATACCACAGATTTGCTTGTCAGTTGTTTGACCTTAACCAGTTGAGTATGTCCCTTAGTGGCTGACGATATGTGCATCTCTGATCACGAGCAGAAGTAGTGGGGGAGCATCATAGCCATGTGTTGAGAGGAATTCTTTGGGGTTTGAATAATTCACCTCAGGAAACATGGGTGTTTTGTTCAACATCCTTAAACAACCCTTATTCAGGGACCTTTTGAGTAGGATGGGTTACTCGACCAAAAGAAAATTCTACCTGGGCCCCACCCGCAAGGTCATGTGCTGTTTATCTTGATATGAAATCACCATGTCGTGCACATATGGTTGTGATGCATGTGCCTGGTGTACCCTTATCAGATGGGTAGTCATGATGGGTATACTGGGTTTCGTATATTTTACCCCAGTGTCACTTTGATGGCATGCACTGCTCTCTCACTCAATAATAATAATAATAATAATAATAATAATAATAATAATATTAATAATAAGGTAGATGGCCCTGCTCGATCTGCATAAAAGGCATAGGTAGAAACTCTGTAAGATGTACCCAGTGTAAGATATGGACACATAAGAGGTGCAGCAATATGAAAGGAAGGCTAATTTGGAGGTTAGTTTTTGTATGTGGCAGATGCTTGGGAGCAATATGTAACACTGAAAATGTGCAGAGAACAACTTCCGCCACATTCCAGGGAGAAAAACTAGAAGTAGTTGACAGCTTCCGTTACCTAGGAGACCAAGTCAGTGAGGGAGGGGGCTAGTCGATTATATTGACCCCAGTGTTTCACTGGTACTTAATTTATCAACCATGAAAAGATGAAAGGCAAAGTCAACCTCAGTGGAATTTGAACTCAAAATGTAAAGGCAGATGAAATACTGCTAAGCATTTCACCCAACATGCTAATGATTCAGCCAGCTCACCACCTTCTTAGTAATAGTGATGATGATGATGATGATGATAATGATGATGATGATGGTGATGATGATGATGATGAGGAGGAGGAGGAGGATTTCTTTATTTGCCATCAGGGCAATGGATGATAATGATTTCTTTATTTGCCATCAGGGCAATGGATGAGGAGAACAATACAAAGACGGATATAAAGGGTGAGGAATTACATAGAATGGGATGATAAAAAAATAAAGAAATCAAGTATACGTGGTTAAACATCAATTTAAAAAAAGTAAGGATAGTAGTGATGCAATCCTCTCAACACAAGATGAGGATGATGATAATAATAGTAATAATTTCTAAATTAGACACTGAGTCATACTGTTTAAGTGGAGGTGGGGAATATAATCGATTCATTCAACCCCATTGACCTGGAAAGATGAAAGGCAATATCAACTCTGGCAGGATTTCAGCTCAGAATGTCAAAATATGTAACTGAATACTGAAAAGCATTTTATCCAGTATTTTACTAAGACTGCCATCCTTTCATTAACAACAACAGCAGCAGCAGCAACAAAAAAAAAAAACAACAACAGCAACAACATAAACAACAATATAAAAAATAACAATAATATTAATTTAAAAAAAATAATACTAATTTAATGAATGGACAATTACCCTTTGATTTAGGGTGGAGAAGAAATGATATTGAATGGCATTCATGCCTTTTCAAAAGCTTTAGGAATATAAAATACAATTGGGAATTAAAACCAGATGACAAAACATGGCACAGTAAGAAAGCACCTCTATTCTGCCATTCCAGTGAAAAAGGAAAATGAAATTGAATTGGCTCCAAATACATGTCTTAATGCATAAAATTGTAACACACCCTTTACATAATTGGTTGTGACCCAGTTTATGCCACAAGTTTTATGCTGATTTCAGATTTGGTTTTTTGCCAAATGATTTATCCAATTTATGCCAGCTTAGAAGAAAAAAAAAAGAAATTTAGTTAAAAATATTATGACAAGGCTTCTTTGATAGTGTAAATGTTTATAATGTTTATCAGTAGGTAAATGGACTACATGCCTAACAGAATTTAGTTTTATCTTTCAACGTTCAGTGTTTATATTCATATTAGTTTTACCTTTTATCTCATAAGGGTTCATAAAATAAGCACAACTAAGCATGCGGTTATCAATTCAATATCAAGCGTAAAAATTCCTTCAATAACTGCCAGACAAAAGTTAATATCTTCATCATTATAATGTCAAAGGCATGGGCAGTAGCACAGTTTTATTACACAGGAATTTTTATGATATTCATAGAAATCTGCATTGATAATGTCATTTGATGAATTATGCTGATTGTGGTTGGTTCACTTCCCTTTTTATCTTCTCCCTTACAAATATGTGATCTTCTGTCAATGCCAGAAATGAATATTATAACACAGGGCAAATATCAATAGACTGAGCTAAGATATTTTTGAACTGAGCCTATATCTCAGTTTTAGTTCTTATTTCCAACCATCCCACTTCGTTTAACCCTTTAGTATTCAGAATACTCTAGTTATATTGTTTTGAATTTATCATGCACTGTCTTGTAGTTTATAGGTTTCAATGTTGCAGTTACTTAATTTTAGAATGGCATTGTAAGGTTGAGGTGAGAGGCCAGATCTAATCAGTTTCAACATAAAACAGGTTAAATATTTTGGCTGGATTTCACCGGTCTGAATGCTAATGGGTTTTGCTGCAAATAAACACTGAAAAAACATGACTTTTCAAATTCTCCTTCCATACTAATCTGGGGAATTTTGTTTGTTTCTTTATAAAAATCTTTATTTTTTTTAAGGTTAGTAGTATTGACTAAAACAATATAATACTTGGTTATCTATTTTACAGTACTTAGCTATATATTAGGGTTCTAGAATGAGTACTGACAAAGTGTATGATTTTTTTGGATTATTACTCTGTTAATCTCATCTTTTTGTTGTATCCTGGGAGGGCTATTATGCTGATAATAAACATATGTACTAGTTCTATTGCACTTCTTTTATTATTATCATAATTAACTCTGCCTTGGCGAAGGCAGAGGTATTGTTTTCAGTCGTGCTTGTTTGTTTGTCCGTGGACAAAATATCTCAAGAACTGCCGGATGGATTTAGATGAAACTTTCAGGGATGTTTGACTTCGTGACTGGCATGAACTGATTAGATTTTGGGATCAATCTGGTATCGGACAAGGATTCTGGAATATTTGTTATATTTACTTTACATGATTATGATCTTATGTTGACTTTCAAGTCTTTCTCAATTATCTCCCTTTAGGCAGCTTCCAAAGTTTTATTTTCATTTCTCTATTATTAATTTTACTTGCATCTCTATCTTAGTAGAAACTGACCGATAAAGAAATCAAACTACATAAACAAACGGCAGCAAAGCTATTCAGAAATTAAACAACACTAACATATTTTTATAATATATAAGTAAATTTCCCACTACATATATTTTATACATACATATTAACATTTTACAGTATACTTACATATATACATACATCTATACATCGATCTAAACCAACAGGCATATTAAAGGAAGGCAGGAATTTAAGAGAAGAGAGCACCAAAAGGTCTTAGACTATTCATTTAAAAATTCCTGAGTAGAACTTATGATCATACCTCTACCTTCGAAACTATTTTGAATGGTGAATTTGTTAACTTTGGCTTGTATTAGATAAGGATAAACTATCTATTACTGTTACTAAGTTTTCTACAGCTACCTCCACATTCCATGATTACCATTGGGATTCATCAGGTACCGGACAAGGATTCTGGATTATTTTTAAGTGTATTAATATTATTGATAGTAATAATAATGATTTAAAATTTTGGCACAAGGCCCGTAATTTCGGGGTTGGGGTGGAGGTAAGTTGATTACATTGACCTCAGTGATCAACTAGAACTTACTTTATCAATCCCAAGAGCATGAAAAAGGCAAAATTGACCTCAACGGAATTTGAACTCAGAACACGAAGACAGGAAATGCTAAGCATTTTGCCTGACATGCTAATGGATCTGCCAGCTCATCAAACTGCTGCTGCTGCTGCTACTACTACTACTGACGATGATGATGATGATGATGATGATGATGATGATGATGATGATGATGATGTGAGGAGGAGGGGGAGGAGGAGGAGGAGTCATCAACACCAGTCCTTGATTGGTACTTTATTTTTATCTTACTAATCCTAGAGGGATGAAAGGCAAAGTTGACTTTGGCAGGATTACAGCTCCTTAATGACCAAAGGGCTGGTGCTTTGATGAAGTAGGGCTACAGCAGAGAGGGTTGTGGTTTTATGCTAGGAGTTAAAATATGACAGGAACAAGAACAGAACAAATTTCTTGTGAGAGATACACGGATAATCGCATTATTGAAGAGAGGATTAGAGTAACCCAGGAGAAGCTGGAGAGATAAAATAGTAGTGACGAAGTGTAAGGGTGAACCCTCAAGGTACCTGTATTTTGAGTGGGGACAGAAGAGCTGCGAGTGTAGGTGAGTAGAGGTTGTAAGAGCGTATGAGGAGAATGAGAAATGGTTGGAGCTGGTGAGGGAAGTATATATATATTGAATAAAGAACAGATGTTCATCCAAGTGTCAAATCCGTTTTGACTTATAACAGTTTTATACTTTTTCCTTTTCTCTAGAAATAAAAAGGCAAAAAAGTATATAATTATTGGTGGAGTAGCAGAACTGGAATAAATCCTTGCAGAATTTAGTCATTTCCTTTTATAGCCTGAATGAAACACTAACATAGCTGACACTGCTTTTAATCCCTCTACAGTGGATAAGAACCAGTAATATATTGGGGTCAGTTCATTATCATCACCATCATCATTTAATGTATCTTTTCTATGCAGGCATGGGTCAGATGGTTTGACAGAAGCTGAAAAGGCTGGGGGCTGCATCAAACTCCAATGGTCTGTTCTAGTATGGTTTCTACAGCTGGATGCCCTTCCTAATGCCAACTGGATGCTTTTTATGTGGCACCAGCATGAGTGCTTTTTTATGTAGAACCAGCAAGTGTTTTTAATGTGGCACCAACATCAGTGTTTTTCACATGGCACCAGCAGCAACATCAACTCTGCTGTGGTGGATTGGTCTTTCCCACTCAACATGTTCCTTGGCTCGTTATTTGTTGTTATTAGGCTATTGCAGGGTTGATAAATTAAGTACCAGTTGAGTACTGGGGTCTATGTAATTGACTACCTTCCACTCCAAATTTCAAGCCTTGTGCCTATAACTGAAAGGAATATTAGGTTGTTGGCAAAAGCAGCAAATTAGCAGATTCGTTAGTATGCTGGGAAAAATATTTAGCAGAATTTCATCTGTCATTACGCTCTAAGTTCAAATTCCGTCGTGGTTGACTTTGCCCTTCATCCTTTCGGGGTCAATAAAATAAGTACCAGTTGGATAGTGGGGTTGATGTAGTTGACTTATCCCTCCCCAGAAATTGCTGGCCTTGTGCCAAAATTTTAACCCATTATCAATTTGTTGGCAGTTATGGCATTCCTATAGCACTTGAAAAACTATTGATTTCTTTAGATTATGCATTGAGCCAATTTATGTATATGTGAAGTGCAATTGATTGAATCTTGTGTTTATTTTATCGACTTTGGAAGAAAGGATAAAGGCAACATTGAACTTAAGTGGATTCAAACTCAGTGAATAGCTAGGTACCGAATTAGGAACAAATATTCGGTCTGATATTCCCCTCTTTCAATCATTTCCCCATCCCTTGGTCCATTAAAGGAATATTGGTATTGGTTAAATCAAATATAGTAGAAACTATATCTAATATGCCTACATGTTTTTGTATACATACATATAGTTTATTCATACATTTTACACACATGCACAGACACGTATATATATATATATATATATATATACATACATACATATAGTTTATACATATATTTTACACATAGACACGTGTATATACATACACACATATATATATATATATATACACACACACACGTATATATACATAAATATACATGCATATATGTATATACATATATATCCTTAAAAATGTTTCAGCCTGAAAGCTGCGGCCATGCTGGGGCACCACCATTGAATGTTTGAATGTGCTACACACGTATGTGAAACCACCTCTGATATGTGGCACTTGGTCAACAAGGGAGTTCGACGCTGCTGCCCGCTTCTGTGTTTCCTGCCAAGAGGTAGGTTCATCTGGAACCCCTGACAAGAAGAGATCCAGTTCAGTTTTAAATATATATATGTATACAAACATATATATATATATATATATATATCATCATCATCACTTGTGTGGCTGTGTTGAAGAAGCTTGCTTTCCAAGTATGTGGTCATGGGTTCAGTGTTGTTGCACAGTCCCATGGATAAGCATGTCTCTTACTATAGCCTTGGGCCAACCAACACCTTGTGAGTAGATTGACAGATGGAAACTGAAAGAAGCTAGTCATATATGTATGTATACAGGCGTGGCTGTGTTGTAAGACGTTTGCTTGCTTCCCAACCACATGGTTCCGGGTTCAGTCGCACTGCATGGCACCTTGGGCAAGTGTCTTCTACTATAGCCTTGAGTCGACCAAAGCCTTGTAAATGGATTTTGTAGACGGAAACTGAAAGAAATTCATCATATATATATATATATATGTATGTATTTATATGTGTATGTCTTTGTGTCTGTGTTTGTTCCCTCACCATCGCTTGACAACTAATGTTGGTGTGCTTGTGTCCCCATAACTTAGCGGTTTGGCAAAAGAGACTGATAGAATAAGTACTAGGCTTACAAAGAATAAGTCCTGGGATTGATTTGTTCGACTAAAGGCAGTGCTTTAGTTACATGACTGAAACAAGTAAAGCAATAAAAAACTATGCCATCTTAATCCCGAGCAATACTGGGTATCTCTGCTAGTTCTATATAAGCAAATCTTCATATTCTCTTTACTCTTTTACTTGTTTCAGCAAATCGACCCCAAGACTTATTCTTTGTAAGCCTAGTACTTATTCTATTGTTCTCTTTTGCCGAACCGCTAAGTTACGGGGACGTAAACACACCAGCATCGGTTGTCAAGCGATAAACACACACACACACATATATATACATATATACGACAGGCTTCTTTTAGTTTTCATCAACAAAATCCACTCAGAAGGCTTTGGTTGGCCTGAGGCTATAGTAGAAGACACTTGCCCAAGGTGCCACGCAGTGGGACTGAACCTGGAACCATGTGGTTGGTAAGCAAGCTACTTACCACACAGCCACTCCTACACCTATGTATTACTTTTTTTTACTTGTTTCATGCTGAGGTACCATCTTGAAGAATTTTAGTCAAAAGAATTGACCCAAGTACTTAAGATTTGCATTCTTAAACTGGGTACTTATTTTATCAGTCTCTTCTGCTGAACCACTACATTACATATGTGTGTGTGGGTGTGTTTTTGTGAGTAGCCTTGTCTTGACATCATGTGATGGTTATAAACAAGCATTACTGTCATATAAGCAATGTTGTTTGTTCATAAGGGCATCCAGCTGTAAAAAATCTGCCTCAACTAATTCTGTCTGACCCGTGGAAGTGTGGAAAAGTCACCTGAGCACTGTATACAATAATTTCATTATTATTATTTTATTATTTAAATGATGATGATGATGATGATCATAATGATGATATATATTCTTCTATTCTTTTACTTGTTTCAATCATTTGACTGTGGCCATGCTGGAGCACCACCTTGAAGAATTTTAGTTGAAAAAAATCAATCCCAGTACTTATTCTTTTAAGCTTAGTACTTATTCTATCAGTCTCTTTAGCTGAACTGCTAAGTTACAGGGATGCAAACACACCAACACCGGTTGTCAAGAGGTGATGGGGGGACAAACACAGAGATATATAAACATATATATATATATATACATATTTATTTATTTCATATACACACTTGCTTTGATATGTTGAGAAGTTGATTTCCCAAGCACATGCTTTTGGGTTCAATCCCACAGTGTGGTACTTTGGGTGTCTTCTACTATAGCTCCAGGCTGACCAAAGCCTTGTGAATGGAGCTGACAGACAGAAACAGAAAGAAGGCAGCCATAAATAAATATATATGTGTATGTTTAAATCTGATATCACATATACAAAAGTGCAGTAGGAGGTGGTGTTGTCACTTTTGCCAGTCAACAAATTTGCCACTTTGAGCCTTAAAAGCCATTTTAGTCATTAGACAGTGGTCATGATTGAGAACTATGTTGAAGAATTTTAGTCAAAAGAATCAATAATTTTTATAAGTCTCGACCTTATTCAATTGGTCTCTTTTGTTGAACTGTTAAGTTACAGGGGATGTCAACACACCAGCACCTATTGTCAAGCAGTGGTGGGGGGCAAACACACACATGTATATAATATACAATCAATTTCTTTCAGTTTCCATCTACCAAATCGACAGACAAGTGTTTGGTTGGCCTGAGGCTATAGAAGACACTTTCCCAAAGTGCCATGCAGTGAGACTGAACCTGGAACCATGTGTTTGGGAAGCAAATTTCTTACCACATGACCACGTCTGTGCCTATCACAAGAACAAGAAAGGGTTAGTGCCAGGAAAGGTATCTGGTTGAAAAACAATGTGTCAAGTAAAATATTTGCCCAACATATGTAAACATGGGAAAACAAATCTAAAATGAACAACTATTTTCTCTTTCCCATGTTTCACAACCCTCACACAACCCACATCACCACCCCAGTACTGTCTCCACTCCTACTCTTTCCACAATCATCCTCCCACAACCCTAAATATCTTTCTATCTCCACCTTGCATAAAATCATCACACTCTTTCCTTCTATTTTCTTTCAATTATAGGGACTACTTTAGTACTTGCAAAATGCAAGGTGATTTCACCCATGTTGGTGCCACAAAAATGCCCCTGTAAAATGGTTGGTGTTAAAAAAAGGCATCCAGCCATGGAAACCATGCCAAAACAGACAATGGAGCTTGATGTAGTCAGTTGACTCATTGGATCCTGCTAAACCATCTGACTCTTTCCTCCATAGTGAGGAGACATTAAATGATGCTGACAATGATGATGATATGCATATGCACACATACATACATTAACTTGATCTTGGTGATCTAAGCTCTACTAAAATCAGTTATGTGGCAAAGCATCCAGTTGTGAAAACAACAAAAATGTTAGAAAGGAAGGAAAGGACATTTTATTCTTGGACAACCAAGGAAATGCTGGTGGTATGATAAAATGCATGTAGTCCATACTGTAAAGTGGTTTAAGGAAAATATAAATGGAGACAACATGAGGTAAAAGAAGCTTTTTAAACTTTTCAGAACAACTGTGGTGTTTGTGACAGCAAAATGTATCCAGTCTGTACAGTAAAGGGATTAGTGGTAAGAAAGGTATCCAATTATAAAAGCTGTGCCAAAAATAATGATATGTTGTTAAAACCCATGTACTTTGCACACTTGTGTAATTTACACAGGTGATTTTCTGGATAAAACTTATTAAAAAAGCTTCTGCTCATGTAAAATTCATGCTCAAAAGCTTTCAGAATTGCCAATATAGCCAGGGAAAAAAGGTTTTCAATTTAGTTGTATTTAGCATAATTTCACTTACTTATTAAAAAAATTATAAAATTATGATGAAATTATTGTATACAGTGCTCAGGTGCACCACAACTTATGATTAGATTTTATTAAATTTTCAATAAATAAAAATAATTTCTTTTTAACAGATATCATGTTGAAATTACAAAATGTTTGTGTTGTTTATAATAAACTTCCTTTTACATTTCTTGCCCATAAGAGAATTATGTCTGATCTTTAGCATACCACTGTATGTCTTCTCAAATCACAATCACAAGAAAAGTTGTTAAGAATTACTAACAAAAACGAAGCTAATAAATAGGCACAGGTGTTGCAAATTAAGTTTAATTACCAATAAGCATCAGCTTGGACGATACTTTACTCAACTGACAGAGAAAGGTGACCGATCAAACTGATTATGTAAACAGAATTCCTTTCTGCCTATTCTTGTTGGAACCTTTGATATGGAGTATCAAAATTTTGATCTCTTTCACACTTATAAAATATCAAGCAAACTTAAAAATTTGTCATTACCGTTATTGTCAGTATGGGCAGAACTTATGAATCGTTTACTGCGAAGGAAAAATTAAATATGTTGAATATGCATTTGAACATGACATTAGAGCTGCTGGAAGGCATTTTTATGTTAATGAATCCAATGTTAGAAATTGGCATAAACAGTACGACAAACTTAAAACTGTGCCTGATAATAAAACAGACAAAAATAAAAACATACAATCAAGATTATCTGTATCATTACATTTTTTTCAGTCAAGAATATTCATAGGCGCAGGAGTGGCTGTGTGGTAAGTAGCTTGCTAACCAACCACATGGTTCCGGGTTCAGTCCCACTGCGTGGCATCTTGGGCAAGTGTCTTCTGCTATAGCCTCGGGCCGACCAATGCCTTGTGAGTGGATTTGGTAGACGGAAACTGAAAGAAGCCTGTCGTATATATGTATATATATATATATGTATGTGTGTGTGTGTTTGTGTGTCTGTGTTTGTCCCCCTAGCATTGCTTGACAACTGATGCTGGTGTGTTTACATCCCCGTCATTTAGCGGTTCGGCAAAAGAGACCGATAGAATAAGTACTGGGCTTACAAAGAATAAGTCCCAGGGTCGATTTGCTCGACTAAAGGCGGTGCTCCAGCATGGCTGCAGTCGAACGACTGAAACAAGTAAAAGAGTAAAGAGTATATCACTATGTATATCAATAGTGCTCCATTGTGATAGGTAGAAATTCCAAGCAATGTAAAATATGGCCCAAACCGTGTTTACCAGCATGGACGTCAAACTTCAAAAAGTAGTTAACTATTTAACGGTTTTAGTAAATTTATAGAGAAAAAGTAAGCATTATACTGTCCAGCGTACATAAAAGTCAACTTCATTATATTTAAGCCATTATTTTTTTCTGTGAAAACCTATTCTGATATTAAATGAGTCAACTTCCAGTACAAATGTTTGTTTTGTATGTCTTTTTTGAACAAAAAAAAAAATTCTGGAAATGATCTTCTCATAAAGTTTATGCACCCACTAAAGTTTATTTTTATTTTTGCGAAAAAAGTGTATAAATTACATGGGTTTTTATGGTATACATCAGAGTTGGCCAGTTTTTCTCATGCAAGGCTACAGCATGTGGCAAGATGATGTGAAATGCATCCAACTCATGCTAGTATGGAGAAAGACTCAAAACACTGAAAATGACAACAACGGCAACGATGAAAATAATTTCTCTCATTTGTAGGTTATATCAAAGTTTCATTCGAATTGTTTTATCTAGTTCCAGATCTCGATAAAGTTTTATTTTCTCTGAGCATTGAGCCAGTTTCTTCTTGTCAATTTTACTTAAGTAGAATTAAAAAGCTGGAAGAGAAAATTGAGTGTAAATTACACGAGCTGAAATTACAAGAGAAATACCACCACAACCAAAAAAATTAGGATTTAACAAAATAGAGAGAAACTCACCCAAAGCATATATGTATTGGGTGGTGTCAACAACTTCTGAATTGTCTGAAAAATAGCATTATGTGAAATCCCAGTAGGCAGAGTTCACATGAAATTAAATGACTGGTAAGAGGTTGATAGGAGTTTAGGTGATGAAATATAAACTGAGTCAGTAACTCTCACTGGATCAGCCCATCTAATAATAAATAAATACAATGGTTAGATAGTTCAGTTGTAGGCAGAGGGAGCAGTGAGCATGGCTGTGTGGTAAAAAGCTTGCTTTCTAACCACATGATTCTAGGTTCAGTCCCATTGCATGGCGCCTTCAGCAAGTGTCTTCTACTACAGCTTAGGGCAGACCAAAGCCTTGTGAGTGGATTCAGTAGACAAACTCTGGAAGAGGCTCATTGTGTGTACATGTGTGTGTGTATGTGTTTGTCCTCCACCACCACTTGAAAACCAGTGTTGGTGTGTTTATGTCCCCATAACTTAGCAGTTTGTCAAAAGAGGCCGATAGGATACCAAACTTAAGTACTAGAGTCAATTCATTCAAATAAAATTTCTTCAAGACAATGCTCCAGTCTGATTGAAACAAGATGAAAAAAAAAAGGTTGCATTCTCATTCACATCCGGGCCATGATCTTCCAGACTTACACTCCTATTTCAACCTACTTTTCATCAATATCAGACCAAAGTGAACTCATTTAGCTAGTAGATAGGTTTCTACAAAATATTTTAATCAATATTGATGCTATCTAATGTTAATAATTTGATTTCTATCATCATATAACCATTAACAAATGTAGTCATATTTTTATACAATTGATTTCATCCTAACACCAGCAGAGTAGGTGCAGGCATGGCTGTATGGTTAAGATGTTTGCTTCACAACCATATGGTTCCATGTTCAGTTTCACTTTATAGCTCCTTGGCAAGCATCTTGTATAGCTCAAGTCAGCAGAAAGCTTGCAAGTGGATTTGGTAGAGAGAAACTGAAAGAAGCCTCTATGTGAATATATCATCATCATCATCGTTTAATGTCCACTTTCCATCGATTGGATAGTTTCACTGAGGACTACCAAGCCTGTCCTAAATATATATCATCATCGTTTGACGTCCATTTTCCATGCTAGCACAGGTTGGACGGTTTGACTGGGGTCTGGGAAGCCAGGAGGCTGCACCAGGCTCCAGTCTGATCTGGTAGCGTTTCTACAGCTGGATGCCCTTCCTAACGCCAACCACTCCATGAGTGTAATGGGTGCTTGTTACGTATCACCGGTACAGGTGCCAGGGGAGGCTGGCTGCGGACACGATCGGTTGGTGCTTTTTATGTGCCACCAGCACAGAAGCCAGTCAAGATGGTGCTGGCATCAGTCACGTTCGGATGGTGCTTTTATATATATATATTTATATATATGTGTGTGTGTGTGTTGTTGTCACCAGCACACTTGCGTCCAAATTTGGTTCATCTCATGCCTCCATGATGCTTAAACCTGATATAGAAGGCCAAATCAGGAATAGAACAGTCTTGAGCATTGTTTGAATCACAGGGCAGGTGGTGGTCTTGGCTGGAATTGCCTTCCTTTTACTTCTTCAGTCTTTCACCTCTTCTTGAAATGGAACAACTGAAATGAATTGCTCTTCACCAGGATGGATGATCAGCGGGATCTGTTCCCTAGGTGTTAGGGTTGATCCAGCTAGGAGGATCAAAAAGACCTGTAAAAGCTCGAGAGTTTCCAATAAGCCAAGCTTTCACAGATCCTCAACATGAAACAGCAGGATGAATGCACCAACAACGAAGTCCTCAATCATTCAGAAATGCCAAGCATTGAAGCTGTCATCCTCAAACATCACCTCTTGTGGTCACGATATGTCATCCAACTGGCCCCTTTAAGACTCCTAAGGATCATCCACAGGGGGCTTGTGAACAGCAAGTGATATCAAGGAGCCCCAAAATGCAGATGTATATGTGTGTGTGTCTAATTATCTTTTTGCTTTGACAGTTGTAAATGAGTGCCCTCATCATACAAGCAGTGTCCTTTGCTTCCAATCTTCTGTGAAAACATATCTGGCCATAATATTACCTTACTTGGAAACAGTTTAGGGTTGGCAATAGGAAGGGACATCTGGTTATAGAAATCTGCCTGATGCACACAAGCATGGAAAAATGAATGTTAAAATGATGATAATGGAAATTCCTACAGGACAGCTTGCTGAGTGCCACAGACCAAGAGTTACTTGGTGGTGGAATAGTACAGTAGACAAAGCCATCAGAGCAAAGAAACAGGCCTGGAAAGTCTGGAGAGATGGGGGTAGCAGGGAACTGTACCAAGTAGCCAAAAGGGAGGCTGGGTGGCAGGTATACATAGCCAAGGGTGAAGCAGAAAAGAAGTTTGCCAATGTCCAATGACATGAGGACCATGCTGGATAGGTCAAAGAATGGACTACCTCTTCCCAAAGGTAAAAATTTGTTTGTGTAAGGCCAGCATCCCTACCTAAAAATGCAAAGTTACAGAAGCATCAATGACAATTCAGAACCAACAAGACTTGAGAGAAGAAGGCCTTACGTAGGGCAGCAAAATCTGAAAGGAAGCTGCAAAGTTGATTTTCCCTTCTGAGACAGCTCAGATTTAGGGGAGAAAGGTCATTGATAGCCCATCCTCCATAGGAAGTGATGGGCTTAAGCTAAAACATGATATACATAAATATATCCACTTCTTTTCAACTAGGCACAAAATCATTATGTTTTAGAGTTGGAAAATTGATGACTTGTGATAGCCATGCCTTTCACAAGGAGATTAGTGATATAAATAAAATAAATGAACTTCAATTGAGAATTGAAACAGCATTCACCATCTCAGCTTCCCAGGAGTTACATTTAGCAATAACTGAAATGTTCTGATTGAAGAACTGAGACATGGTGTAAAATAAAGTCTAAAACTGAATTTTAGAGATTTCATTTCATGTACATTAATATCTGAAAGCATGCCCATCACAACACATTGTCTCTCTCGATAAATATAACTTTTGCTTGCATACAAAAATAGTGTAATCATAGAATGAAATGACAGTGTCCTGATCTAAAATGGGTTTGCATTTATAATTCAGTTTATGAGATCCTATCTTTCTCTCTACAGGTTATTTGGCTATGTTTGCAAAGCTACAAAACACAAGTAAATTAAAATAGTTCAACTGGGAATCAAACGTATACACTTGATTATCACTATTTTGTCTACAATTGATGATCTTAGGTTTTGTCTTAACAACAACTTATTTCCTATAGCCAGAGGAACCTTCCAGTTGCCAACCCTCACTTGTCTCTAAGCAAGGTAATTTTTCACTATGGAATGCAACAAACAAACAACATTGCTTGTATGATGGTGATGCTCATTTGCAAGTATCACATGATGTCAAAACAAATGTACACACAGATGCATACACATATAGTTACATAAACAATGGGCTTCTTTCAGTTTCAGTCAATGAAATCCACTCTTAAAATTTTGGTCAGCCTAGGGTTACAACAGAAGACACTTGCCCAAGATGCCATGCAGTGAGACTGAACCCAAGACCACATAGTTGGGAAGCAAGCTTCTTAATCATACAGCTGCACCTGAGCCAGATGTCTTCAGAAAGATGTTCAAATTACAGAAATAATATTTGAGGAAAGATAAACATTTGAAATTGGTAAGAAGTGATTCGATGATATGGAACCAGAGAATTGAGAGAAAGTGTTATATTGAAAGCAAAATGTGAGCTAAGTAAAGAAAGCTTCTAATTAAAAGATTATAAAACACAAGAAAAGCATAAGAAATTATACTGAAATAGTATTCTAACTCTACACCTAGGTTGAGACAAATTATTGTTATGCATTCATTAGATTTTTCCACCTGATAATGGTACTGCTATGCAGGTGAAACCATATTTATATTTAGATATGCAGTAACATATCAATATTAGTTGACTAATAAATAATTTCCCATTATGCTTATATATTCATTTTTCAAGATTCTTGATGTGAATTCATGTGTTGAAACAGATATTGTTGTATTTGGGAATGGTCATGTTGCCAGTTTAGCCAATGAAAATGTACGCACTATATATTTGGTGTTCCCTTGCTTCAGCTTTATTTTATATTAATTGTATTTTGGCCAGAGTTCTTTTGTCACACTTCTGTGACCTCATCAGTGGTCCTTTGCTCACTTGTTTCTTTTTGTGTCTCTGCCTTACTAATATATTACTAAAGTGACAAAAGAACTCTGGCTGAAATATGAGTAATATAAAATAAAGCTGAAGCAAGTGAACACCAAATTTTTAGTGCGTGTGTTTTTATTGGCTAAACTGGCAACATGACCATCCCCAAATACAAAAATAATTTTCCATCATTGGTAAATATGAGAGACAAGTTTGGATGTGTTTCATCTTTCATTGAAAGTTTGTCAACTGAAGTGAAATTCGTAGGCTTGTCATATTAGAGAGTGAACTGCTTAGTAAACATTCTAAATTGTATATTCACTGATATTAAGTAAGAAAATAAAGGCACAAAATTTCATGGCGATACCATCTATTACATAATTAAATAGCCAAACAGAAGAAAGCATCTTTAATGAAGTATCAAAAAGCCAATGTATATTCAGATATGTGATAAAAAGGAAACAATATTAGTCATGACATAGTTTCATTTTCACTGAGCCTACAACGAAAAGTGATACATCATCAGAGCTATCACTTGTGTTACCCAATGAGTAAAAAAGGTACATCATCATCATTGTTTGATGTCTGCTTTCTATGCTGGCATGGACAGGATGATCTGAGAGCCAACAAGACAGAAGATGCACCAAACTTTGTCTGTTTGGCATGGATTCTATGGAAGGATGCCCTTCCTATCACCATTTCATAGAGTGTTGGGGGTGCTTTTTATGTAGCACCAGCACTAGTGAGGTCACCAAGTAATTTGTAAGACAAAATCGTTCAAGTGAGGGAGTTTAGTATTGATGTGGGTGGCTTTATGCCAGGTGATAAGAGGTTAAAGTATGATAGTGGGACACAAACAGGAGTCTTGCTAGAGAAGAGATATATGGTTACACCAGTTGGAAAAGAGAGATACTAGTGAAGAGCTGAAGGGCATATCCTTAAGTGGTCCAGATGATTAGATAAGTTGAATGGATAGGTAATTTTGTGAGAGTGTGAAAGGAGAGATGAAAAGCAGATGGATAGACATGGAGACAGAGATGAATGCAGTGAATGGTGAACATAGGTGGAGGCATTAGCCAATGGTAAATATTAGTTAGCAGGAAGGTAGAGACATCACAGGTGATGTAAAGTGTGGATGGTATGCAAGAAAAGCTACTCATGTAAATGTTTACTCACTAGGCAGGTGGAATTGAAAGCCACACCAAATTCCTAACTATCAGAAAGAGAGACAGATTAATGAAAAAAAATAAAATAAAAAAGAAGTTAGTTCCTGAGGAACAAAGTACCCTTCAATATAGAGACACTTAGGTAACTGGTGTCATATCTATCAATGAAAGTATTCTCTGCTATAATGAAGAAAAGACAGAAACTTAATTGTAAAAATTGGATTTGAAGCAAAAGGTTTTAGTGCAAATTAAAAAAAAAAAAAAAATCAACCTTTATTATAATGCGTAGGCATGGCTGTGTAGTGAGAAGTTTGCTTCCCAATCACATGGTACTGGGCTCAGTCACACTGTGTAACCTTGGACAAATGTATATAGCCTAGGGTTGATCAAAGCCTTGTGAGTGGATCTGATACACAGAAATTGAAATCACATCATGTGTGTTTCTGTGCAAGTGGGTTCTGACAACTGGTGTTGGTTTGTTTACATCCCTGTAGCATTTCAGTAAAAAGAGACTGATAGAATAAGTACCAGACTTTAAAAAAGAAATATATATATATATATATATATATATACAGGAGCCATTTGTTCATCTAAACCGTTCAAGGCAGTGCCCCAGCATAGCAGCAGTCTAATGGCAACCCTTATAAGTAGACAAAATAAGGTTTTTGAGAGATTAAAAGAATAAAGGTAATTAAAGCATCAGAATTTTAATAGACAAAAATATACATATTCTTGCTGCCGATAGCTCTGTCCTCTGTCTAGCATATGTGAAGCATCAGATATCTGCACACAAGAGAGACAACTGCACTGAGTAAAGAATGCCAGGATTTAGTGTGCAAAACTTTCAATAGAGGAAAGCAGATAAAATGCTACTGCATCAAGACACATGGAAAGAGGAAGAACATTGAAAAAAAAAATCTAATGATACTTACATTCCTTTCCAAATGCTTACCACAATTTAAATATATTTATAGTTTAATAACTTTCCAGGTTTATTCTAAAAAGGATGTACATAAAACTATTTCTTGCACAACCAGTTCAGTGTTGTAAACAAATTTGTTATATACCCTCTTTTTGAATAGTATACCAACAATTTTGATAAGACAGCTTTGGTTAGAATGTTTCTCAAACAACGGTGATGGAATCAAATCAATAAGTCAGATATATCTATGAGCCTAGACTGTTGGAGTGATGGTTTGCTGTAAACCTTTGTGCCAAAGGTTTACATTAATAAAGACGAGCAGCAACAACAAATTGTGTCACAGTATTTTCATTCTCCATATTATGCACATAAGGGGCAAAAAATGTTAGGCTACATAAATGTCTATAAAATACTTTTGCTGACTACTTCAAAACACTACAATATCCCAAGTAAAAAAGCCCCCTCTAATGATGTGCCAAAACTGCTAAGTCATACAAGAGGTTGTTTGTTTGTATGTTAGAAACTCAACACTCAATATCTGTGCTTTAGATACATCTTTCTATGATTATTGCTTCTAATTTTTTTATTCCTATGACCTATATAAATTTGAGCTGTTATCTCTCAAAGAATTCAGTCCATCCATTTTCTCTGCCTATTTCCAGGAGGGTCATAGAGGTAGAGTTCTCAGGTATCTCCTCCACAGAGTCCTATCAGAATTAATCGTCATTACACATTGTGGTCAGATTCCCAAGTGCCATCAACTAAGGCTATGCATATTATCAGCCACCTTGTTCCTTGTCTACCTATAAGTTCCTTGCTGATTGCTGTGGCTTGAAAAATCTGTCTTGCAATTCTTTCCTGTGACATTCTAATCAAATATCCATAGTACTGGAGCTGTGATATATACATATGTATATAATGTGCATATCAAGGTACTGCCAATAAATCTGTGTACGAAAAAATAAAATTTCTAGTGGTATTTATTCAGTGTCAGTTATGTGTTTTTGCCAAGAAAGAACTTAGCCATTTGATGCATAAAGATCAACAACAATAAATACCAGACAAAGTTATGGGGATTATATAATTGACTACAATCCCCAAAGGTGGGACCCCATTATAATCACAGTATAGTGACTGCAATAAATAAATGAATAAAAGAATGTATATTTTTATAAAAAAATAATAATTTATTCTAGAAGGGTTTGAATTTCCGGGCTGCTTTCATTAAAGCTATCTTCTGTTTGTCTTCTTCAAATTTTTTCCGCAATTCTTGTAATCCTAGAATGTTGAAGGAAATAATCATTTTAAAATTAACACATTTATTAATTAAACATTAACGCATAAAATATAAAATACAGTTTAATGTTCTGGATGCCTATTAGAAAAAAGTGCACAGATCCAAAGTTGAGGCTCAAAGTACATAGCAAAGCTTGAGCGAAGTGTCTTGTGCAATGTTTGAGGGGTGAGACACAAAAGATGACCAGGCACATTGGGTGGGTTTGTAGAGAGATATGTAGCTTACTTGTTCAGAAGAGTATGTGGTAGAAAAGACAGATAAGAAAGAGTATGCTGATATATGTATATATCACTGACTGAATCTTTGTCAATCAGATGGACAATTTCTTTTGGAACTGTAGTTTAGGATATTTGAATACATAAGCAGTGCCAGTCTAGTTATGTGAGCAGTACACTGTGAGTTGCACTTGACACCTGTAGAAGGTCAGCAACCAAATAATTTCTGACTCTGAAGAGAAAGTTTAATTTTGAGAAGGCAGCTTTAGCAATGTTACAGATAAAGGGTTGTTATGAAAAGGAAGATATCATAAATGAAGCATTTGCAGTGAAGATTTTAATATTGTTGTTTATGAGAAAGGAGGGTGTAGTGTTACAGGACTGTTTTACTAGATACATTTTGTTGCTGTTAGATGTATATGAGAAACATAACTATGCTGAGACATAACAGTTGATAAAACAGAGACTGCAGATAGCTTTATAAATGTATGTAACAGCAGAACATTATGAGGAAATTTCAGCCCCAAAGACTGGAGTGTATAAGCAAATAACTTAGTCAGGTAGGTGTGCTATGTTTGGGGGAACAATTTACAGATATCATGGATGACAACATTGCTTTAGCTAAATGTCAAGGGCAATGAATAACAGAAGTAATCATTTATGACTCATTATCACCTTTGTGATGTTGGAAATGTGGCATGTGGCAACAGGTTGGCAAATAACAGGGACTGAAGATTGCTGATTGAGAAGATGGATACAATTAACCAAGACTAGGGAAAATAATATATATGTGATATGATGGACTAGGAGCGCTTTAATTAGGGTGGGAAAATGTCATATTTCTTTATGGCAGAAAGATCATAAGCGATCTGTTTTGACTTTCATGATGAATTTGTTTCTTTTCCCCGCTTCATTATAATTGGATATTGATGGTAAAGCCACTAACTTTTTTTTAAATCTCTGCATCATCTCCCATCTGAGCTTAGTGAAGAGGTTTTTGCCCGTGAAAAGTAATGGGTTCAGAACTGCAAATTAATGAAGCACGTCAAGTATAAACTGTTCTTGCTGTTTGGAGAAAAGTATTTCTTTACATGTGTCTATTTACATGTAGCTGATTACACTATTTAACCCATCAGCATTCTAATTACTCTATGAAATGTAATGCATATTTACTAACATTGTTTTGAATTTAATCATGCATTATCACATAGCTTGACAATGTGATAGGTTATTTTTTAGAATGATATCATAGGGTAGAAGGGGAAAAAACCAGATCTGGTCAGTTTGAATATAAAACAGGTGGAATATCTGGACTGGATAAGAGCGCAAAGGGTTTAAAGTCAAACATCTTTGTCAGATAAGAAGATACACCCTATCATCATCTTTGATGCTATGTCAACATTCTGCTGTCTTCATAAAATTTTTGGAAAACACTGTTAAAAAAATGAAAGCTACAAAACAAGAATATAATGGTCCAGTCTAAAAAAAAAGAATTTATGTATGAGTCAATGATGATAAAAGATGTTACTGACAAAGAATAAATTAAAAGACTTACGATTTTGTTGAGTTTCTTTCATTTGAAAAGTGTAAAAATCTAATAAGTGCTACAAAGAAAGTAAAAAAATGAATACTTTTAATAAAGAAATGAGTATAAACATTATAAGAATTATTTACAATAGCAATTTTTTCACAATGAAGAACAACAGAGGAGATTCTTCAATGCATTTCTTTGCATTCTGAATCCTAAATTTCCAACTTGTTGCATACTTTTTGGTATCACAAAATAAACAGCAGAAAATAAGTGACTTCCTTACATGTATAGTAGAAAATGGATAAATCTGAGATAAAATTTGTATTATTTAATTATGTATGAAATACAACATAATCTCATGTGGAATAAATATTTCATCATCAAAGCAATTTGTTCAAAACAGAAACAAGTAGAAACCCACAACAGAGAATAGGGAGTCACATGAACATGCCCACGACAAATAAATTAGATAAAATTGTAGGAAACGAACACCACAGTATTTGGGAAATAGCTTCAAGAACTAAATTTTACCAAATGCAGAAAGACTTGCTTCTCTGATACCAACTTCAAAAATGACATCAGAAATAACTGCCTAAAATAGTCCCTTTCAATCAATAATTTTTTCACTATGTAGAGAAGGACCATGTTACACAAATAATGCCATAGCAGAGCCAACTATAATTGCAAGTTACTGCCCTTGACTGTTGAAAATTAGCTAAAAAATCAAATCTACCAAATAGATTTGTCTGTTATAATCATTTCATTCAATGCAGAAATATTGTTGCGTAGTCTCCCTTGGTTACTAATAAATTACTAATGAAAATTATTCTGAATACATCATTCGTTCCTAATTAAATATGAACAAATGATTGTAATTTCTTGGAAACAGTTGATTAGAAGAGGGTAAAGTAAGCTGTTGGGCAGTGTCTGAGTGTCATGTTTTAGCCCCCACGGCAAAAGCCATGTCTGTACCCAATTTGAGAAAAGAGATTACAAGGTTAAGTGGAAGGTTCTAAGATAGTTCTGAAAGAATAGTTTAAGCAGTTTCCTATATGAGCCTTTAATATAAATTAAATAGTTTCACTGTGTAAAATTTTAAATTTTAAAATTCAAAATCAGAAAGTTTTTTTTCATATAAAGTGTCATGTTTTTATACAAAGGTGGTGCACATGCATGTCATGTAATAGTGATGGCGATCACAATAGTATTATCAAACATTATCTTAATATCTGCTGTTTCCATGTTCAATAATCTTGCAATACATCATCTCCTTACGTTTCAGTCCATTCCTCATTTCATTTGAGAGAATTTTGCTAAAGCCCTGTCTAATTACTTTTTAGCAAACCTTTAGTTTGCTGTCATTACACCTCCATCATGAAACATCTCTTCACATTACACGCCCATATCAATAAAACAGTCTCTTGAATACATTTGCTCATGCATTTGGTGTCCTTCTTAACTAACTTGTATCAAACCTTAAAACTTATACTGTGCTTGACTATCATCAACATATTCCCATCCATTTCGTTGTATCAAAACTAACAGAATAATTCTAACCATTTTTTTTTGTAAAGCAAGAAATCCCTCTGCCTTCAATAGTTCTTCACCATAGTCTGTATGTAATCACTAGCTAAAATTTCAGCATTAATTAAATCACTCATATAACAAAACTTAAGACAAAATCTAAGCAGTCTATGAGCTTTTAAATCATAGTTGGTTCATTCTGTTAGCTACTTTATCCCATAGTAACCATATAAAGTTCTAATCATCTGTCAGTCCACTAGAGTTCCTTCTGCATAATTTTTATATCAGGTCATCCTATAAGTTCTGTCCGAATTTTGAATAAAGAAAACAAGTGATCAAATGTTATATTTAATTGAAATTTAATCATCAATGTACTTTTTCTGATTATCTATGACTTCCTTCCATTTATTTACAAGCTTTTTAATCCCATCAATGTAAAACTCCTTTGGTTTCAAAATGAAGAACTCTGAAATGTCAGTTTCGACCTCCTCCTGGCTTGTGAAAGTTATGTTCCCCATATGATTCTATAAACTACGAAATACGTGGTAGTCTGAAGGAGCAAGCTCTTCGATCTTCTGTGATGTGATCTTTGCAGTGCGGGGTCGTGCATTGTCCTGATGAAACATCACTCCTTTTCGATTCACTAAAGCGCATCGTTTTTTCTTCAAAGCTTGGTTCAAACACTCTAATTGCTGACAGTAGACTTGAGCATTGATTGTTGCATTAGGTGGTAACAATTCAAAGTGAATTACTCCTTTGCAATCCCACCAGATAAAGAGAAGAACCTTCTTTCCATGAAGTTCCCTTCTCAGTTGTGGTTGAGCTTTTTCCCTTTTACCAAGCCACTGTTTATGACATTTAGCATTTCATCAGAAGATCCATTTTGCATCACCAGTTACAAGTTTATCCAAAAAGGGTGAAATGAGTTCGCGAGAATGGAGAGAAGAGCAGATGTCAACTCAGGATCTGCAGTTGGATAATTTACGAGGCACCCATTTTCCAAGTTGAGGAACCATTCCAAGTTGTTGAAGATGACGATGAACAGTTGTATGGTTTGAACTAAGCTTTATTGCCAATTCTTCAACTAATAATGCAGGATTTTCTTCAAGTAATGCCTCAAGGAGCTTATCATTAAACTCAGCTGGACGTCCTGTTCGATCTTCATCTTCGAGGCTGAAATTTCCACTTCTGAATTTTGCAAACCATCTTCTGCAAGTTCTTTCATTCAAGCATTCTCTCCTATAAACTGAGTGTATGTTTGAGTCGCTTCGGCTGCAGAGTTTCCTTTTTTGTACTCATAAAGCATTATGTGCCTCAAATACTCTTTGGAAACTTCCATATTAGAAAACATTTTAATCAAAGAAATTTTATTCTATTATTCTGTAAAATAATATTTAATTAGTTTAAATGTACACAATTACATAAAAATAATTTTAAATTCCATTAGACATTCTAAAATACTATTAAATTTCATTCAATTTAAAAAAAAGGGAAAATCGGACAGAACTTATGGAATGACCTGATATTTTTGTGCTAAGCACTAACTATATAGTAATCAGTTTATGCTTTATTCTGCCAGGTTATATCTTAGATATGAGAGAAAAAAATTGTATTTGTCAGTTATTCAATATTTTATGCACAAGATATAATTCTCAATACACGTCTAATTGCTACAAGTCCACTACATTCACTAAGTTCTCTCGTTTTCAATTCACTCTACACCTTAAACACTATCCATATTAGCTGTGCATTCAGCACTTATTAGATAGTAAAAGAATTTATTTCCTGCCTCAATGTACAATTCAAACAGTCCATGATTTTCAATGGTTCACAACATAATTGTTTCTGGAGTGGTTGGCATTAGGAAGGGCATCCAGCTGTAGAAACTCTGTCAGATCAAGATTGAAGCCTGGTGCAGCCATCTGGTTCGCCAGCCCTCAGTCAAATCGTCCAACCCATGCTAGCATGGAAAGCAGATGTTAAACGAGGATGATGATGATGACCAATACACTTGGATTGCTTAAACAGTCAATTTCCAATCACTACACCTAAATTCTGTTGAACTTATTTCCTGAGCATGTCTGTTCCCAAAATGATATTAGGTTGCCTAAAGACACAAAAAGACAAAAATGAAGATGGAGAGAAACCCTTTTTCAAATTCATCTAAGTAAAGCCAACCTTAGAAAACAGGTATTAAATGATTATAGATAGCAATGACAATGAATCTTTACATTAACTGAATATCTATTTACCTTTTCATTTCTATTCTTCTTTTGTTTTCTTTTGATGTATCTTGAAGCCTTATTTTGATTAGCTTTTACTTTAGACAGCTTTGTGACTTTCATCCAGCCTTCTGCATCAGTGTCTTCTGTTTTCCGTTTTAAGTTCTGTTTTTCCTGAAAAAAAATATTTTTTGGGTTAAATTTGCCATTACAACAAGCAATCAGTTGGTCTGTAGCCTACATGTTTCAGCCGTAATAGGTTTTAGTACACAAACAAGACAAAAAAGAGTATTTTATGTTTATAAACTGAAGAAAGAATGTCTGGGCTAAAGTGCATTTTGATAGAGAGAGAATAGAGGTTAAGATATTCTATTGTTGTTGTTTGGGTTTTGAAAATCTCTACTCAAGCAGATCTGTGACCATCATATCCTCTTTTGTTTTAAACACAATGTTTCTAGCAGAATACTTATTCAGCAGTGTCCTTTTTTTAAAGATGGTAGGATGTGATTAGGGAGAGAGATTTAGCTTTCATTTCTAACAGATTGTGCAATCATGTGGAGACACTCTCAACAATTTTCTTGGGGTAGAACTCAACAAATATTTCAGTCAAATAATACTATGAATAATTATGTTCAATTAGAGAAGAGTGAGTTGTGCTGTACTCCAGAGTGTTGACAGAGTGATATTTTTCACTAATATTGAATGTCGCAGTGTGACCTAGCTTCTTATAAAAGCAATATCCAAGTTAGCTCATAAGAAGATTCTCATGTTTGACAAAATTTACAAAAGAGAGACTACAGATGTTATATCAATAAAGATGTCTTTGATGAATTTAGACTCTATGGAATCTGTACTGGTAGTTTTCAAAGAGAAAAAGATATTCATGTTGGTGTAGGCTGTAACTGTTTATGGCCATCCCCGTCATGTTACAGATGGATGATGTGAAACAGTAGGCTATCATCAGTAGAGAAAATCAGAGAAGACTGTACTTCTTAAACCTGGGATATATTTCCATAACTCAAGAGTAAATATTCATAGAGATATTGTTTTTGATGCAAGGAAAGAACATGCTCAGTGCTAGTTGTCATAATGTATTCTAGAGATTGAAAGATTTATTGAATCCAATAGCTTAGAGGCAGCATATTCACTTTCAAATCTCATTGTAACCTTTTTTTTTTCATTCTTCACATTTTTAACCCTTCTGATACCATGTCTGAGACTGTCCCTGGTTCTGTGATACAAATTTCCATTTTTTAAAGTGATCTAGATTTAAAAGCTTCAATCAAAATTTCTTGTTAATTTATGTATGAAACATCAGCTAATATGATAGTTATTTTACCAATTTCTTTAATCTTTTCAAAATGAATTAAAACAAGGGTAGTGTATTTCAACAGAAATATGGTAACAAAAAAAGTTTTAAACTGCTGATAGTGTCTTAATCTCACTTCAAGACATCTGATTCATCTGCCATTTTATCACACATCCATATCACCCATAACAAGCCTCTCTCTGTCACATTCAGAGCCAAATGCTACGTGAAACATTCCCTTCTGAGAAGCATTAAATTGTGAAATGATCCCTTCCCAAATCAGAGGTAACATTTCATGTTTCTGATTGAAAAAAAGATCCAAAAACTTACCAATTCCTGTTTTTCATCATACTCTTTAAAATAATCATCCAGTTCTTTCTTCACCACTTCAATGTTTTCACTATTGCTAGCATAATCTTTGCACCACTCTGAATGTAAACAAAGATTCAATAATAAATATACTTATGAGTAATATATACAGCAAAATAAATGATTTTATACAATCAGGTTGACCTGAAGAAACATTCACAAGAAACTATTAATCAGACATACATTCACAAAACTACATAATAATCATCATCATCATTTAACGTCTGCTTTCCATGCTAGCATGGGTTGGACGATTTTGACTGAGGGCTGGCGAACCAGATGGTTGCACCAAGCTCCAATCTTGATCTGGCAGAGTTTCTACAGCTGGATGCCCTTCCTAATACCAACCACTCTGAGAGTGTAGTGGGTGCTTTTTACATGCCACCGGCACGGGGGCCAGTCAGGCGGTACTGGCAATGACCTCGCTCAAATCTTTTTACACATGCCACCGGCACAGGTGCCAGTTACATATTCATCTTTATTATATCAACACACATTTGAAGGTGCATGGCTCAGTGGTTAGGCTATTTGACTCATGATTGTAAGTTTCGGAGTTCGATACCCGGTAGTGCGTGGTGTCCTTGAGGAAGACATTTTATTTCAAGTTGCTCCAGTCCACTCAGCTGGCAAAAATGAGCTGTACCTGTATTTCAAAGGATCGGCCTTGTCACATTTTGTGTCACACCGAATCTCCCTGAGAACTCTGTTGAGGGTACACATATTTGTAGCATGCTCAGCCACTTGTACTTTAATTTCACAAGCATGCTGTTCCTTTGATCGGATCAACTGGCACCCTCACATGCACATATATACATACCAAAAGCAGTAATGTTTTGCAATGTGCCTGTCCTTCCCACTTCTACCACGTATACTGGAAGTCTCTATCCTCTGACCTCTATCAGATGTCTCCCATGAACACCTCCAAAGGCTTAATGTTCCCTTATCCCTGCTTAGGGTTTATCTCTTATGTAAGGTAGTGATCATGTAGCGCATAAAAATGATGGTGTAGTGTATGCAGGATGAAGGCTATTATATGTTTGTGAGTTCTGCCAAATGCGAGCTTTCTTTTCAGGTACATGACATTGCTGTCCCCCATCCCACACCCTCATGGTTGGCACACTGAAAAGTAGGTCTGGTGAAATTGTTGAGAACAGAGACATGTAGATTTGTGCTGCATCCAAGTAGTAAGATGGAGAGGAAGTTCTGCTAAGTTCCTCACAGGCAAAGAACATAGGTATAAGATTTTCTGGGTTTGGAACACTGACGGGGTCGGGGGCATAGGTATACTTCTTGCAGAGAAATGGGTTGATAAGGTAATCAAGGTAGTCAGAGTCTGTGATAGAATACTTAAGATTAGATTAGTGCTGCAACATTGGTAAGCAACCATTTTCTTGGCCTATGCCCCTCAGCCTGAGCTACCTGATGAACAGATGGACCGATTTTATGACACCCTCTTACAGACTACCTCCTTGACAAATGACAGGGACATTCCCTTTGTTACTGGTGACAAACATGCAGTGGGCTTCCATGGCATACATGGAGGCTATGGCTTTGGTTCCCGCAATGAGGAAGGAACCACACTGCTGGAGTTATACGATATAAATGATCTTATTGTTTGTAATACTACTTCAGGAAACCTGCCAGTTACCTATTTATTCACCAACCGATTTGGTGGACACACGAGTCAAATTGATTACATCTTTGCCAGGAAATGGGAAAGATAGCTAGTTATAAATGCCAAAACCTTCCCAGGTGAAGAATGCACCCCACAAGATAGATTAGTAGTTAGCGACTTCAGGATCAGGATTAAATGGATGCCCAGAAGACGACCAGCATGGAGAAGAATGGTCTGGAAGCTTAAGGATCCTGTAAATGGACAGAGATTTAGAGACGTATTACTTGAAGCTTTTGACGAAATAGAAGGGGATATAGCATATATATGATGTGGAAGACAACTGGAGGTTTCTTCGAGACAACCTGTTGAGGGCTACTGATCAGAACTGTGTATGGTGCAAAGTCCTCTGTTGACCCAAGGCAACGTGGTGGTGGAACAATGTAGTTGATAGGGCCACTAGGGAAAAGAAACAGGCATGGAAGGACAGGAAGAATGGTGGTAGCAGGGAATTATATCAGATTGCCAGAAGGGATACTAGGTGACAGATTTACTTAGCCAGATGGGAAGCAGATAAGAGAGAGACTTGAAGACACCACTATGAAAGGTTGCTAAATAAAGAGAATGAATGGGAGAAAGAGAGTCTGCCAAATGTCAACCCAACAGTGGGACCAGCTATTTGAATTGACAGTACCTTGGTAGATAAAGCAATTAAGAGTATGAAGACAGGGAAAGCTCCTGGCCCATCAGGAATCCCCGCAGAGATGCTTAAAATATCTGGCGGTGTTGGCTATAGTCTAGTCACCCGCACAGTCAATTAGGTGAAACATGAAGGAGTCATACACAATGACTGGTGTAGCAGCACCATAGTCATCTGTTACAAAGGTAAAGGTGATGCTTTAGATACGAATAATTACAGAGGTATCAAGTTGTTGGATCAGGTAATGAAAGTCATGGAGAGGGTCATAGCCCAGTTAATTAGAGAGAGAATCAGTTTAGATGAGATGCAGTTTGGGTTTGTGCCAGGGAAAAGCACAACTGATACTATATTTCTGGTAAGACAGCTGCAAGAGAAATACCTAATGAAAGATAAACCTCTGTACCTGGCTTTTGTTGACATGGAGAAACCCTTTGACAGGGTCCCCTGATCCCATATCTAGTGGTCAATGCAGAAACTAGGGACAGATGAATGGTTAGTGGGAATTGTACAACCCATGTAGAGGGATGCTGTCAGTAAGGTGAGGGTTGGCACTAAGTACAGAAAAGAATTCCGGGTAGGGGTCCACCAAGGATCAATAACAAAAGAATTCAAGACAGGATGCTTCTGGGAGCTTCTCTATGCTGATGACCTTGCTCTAATAACTGAGTCACTATCAGAACTGGAGAAGTTTCAGGTGTGGAAGCAAGGTCTATTGCTCAATCAGTTGAAAAGGTGTAGGTAGAAACTCCATAAGATGTACCCAGTGTAAGCTATGGACACATAAGAGATGCAGCAATATCAAAAGAAGGCTAACTGGGAAGATAAGTTTTTGTGTGTGACGATAAACACTGAAAATGAGCAGAAAACAACTTCTATCACATTCCAGGAAGAAAAACTACATGTAGTTGATAGCTTTCGTTACCTAGGTGACCAAGTCAGTAGTGGGGGTGCATGAGAGTGTAGCTGCTAGAATAAGAATAGTCTGGGCAAAGTTCAGAGAGCTCCTACCTCTGCTAGTGACAAAAGGCCTCTCACTCAGAGTAAAAGGTAGACTGTATGACGTATGTGTGTGAACAGCTATGCTACATGGCAGTGAAACATTGGCTGTGACTGCTGAGGACATGCGTAACCTTGCAAAGAATGAAGCTGGTATGCTCCACTGCATGTGTAATGTCAGTGTGAATACACAACAGAGTGTAAGCGCCCTGAGAGAAAAGTTGGACATAAGAAGCATCAGATGTGTGTAAGAGAGAGACGACTGCACTGGTATGGTCATGTGTTGTGTATGGATGAGGATGCTGTGTGAAAAAGTGTCACACCCTTGCAGTAGAGGGAACCAATGGAAGAGGTAGATCCAGAAAGACCTGGAATGAGGTGGTGAAGTGTAACCTTCAAACATTGGGCCTCATCGAAGTGATGACAAGTGACAGAGACCTTTGGAGACATGCTGTGCTTGAGAAGACCCAGCAAGCCAAGTCAGACCATAACTGTGGCCTGTGCCAGTGCAGAATAACTGGCCTATTTAAGAGTACCCTTCAATCATTGGGCAATAAACTGCACTTGCGAAGACCTGTAGAGGTAAGTGAAGTTGTTGTCATTGTCGATGACAGTACTGCCTGATTGGCACCCATGCCAATAGCACATAAAAAGCACCATTCAAGTGTGGTTGATGCCAATGCTGGTGGCATGTAAAAAGCACCATTCAAGCATGGTCAATGCTAGTACCGCCTGACTGGGCATCCAATTGTAGAAACTTTGCCAGCCCTCAACCAAACCGTCCAACCCATCCCAGCATGGAAAGTGGACGTTAAGCGATGACAGTGATGATAATGATGATGATGGTGTCTCCAAAATAGGATATTTCAGACAAATACATACATTCCCAAAATTTTAAAAATAAGATATTAAGAAATGTATAAATGAAGTTTGGAGGAAAGGTTCAGATCATTAGAAGTGTAGGTCTGTATCCAGACATACACAATACCATGTGTTTAAAAAATGCAACATACACCATAGATCATACACCATAGATTGTTGTTTTATGCTGTTCTAGGACTGTGACATACATTTTGCTATAGTGCATGGGTCAGGGAACTTTTTTCAACCAATTACCTCAAATATATTTATGCTGATGTTACTCCCTTGATTTGAAAGAAAGGAGATCATAGATTCTTTGAATTCAGAAGGTTTATTGAATCTATTTACATGTCCATTACGTTGGATAAATGCAGGTTTGTCAGAAGAAAAATTTCTGACGTAAGAAGGAACACATTTTTTCTTTAATATAATTTTTCTTATGTCTAATGAGTCCTCATTACACGCCAAAATTTCATTTTTATCCCACTTGGGGTAATTTACTCTGGTTCACCGACCCCTGCTGTAGTACTTTACTTGTACTTGTGACGGCATTCACCCCGGGCGGGTTGAGCCGGCTTCTTCTCTGGTCCTAACGGCATCACAAACTATGGCGGCCCACGCTCGATGGTTCCGTGTGAGGTCACTGGAGATAGCGAGCCATTCGCGATTTCATCTGTGCAGACCAACCACCTGTGGACCTGAGAGTTCGGAGAGGTCCTCCTTTGTCGTCGTTGCCCAGGCCTTCAGCTGTAGTGGCTTACTCTGTGGGGTTAAATGAGATAAACAATGCAAATTTCATCTATTTTGTAATTCAGTTTACTATAAGATGACTGAAGATTCAGATGGTGGTTGCATCAGTTACAATCAAACTTCTTAACAACACATCCACAAAGTCACTATAACAAATTAAACAATTTTAAAAATTTCTGATTAATTTGGTTATGATGAACAAATATTTCATAGAAATTCAGAAAGTAAATCAATAAAGAAAGCAAAGCATACTTTTAACTCCAGTGTTCTGTGTAAGGTACTCCTTTTCTTTTATTAAGATTCCCACATTATCTTTAAATATCTTCATAGCTTTTGTTACACCGTTTTCATTTTTGAAGACAACATATGCCACTTTGTAACACTGAAGAAAGTAAACAAATAAATAGATAAAACAACTGATAAAATGTATATTTTTAACATAATTATAAAAAATTAGTCATGAAAAACAACAATATACAAATCGACTGAGATGAGACATACAACAGTGGGGTAGTGGCCTACCTAGGAACTTTTTGGATTCAGAAGTACTCGGACTATCAAAGACAAGTACCTCTGCAAGCTACATTCTTTAGTCTACAGGTACAACAATTCTAATGAAATAATATGACAAATGTGCTTAAAGTGAAGGAACATAATCGCTATCATAGATATACAATATCATTACATGGCACTTGAGTGAAATTTTCTGTTGCAAGGACATGATCTGAAGATAACATAGGCTCTTGAGGTGCAAACATATATGCAGGCATGGATATAGCCATTTGGCTTCAGTTTTACTGCACGACACTTAGGACAAGTGGCTTCCACTATAGCCCTAAGCTGACTAATGCCTAGAAGAGACTTGGTAGACTGGAACTGAAAGAAGCCCACTGGAGGTTTCTACAAGATAATCTGCTGAGGGCTACTGACCAGATCTGTGGATGGTGCAAAGGCCCCTCTTGACCCAAGGTAACATGGTGGTGGAACATTAGTGAAAAGAAACAGGCTTGGAAAGACTGGAAGAACGATGGTATCAGACTGCCAGAAGGGAAGCTAGGAGACAGGTTTATTTAGCCAGAGAGGTAGCAGATTAGAAAAAATTTGCCAATTTTCTGTGTTGTGAGGACCAAAGACTTGAGGTATTTCATGTTGCAAGACAGTGTCTGAGAGAGAATTGTGATGTCGTAGGAGGGAAATGTGTCCACATGGATGATGGCTCACTTGCATTTAATGAGGTTGCAAGGAGAGAGACTTGGAGATGCCACTATGAAAGGTTGCTAAATGAAGAGAATGAATGGGAGAAAGAGAATCTGTCGAATGCGGACCCAACAGAGGGACCAGCGATTTGAATTGACATTACTGTGTGTGGTAAAGCAATTAAGGGTATGAAGACAGGGAAAGCCCCCAGCCCATCAAGAATCATCGCAGAGATGCTCAAAATATCTGGCAGTGTCGAGTATAGTCTAGTCACCCATATAGTTAACCAGGTGATACATGAAGGAGTCATACCCAATGATTGCTGTAGCAGCACCATAGTCAACTACTACAAAGGTAAAGGTGACGCTTTAGATACAAATAATTACAGAGGTGATACAGTTCTATATTTAAGAGATGAGGAATTATGTACATTATTTACAATTGACGGATATTTGTCCTCACCTTGTTTGTTGTTAACACAACATTTTGGCTGATATACCCTCCAGCCTTCATGAGGTGTCTTGGGGAAATTTCAAACCTGGGTTCTCATTCCTAAGGTATTTTTCGATGTTGTTGTTGTTATTATTATTATTCAGGTCACTGCCTGGAATCAAACTTGGAATCTTGTGGTTAGTAGCCTGCACTCTTAACCACAAGCATACGGCGTAATGGTTAAGAGCGCGGGCTACTAACCCCAAGATTCCGAGTTTGATTTCAGGCAGTGACCTGAATAATAATATTAACATAAAAAAATACCTTAGGAATGAGAATCCAGGTTCCAAATTTCCCCAAGACACCTAGTGAAGGCTGGAGGGTATATCAGCTGAAACGTTGTGTTAACAAACAAGAGGAGGACAAATATCTGTCAATTATAAATAATTACAGAAGTATCAAGTTGTTGGATCAGGTAATGAAGATCATGGAGAGGGTTATAGCCCAACTAATTAAGGAGAGAGTCAGTCTAAATGAGATGCAGTTTGGGTTCATGCTAAGGAAAATCACCGCTAATGCTATATTTCTGGTGAGACAGCTGCAAGAGAAATACCTAATGAAAGATAAACCTCTGTACCTGGCTTTTGTTGACATGGAGAAAGCCTTTGATAGGGTCCCCAGATTCCTTGTCTGGTGGTCAATGAGGAAACTTGGGATAGATGAATAGTTAGTGAGAGCTGTCAGTAAGGTGAGAGTTGGCAACGAGTACAGCGAAGAATTCTGGGTAGGGGTAGGGGTCCACCAAAGATCAGTCAACAACCCCCTCTTATTCATCAGGCAATAGCAGAGGAATTCAAGACAGGATGCCCCTGGGAGCTCTTCTATGCTGATGACCTTGCTCTAATTACTGAGTCACTATCAGAACTAGAGGAAAAGTTTCAGGTGTGGAAGTAAGGGTTAGAATTGAAGGGCCTTAGAGTCAACCTAGCTTCTGTTACCTAGGTGACTAAGTCAGTAGTGGAGGTGGATGCTCTAAAAGTGTAGCTGCTAGAATAAGAATAGCCTGGGCAAAGTGCAGAGAGCTCCTATCTCTGCTGGTGACAAAGGACCTCTCACTCGGAGTAAAAGGTAGACTGCATGACATGCTACATGGCAGTGAAACATGGGCCATGACTTCTGAGGACATGCATAAGCTTGTAAGGAATGAAGCCAGTGTGCACCGCTGGAGGTGTAATGTCAGTGTGCATACACAACAGTGTAAGCGCCCTGAGAGAAAAGTTGGATTTAAGAAGCATCAGATGTGGTGTGCAAGAGAGATGACTGTGCTGGTATGGTCATGTGTTGTGAATGAATGAGGACAGCTGTGTGAAAAAGTGTCACATCCTAGCAGTTGAGGGAACCTGTGGAAGAGGTAGATCCAGGAAGACCTGGAATGAGGTGGTGAAGCACGACCTTAGAACACTGGGCCTTACTGAGGCAATAACTAGTGACTGAGACCTTTGGAGATATGCTGTGCTTGAGAAGACCCGACAAGCCAAATGAGACCATAACCCATGGCCTATGCTAGTGGGTGTAACCACTCCACTTATGAATACCCCTAATTCATTGGACAATAAGCTTTGCTTGCGAAGACCTGTTGAGGCAAGTGATATCAAAATCGCTGACGTGGTTGATGACAGTACCACCTGATTGGTACTCGTAGCAGTGGAACGTTAAAAGCACTATCTGAGCGTGATTGTTGCCAGGGCCGCTGATTGGCTCCTATGGTGTTTTTGTTGCCAGAACTGCTTGACTGGCCCTTGTGCAGGTGGCATGTAAAGGCACCCACTACACTCTCAGAGTGGTTGGCATCCAGCTGTAGAAACTTTGCCAGAGCAGATTGGAGCCTGTTGCAGCCTTCTGGCTCGCCAGTGCTCAGTCAAACCATCCAACCCATGCCAGCATGGAAAATGGACATTAAACGACAATGATGATGATACACATATATACGCGTATATATACTCTTGTCTTGACATCATGTGAGGGTTTTAAACAAGCATCACTATCATATAGGCATTGTCGCTTATTTCCAGTATTCCATGAAAAGCATGTCTGGCCAGGGGGTCAGAAAAACGTCTTGCATGAAAACAGTTGAATGTCGGTGGTAGGAAGAGCATCAAGCCACAGAAAATCTGCCTTAATGAACTTTTGCCTCACCCATGCAAGCATGAGAAAATGTACATTAAAAAATAATGATGATGAAGATGATGTGTGCATTTATGCATGTCTGTGACCTGGGTGTTAGTTTACATTTGTACTCTGAGTATTTATGAATTAAAAGTGGTAACAAATTCCCTGCTGGACTTGCAATTTTTGAGATGTGTAAAATAAAGAGATCTCTTACTTGGAAAACAGGTAAGGATTAGAGACAGGAAGGGTATTTTGTTGTCAAAATAATGCCGCAACAATACATTTAGTTTAACTAATACATTTAGTTTAACCAATACATTTAGTTTAACTACAGTTTGCACTGGTTTGCTACCTGCTGAATGATGGAGGCATTAAGTACCCTGCCCAATGTCATTTTTGGGAGCTATGAAGACATTTCAGAAATACCACACATGGTTTCTATAATTCCATGATGATCATTCAACAGCATTTCTTAAGATATGTTGATGATTGACCCACAAATTAAAAAAAAAAATTTGGTGACACTAGTTTACAACTATCATGCAAAGTTAAGGCAAGAAGACAGGAGACAGTAACATACACACACACATGCATATATGATGGGCTTCTTTCAGTTTCTGCCTGCCAAAACCACCTTGAAGAACTTTTTAATCAAGTGAATCATCCCCAGTACTTATTTATATATATATATATATATATATGCATACATACATAAAGGGTGTGATGGATAAATTGCCACTATTTTATATTTTAAATTTCGTGCATGCATATTGCTTGTTTTGTTGAATACAAAGTATAGTAGGGTCAGTTGGGCACCATCTGTGAGAAAAACAGCACTATGATGCAATTCACTTTGCCAGAAATTTGGTAATGGCATGCTGTACTGCTTGGCATTCACATGGGAAGCTACAATATGAACATTTTAGTATGTTTGGGTGTCAATCCGAGGAGTGTACCGAGAGTGATAAAAAATCAAACATCCAGTCAACATCCTGGTGTTTGGAATGATCACTAGTAATGGCGACATTATGCCGCTATTCATCTTTCCACATGGCCTCAGACTCAACATGGAGGTCTATATCAAGTGCCTGGAGGAGGTTGTGCTGCCCTAGATCAAGAGGATAACTGCTGGAAAACCCTATGTCTGGCAACAGGAGTTTGCACAATGCCACACAAGCAAGAGAACCCAGTCATGGCTGTCAGACAATTTCTGCAACCACATCACCCCTAACTCCCCAGACTGCAACCCCCTTGATTATTATGTGTGGGGTGCAGTTGAGTGAGAGACCAACAAAACTCCTTGTAACACCAAAGATGAACTGAAGGCAAGGATTATGGCAGCATTCACCAACTTAAACAAGGAGACCATCTAAAAGAGTTGCAGGAGATTCTGAAGTTGTCTGGAGGCTGTGGTTGAAGCCAATGGTGATTTTATTGTATAAATTTACCCTTTAGTATTTTAAGATATTTTTATGTAATTTTGGTAAATATATCTGTTAAAATGAGATGGCAGAGTTATATTAATTTTTATATAATTTTGACAGTTTATTCACCGCACCCCATATATATATATATATATACATACACACACACACACAACGGGCTTCAGTTTCCACCTATTACCAAATTCACAAATTGGTAGGCCTGAGGGTATAGTAGAAGACACTTGCCTAAGGTGCAGATGGACTGAACCAAGAACCCTGTGGTTGGGGTGCAAACTTCTTACCACACAGCTACGTCTGTGCCTATAATGTAGAATTTTATTAATGACAGCATTCCAAATACATACTCTCACTTTCTCAAGCTGTGTTGTTAAGAAAATTGTGGTGTAACCCCATAGTTTCCACTGCCCAGATACAGCTAGCTGATATTTTCTACTACAGACACAGGTTGAGAGTGAAAATTTGGTAGATGGAAACCATAAGTCCATTGTATATATATCAGGTCATTCTTGGTCCTACTGGTAATATGTGACCCAATACAACCTGTTGCATGGTTCCTCCTTAAATAAGAATAAGGTGTATGGGTTTTGTGCTACTAAGCATTGACTGCAATTCATAAATGTTTGCAAAGAGGAGAACTGTCCAATAGACTTGACAAGATTCTTCTTTTGTTTCACAGCCTCATTTGTAGAAGGAAGAATAGGAGACCACACTCACAAATTGCTACTAATCACTGACATCTACTTATGTAATCTTTTCTCTCCAAGGTTTGTGTTTGGTGCATCAGCAGGAAAAGGATTACATGAAGCCTCCACGAGATCACTGACTTCTAGCAGAGCTACCCAGCTACTTACAGGGCCTGATGTGTACATGTGTGTGTCAGTAACAAACTAAAGAGTTATCATTACTTTAGCATCCACTTTTCCATGCATGCATGGGTTGGCAGATTTTTCTATGGCTGGATGCTCTTCCTGTCACTAACCCTCACCTGTTTCCAAGTAAGATAACATTTCCTCATGACCAAACATGTTTTCACAGGAGATTGAAAACAAAGGTCACTGCTTACATTATGGTGACACTAGTATACAACTATCATGCAAAGTTAAGGTAAGAAGACAGGAAACAGCAACACACACACATGTATATATGATGGGCTTCTTTCAGTTTCTGCTTGCCAGATCCACTCAGAAGGCTATGGTCAACCCTGGCTATAGTAGAAGACACTTGCCCAAAGTCCTATGCAGCAAGACTGAACCCTGGAACCATGTGGTTGGGAAGCAAGCTTTTTACCACCAAGCCATGCCTGTGGCTATTTAAGAGTGTGTGATCAAAACCGCATTGGTGGATGAATAATTTTTACAATAGTAGAGTGCTGTTAATATGATACTAATGCTTTTATGTGAATAAATTTGCTGAGCAGTCAGTATTATTTGAACAATGACTGAATAATTGTGAATGGATTTGCATGAAACCATTAGTATCGTTAAAAGTACTCTACATATATATATACACATTAATGGTTGTTTTTAAGTTACAATAAAAGCAATTTTACATTGAAGTGAAGGATAACCCAACACATTTGGTAGTCCATCATCATCATCGTTTAACGTCCGCTTTCCATGCTAGCGTGGGTTGGACGATTTTGACTGAGGGCTGGCGAGCCAGATGGCTGGCTGCACCAGGCTCCAATCTTGATCTGGTAGAGTTTCTACAGCTGGATGCCCTTCCTAATGCCAACCACTCCGAGAGTGTAGTGGGTGCTTTTTACGTGCCACTGGCAACGACCTCGCTCGAATCCTTTTACACATGTCACCAGCACAGGTGCCAGTAAGGCGACGTTGGTAACGATCACGCTCGAATGGTACCCTTTAACGTGCCACTGACACAGAAGCCAGTTGGCTGCTCTGGCAACGATCATGCTTGGATGGTGCTCTTGGCACCCTGTACAAATTTATTATTCTTCAACAAGTATAGTACTGACAGTGACTTCTAAGTTTCAGCTACTAAGCCATCATCAGACTGTGGTACATTTCAGTTCATCTGGGATTTATGTAGTCTCATTTAAGTTAATATTTTCAAGGGTCAGCTGAATTCTGTTGAATGTTAATTAGGTTGTATGGTAGGTTGTGATGGCAAGTTGATATGGAGAATTTTTATTGTTAAATTTGGTGTTATCAAAAAAACACTAAATAACACCAACCTGGCAACAAACTACAACTTACTACCTACTTACACTCTTTTGTGAACCCTTAAAAACTCCATTACCCAACAGCTGACATATCTAAATACAAAAGTTTAAATACTGGACTGAATTCTGTTGTAGGTGGGACTTTAAATTTATTTCATTTTTGCAGCCCTCACTCTATAGTTGGTTTTGACGAATGACAGAACTGGATATTGCTGTCCTCACTTGTATTTCTTGCTTTGATGTAGGTTTATCTAGGATCTCAGATAAAATTTGTCTAAGTGTTTTTTTTAAATACATCCACATTTTATGCTTTGTAGATTTATAAGGTTTTTTGGCAGGATACTGAAAAGTTGTTGGCCTTCGAACCCTAAGCTGTTATAGTTTCAGGTTCTTATTCTAGATGGAGAAGATGGGATATTTGGTACCAGAACCCCCAGAATCTTTTCATATATACATATCACTTCCTATCCTTCATGTCTTTGTTCCAGGGAGTACAGCCTCAGTTTTTTTAATGTCTCCCAGTAGTTTATCTGTGGTAATGAAGCAATCCTATTTGGAAGCATTAGACCAGGAAACTGAAAAACAAATACTCTTCAGAGGGCCATCCTGGTTTCCTTTTATGTTTTGTTCTGAATGATCTCAGAATCCAACCATCCTGTTGCTTGCACACTGTTGCCATCTTAATAAGCACACAGAATGATGTATAATTACCAACATCAATTCCCTGATAATGTATTGATTGTGACTCCAAGACTGCAATACCTTCTGGTTTTATATGTTCTAGCTGAGATCTGTTTGTGTGATGGTAGCAGAGTGTGTTGCTTTCTTCAGCCCATTTGTATACTGCATTCAGGTTTTATGTCATTCTGCATTATCAATAGATTTCTTGATTGTCTGTGATAGTTTTGTATCATTAGCATAGCTGGTAAGAGTTGTTAACTGTATGATGAGAGAGCCACTACAAACGGCAGTGGTTCCAAAAGTTTCCTAAGAGACTCTGCTTAGAATTGATCTAAGAGCACCAATAGCTGCAACTGTTTGACTCCTACTTTTTAACATGTCATTCAACCACACCCCTAATTTTCCAAGTATGCTACCATTACTAAGTGTGTGATATATCATCTCATGACTGACTTTAACAAAGGCCTTTGCAAATTCAAGAGATATTTGAATGACTGAGTAACTGTTTTAGTACTTAGCCATAATGCTGTAGGAGTTGTGTGAGACAGCACCTTTGTGAAGAGAATCTGTGTTGGGTGCCCCTAAGGAAGTTATTTTCCTCTCGGAACCTAATCAGCTGCCTTCTGAAAATTACATTTCATGACTTTGCTAGTGTAGAAGTTTATAAAGACATGTGAATATTTGTCAAGTATTTTTGGAGAAAAAACTGTACTAAAACTAAATATGGTGTATCCTCTGTAGCACATATGTGGAGTGTGCACATGCACACATGTGTGAGTACAGATATACACAGGTATCTGTCTTATGTATATATGGATCCTGTCAAGTGTCCACCCATACTAGCATGGAAAATGGATATCAGATGATGATGAGGATACATGTATTTCTCTTCCTACAAAAGAAGTCAAAGTACAGACACAATACACTTTGAAAAAAACCTCAAATGTTAAAAATATGCACCTTTAAAACTGAGATATGTTAAAATCATAGTTGAGAGAGATAATAGAATTTCTCTATAGTGATGAACCAAAATGTAAAAAGAGAGGCCCTGAAATAAATGTACAATCATTTCTTACACCATCATCATCGTTTAGCGTCCGCTTTCCATGCTAGCATGGGTTGGACGGTTCAACTGGGGTCTGGGAAGCCAGAAGGCTGCACCAGGCCCAGTCTGATCTGGCAAAGTTTCTACGGCTGGATGCCCTTCCTAACGCCAACCACTCCGTGAGTGTAGTGGGTGCTTTTTACGTGCCAGACGAGGCTCGCAAACGGCCATGATCGGATGGTGCTTTTTACGTGCCACCGGCACAGAGGACGGTCGGGGAATATAATTGCTTAAAATAGATGGAACTTGTGGGAGGGAAACCCAGGATAGCATGGGACAAAGTATTGGAGGCTAATCTCAAGATGCTGAATCTTAAAGAGAAGATAACAGGCATTTTACTGTGCTCAAGAAGACCCATCAATTACAGCAAAAATAATATATAAATAATAATATAAACAAATTAGCCATACCATTAAAGGCTCTGTATTTGGTAAGTATTTTGACACCTCCACACCAACTGGATCAGTTGTTGGTTTGTTGCACAAGTAGATATTTTCTATTTTACCACATTTTAAGAAAAAGTTCTCCAAGCATTTCTAAAAGAAGATAAAAAAGTAAATCAGTTTAATAACTTGATGGTTGCACATTTCTTGCTTTTCTCTCCATATTTACATACACAGCACACACACATGAAATACAATAGATGAGAGTTCAAAGTGGACAATATCAATTGTGTGGTGACTTTGAGATAGGTACATAACTCAGTTTACCACCAGTAATTATGATTAGGAATGGAATTTAGGCAAAACAGCAATTGTTTAAAAAAAAAACCCCACCCATCTTAGCAAAAACATTATATGCATATATTTATGTTGATATTAAAGGTTAATTTAAGACTGAATAACAAACAGATGCTTACATTTAAATAAGTGTAAAGTGCAGATACAAATGGTATACATATAAAAGGTGATGTGAGCACTTGGATCCAAACTTGTACATCATTTTGGTGTAAAATATCACTAGCATCGCCTTAAAGAGCACCATCCGAGTGTGATCGTTGCCAGAGTGGCCATCTGGCCTCCGTGCCAGTGGCATGTAAAAGATACCATTCGAGTGTGATCGTTACCAGCATCACCTTACTGGTACCTGTGCCGGTGGCATGTGTAAAAGATTTGAGTGAGGTTGTTGCCAGTACCACCTGACTGGCCCTGTGCCAGTGGCACGTAAAAGCACCCACTACACTCTCGGAGTGGCTAGTGTTAGGAAGGGCATCCAGCTGTAGAAATTCTGCCCGATCAAGATTGAAGTCTGGTGCAGCCATCTGGTTCGCCAGCCCTCAGTCATTCATCTAACCCATGCTAGCACGGAAAGCAGACGTTAAACGATGATGATGATTCAATTGTACATCATTTTATCATATTTTGGTGTAATTATATTCAATAAAATCGACGATTCAATAAAATCGTCTATACTTAACATGCATCAATTTTTGAAACTGATATAATCCTGGTATATGTGCAGTTTGTACTATGTCACTCATCATCATCATCATCATAGCAGATGTGGGCTGGATATATGGTCATAAACTGAGTCAGTTCTTGAGTTCCTGCTGTCCAAGACAGGTTAGGGAACTACATCTTACTCATGTTTCCTCACTATCAGCATTAAATAAAACAATACAGCTATAATACTGATTTCTTATATTAATTGCTATTTTATCTAGCTATTAACAGAGAAGATAGTTACTCTAATTCAGTTAAAATCATGTCACAAACAGCATAAACACAGGAATTAATATGAACTAAAAGCAAAATCACTTTTTCCACACACACAAAATACATGTTTATATACATGAATTAGTACAAATGTGTTTATAAATAAAGACATTTAAATGCACTAAGTCATGCTAAAAATATTATCCATCAGCCTGCAATCTCCCACCTCTCACTAGATCATCCTATCAGTACTTTACTTTCATTTGATGCAGCAACTGCAGACTGCTGCATCAAATGTAGGCTGGAAGAAGCCTCATAGCAATTTCATTTCAGTGACAAGGATGGAAAACAGGCCTAGAAATCATCATCCTCATTTAACATCCACTTTCCATGCTGGCATGGGTTAGATGGTTTGACTGGAACTGGTAAGCCAGAGAGCTGCACCAGGTTCCAGTTTCTGATTTTGGCTTGGTTTCTACAACTGGATGTCCTTCCAAATACCAACCACTCCATGAGTGTAGTGGGTGCCTTTTACACGTCACCAGCAATGGTGCTTTAACATGTCACTGGTACCAGCCACAATTACGATTTCACTTGGCTTGACAAAGGTCACGAGCACTTCTTATCACCTTTGTGAGAACCCACATTCCAAGATCATGCTTAACTACCTCATCTCATGTCTTCCTGGATCAACCTCTTCCTCAGGTTCCCTCCACACCGAGAGATCTGTATTTCTTCATGCAGCTGTCCCCATCCATATGCGTCATATGACCATACCAGCACAGATATCTCTCTTGCATACATCTGATGCTTCTTATGCCCAATTTTTCTCTCAAGATGTTTACACTCTGTTGTATACACACGCTGACATTGCACATCCAGCAGAGCATACCAGATTCATTTCTTTCAAGCCTTCGCATGTCCCCTGCAGTCACAGCCCATATTTCATTGCTGTGTAGCATGGCTGTTCAAATACAGGCATCATACAATTTGCCTTTCACTCTGTGGGAGAAGCTCTTTGTTGCCAACAAAGATAGAAGCTTTCTGAACTTTGTCCAGCCAATTCTTATTCTAGCAGCTAGACTCTTGGAGCATCCACCTTCACTGCTGACTTGGTCACCTAGATAACAAAAGCTATCAACTACTTCTGGTATTCCCCCTGGCATTTGATGGAGTCTATTTTCTGCATATTTCTAGTGTTTATTATATCTGTGCATCTGCTACACACAAATCTATTAACTCTGTTAACCTTCCTCTGATATTGCTGTGTCCATAGCTTACTCTGATAGTATGTGCCCATAGCTTGCATTGGGTACACCTTATGGAGCTTCTACCAATGCATTTTCTTCATATCGAGCAGGGCCATCTACCTGAAGGGATTTGTGATTTGTCTGCTTTCCCACTTACTAAGACTTTGGTTTTTGCTAAATTAACTCTAAAGCCCTTTGATTCCAGACCTTGATTCCACATCTGAAATTTTTTCTACAGTTCTAGTAGTGATTCAGCTATAAGAAACAGGTCATCAGCATAAAGCTCACAGGGGTAACCCAACTTAATTTCCTCTGTTATTGCATCATCATCATCGTTTAGCGTTCGTTTTCCATGCTAGCATGGGTTGGACGGTTCAACTGGGGTCTGTGAAGCCGGAAGACTTCATCAGGCCCAGTCAGATCTGGCAGTGTTTCTACGGCTGGATGCCCTTCCTAACGCCAACCACTCCGTGAGTGTAGTGGGTGCTTTTTACGTGCCACCCGCACAGTGTGCCTGGAGGATTATTTTGAACAGGGAGAGGGTGGGGAATGATCTTAGGTGAAATAAAAGGTTGTTAAGTGAGAAATATAAATGACAAATTCAAGTGAAATAATATAGGGGCCAGCAGCAGCATGGCAAGTAAAGCTATAAAGTAAATGAAGACAAAGAAAGAGGCAGGTTCATCAATTGTTGAGATATTGAACAGATCAGACTACATAGCTCCTCATATGCTAGTTACTCATTTTGTTAATCAGGAAAAGCAATGATTGTCAATAAGTAACATCAGTGATCTTTACAAAGACCTGTAGAGATGTACTGGAGTAGATCAATTACAGGAATCTCAAACTAATGGATTGTCTTAGAAGTAGATAAAAATTTTAGTAACATCAGTTTGTATAAGGATTAGCTTGGATAAAACACAGTTTTGGTTTATGTCAGGACAAAGGCTAACAAAAGCTATATCTCTATTGAAGGCATTGTAAGTAAATTTCTTAACTAAGAGCAAACCACTCAGTGTCTATGACACAGTCCTCCAAACTGTAGACTGGTGGATGTTTGAAGAAATAGGTTGAGATGTATTATTTGTGCAGTATAGCCAACAACAAGTTTAGTAAAACATAAGTGTCTACTAGGATCATTTTTTTCCTATGGACCCTTTTAATACCTATTTCACTCAGGCCGAAGTCCACAGCCATTTGAGATTTTAAAAATTTTATTGTATTTCATTAATGAAATAATATTAGGAATTGTATAAAAAAAAATTGTGAAAACATTTTTGTGTAATGTAGAAATATAACTGGTTTATTTTGCACATAAATTTTAACAACAAAATCTCATATGGACCTCCAAGGGTCATATAGACTCTGGTTGAGAACAAGTCAGTTTTTATTCATTTTGGCTCTTAACCCTTTCGTTACTATATTTCTGACCAAAATACACCCCTTATGTGTTTCAATTAATTTCTAACGTAATCATAAATTTAGTCTGGTTTCATTAAACAACTATTACTTTTTTATTTATCAATATATTAACATGAATTTTGGAAGATAATTTAATGAAATGTTCTCAACCAATTCTATACTATAATTTTTGTCACAAAGTGACTCTAATTGCAGGTAGATACAGGTAAATTCAACAATATATAAAATTATTAAAATTTTGTTCAAACATCGCTATAGAAAATTGGTTATTAGCTAATATTCAATTGGGTATACAACAAAATTTTACGATAGAATTTGTTATTCTGGGTAACTTTCTGATACCCATAATAATATTTATGGCAAAATAGGCCTTAATTTCATTTAAGGTTGTGGGAAATAACAAACTATCCTTTCTTTTGCTTTGTTTACGTTTAGCGTAACGGTTCGTTTCCGCCGTAATGATTTCAAATAGGCTCATTCGAAAAAGTAAAAAGAAATAGTTTAAGGCTTTACTCTTCTGGGAAAGTCTGTGGCTTGGTCCAGTTTCTTCAGAAAAACCACCGAAAGAAACAGTTTTTAAATTTTCACTCCATTCAGGTGCCAATTCATTTTCTTTATCGCTGTTGGAGCTCTCAGATTCACTATTTTCACTTTCGGAAAATGAAACATCAGATTCATTATCAAATACCACATGCTTTTTTTTTTCAGTCATAGAGTTAGATTTATGAAGGTCTTCAGTAGAAAATCCTTCGAATTCTGACTCGCTGCTTGATATAATGAAATTCGTATCCATTTTTTGTCAGAATTACAAATTTTGAAAACACAATAGGAACAAATTTCAGAAAAAAATCTCCCATAATTCATGGAATTAAAATTACACTTCGATTTTTGTACAAAACTGTAGTTGAACTGTTTACGAAGTATAATACGTGTTTTCACGAATGTACTAAAGAGATTTACTATGATATTCTCATTTAAATATGAATAGGTAAATTCGGGCGGTTTGGGGCGGCTTGGTCACATTAACCAAAATTTTTTTCGGGCGGTTTGGTAACGAAAGGGTTAAAACTATATGCAAGATATCAAGACTAGTTGACAATAGGGACTTTTATATGCTGATGATCTAGTTCTCATTGCAGTCAGTAGTAGAGATTACAGGTAAACATGATAAAAACCAAACTGATAGTAAGAAAAATCAGGTAACCCCAGAGCCATCTGAGAAGTGACATCTATATATATAGAAGTGTGGAGGCGCAATGGCCCAGTGGTTAGGGCAGCAGACTCACGGTCATGATTCCCAGACCGGGCTTTGTGATCCCTGCTGTACTCTTTTGCCACAACTTTCTCTCACTCTTTCTTCTGTTGGCCTGCTCGCTTAGCCAGCAGGGTGGCGTCATTTGAAGGCTAAAACAATGCAAAGTGCATTGTGACCAGCGATGTGTAGCAACATCTGATAGCCTGGTCGGTTACGGTGATATATAGAAGTAAACAGGAACTGTAAATTTATGCATATGTACAGGGTATTTAGCATTTGAGTATTCTTGTTGAGTAGGTTTGGCGTATGTAACATAATGTAATGCAAGGAATATGCATTATTGACAATTTTAACAAAGCATTTACTCTCCAATGGGTCTGGTGTATGGTTTGTGATTCATGACATTTAAACAACATTTCTGCTAAACACCTGAAATATTCTAATAAAGACCTACTTTATTCACATATGGAGGAATATTGATGACAAACAAGGTTCTATCTTTTGGTCGTTGGGGATCTGCGTCTCTTGTAGAATGAGGTTTAATAAAAAGATGTCGAATAACTTCACTGTCTTCTGTTATTTTAACACGAACAACTGCAAGTACAAAAATATTTAAAAAATATAACACAAATATATTGATTGTATGAGTTATGACAAATTTTAACACAATAATAGTGACAACATGAAATATATATATACACACATACACACTCTTAATGTTTGGAAACTTCAGGAATGTATAATGATATCTGATTTTGCTGATTATCCCAACCTATTCCTGAAATTAGAAGCTGAGAATAATCATAGAATTCTAAACTTAATATTTTAAAACTAATTTTCTAACTGGTTCCTCAAAGATAATTATTCCAGAGCTAGCCCCCCCCCTCCTTCACCAATCATTTCACTCTCTCTCCCCTTACATAGATATACAACATAGTATCTCATTCCTAAGCAATCTATCTACCATTAGCTTTTCTCATGATCGCATGAGCCAATGAGCTTCTATAAAGCCACTTGTCTTGCTTGAAATAACAGCTATTTCTCTATGCTGACATAGGTTGGATAGATGCTATTAGTTTATCACCACTCATCTTGATCGTTTGTCATCCAGACCAACATTATATTTAACTTCACTACTTCTTTCTCTTCTACGTCAGTAGCATAAAACACTTTTACTTTTCACTCTATCTTTTTGCATCATGTTTACTTTTGTACATTTTGATTAATGCTTTCGTGGAAGTTCTACACTAAATTTCATACCATATTTGTTGCAAACCCTTAACTTATCGGAGAGACAGAAAAAAATCACAGCTCAAATGCCAGTAAGGGATTAAACCAACCACAACTATGATTACAGAGAGTCAATCTATTAAAAATCCTTCTCATTGTTTACAATAGAGATTAGCAATACAAATTGATGAAATCATTTCCAAAGGCGAACTATGGTGACAAGTCAAGCAACAATGTTGTTAACCAGTCCAGTGACTACCCAAAAGTCTCCTTACCGACTCGTGGTAAAAATGTACAAAACCAAATAATCACAGAGAAGTGGTAATAGCTGGTGTATGAAAACAAATGGGAAAATAACGAGAAAGCTTAGAACTGCAATATATAAAATGAATTTAACACGTGTTTGTGAACAAGATGCAAATGTACTTGAGAATAACAAACTTAATACTTTTAAATTTTATTTTTCAAAAAAATCTGAATCAATAAGTTACAAAATTAATAATTTCTACACATTTAATATAACGATAACGGTTTCAAAATAATCATATTTGTATATAAACTGAGATTTTTGAGAGAGAAATCTGACGGCAAACAAGATCGAAACTTTTAAAAACAAAAACAATGGAAAGAAATACGTTTGAAATCTCAAAGCAGTTTTTCTACGTTATAATTGGTTACTGAAATATAAAATAAGCATGATGTGGTTACTTGAAACAATTTTAAAAAGAGGAAATTTGACAAAATTAACGTTACCGTTGAAACCAAGCACGCTGTGCTTCGCCATGTTTGTCGCTAACGGAAGTGTTGGTTGTGAAATCGTCATCTGAATTTCCGGTGTTCTGCTATGTTTCAAGGTAAACGAAAGCCAAGCATCAGAGCAAGCCGTAAGATGGACATGTACCGTTGCATGGTGCAGTTGGCTCATCGTCCCAGGATTCCATCTTACAGGTATGTTATGTTATGTATAGTTTCGCTTATTTATAGCATCCTCGAACGGTTTTTCATGTTTAGTTTACCATATGTTCGACGATTAAGATACTTTTCATATATTTCGAGTCGTGTAACATTAGTTTTTAAATACACAAATTTAAATCAAATATCTTGTTATTATTATTATTTTTTTTTGTTGTTTACATTCTCTGTCAGAATTAATTATACTTGATGAATTTAATTTGTTATGAATGAGTTTTCCTGTTGTTATTATAACGATCAAATAATTAATGTCAGTCTACATAAACTTAAATCTGACAATTGTAACTACTTGTACTTCAGAACAGCTTTCTGATAATTTTGTATCTGTAATCGCAATGCTTGTACTATTCTTTTTGTATTTTTCTTTTATTTTTTTTTCATTGACTATATCTATAGTTAACCGTCTATTTCGAGTATAAATTATAATTTTATTTTCGATACTTTTATTCACTTTCCCGAATGAGAACATCTTATGTATATAAAACCCAACAGGCGTAACTATTATTAAAAGCTGTTGTTTACGTTATATATCACAAGTCTATAGTTTCAGAACCTAGCGTAAACAGGTGCAATCTAATCTTAGCATCGGCCTCTCATAACAACAAAATGGAAATGAAATTGTAGTGCGATGATAATTTTAGATTAGTTTGTTTCATTTATGCTATTGCTGTCTCGTTGCTATGATGATTACGATGATGCTCCGTATATAAGCTACTATTCGAAAATGAAAGCTGCGGGTGGTGATGGTGACTAGTTGAATGTCAAGTGAATTGTGACAGAGCCCATCACCAATGATTTATTCAGAATTACTCCAAATCATTTATTTGTAATTAATGCAATATGTAGGATTGATTAAACCGTTGTTTTACGCACTAGTATCTGCACTTGATATCAGTTGATGGCGAAAGAGAAAGTTACTTTACATTTGACAAACCAACTAATGATCAATATGTATATGTGTACGTGCATAAATAATTCGTTTCTTAATAATATATATCGTAACATGCACACGCATATGTGGCAGCCAGTTCCCACTTGAAAGCTTGAAGCAAATGAATAGCTCCTATTCTATTAATTAACAAGTGAAGGAAGTTGTAGGTTATGCATCATTGATCTCCCACATATGTACTCACATAAACACAAGCCCAGTTTGTGTGTACGTTACGGTGTAAAAAAAAAAAGAGAGAACCATATCATCTCTCGATAATAGCACCATCTTTGGTGCATATCTAAAAATTAAACTCGGTTAATAAGATTAAGGATAAGGTTACCTAATTGCCGTCTACTTTGTTAAATAGAAATATTTGTGTTTTAACTGAAAATCGTCAAATCACTTGATATAATATATATTCAGTCTTGAAAATTTTAAATGTTCCCAATAATAACGAAATCGTTTTGTATAACTTCTTATTTATCTCATCCTGATTAAAAATGTTAATGATTACTCTACAAAAGAATTCCTTTTCGATTGTTAATCTTGTTTTCTTAACTGTTAGTTCAATTGTGCCTGTTTATCAGCGTGCCATCTTAGACTTTATCTATTGGTTAGAATTCCTGCTATACAACTGCCATCAATTTTAGCATCATTGATTTCGAACTATACTATTGACGCCAGCATTATTATACACATGTTAGGTGATACCAATAATTTTAACTATACACAAGTGCTCACACATATACGCACGTACACTTTTAAAGGTGTACACAAAATGACAGTGGCTTAGTTATACCATATATTCACACAGCGCTACAATGTCAATATCTATGGATGAGTGTAATTAATTACACACATCCACAGATACATAATCACGCGCGCACATATTATGTGCATATGTCACCCCACCCACCCCGTTTTAATGTGTTCTTTGACCATTTCTCATTTAATTGCATTTGTACTACAGTACATTCCTGTCTTGCACCCTTGTGAGATTTAAAGAAAAACATTATATCGAGAGAGATAGTTATCTTATGATGCGTACACATCGTATAACGGTATACTGTTATTTACACACATTATCTCAGTACCAAACGTAGTTACAGCACTCGAAAACGAAAACAATAAAAAGCCCTACATGTAAAGATGTAGTATTTTACTGTGCTCTGTTGTTATTCATTCACACATAAATCTGAGAGGGGCGTTTTATGAATTGTCATTGTTGTCAATCTGTCATTAGCATTATCAAAATGGTGATGTTGATGAAATGGTAGTGATGATAATAATAATAATGATAAGACAGGTCGTGTATGTATTAAAAAAGTGTAGATCAACGAATATACGTTGGGTTTTAATGATCAAGACGGACACAAACTTCGTCGTCCCTAAAATGTCTTATAACATAGGCAAATACAACAGTAAATATATTAAAATATTCGAGGCATGTAAGTTTGTTCGTATATATGTTTATATATTTATTTCTCTTCATTCTTATAAATCGAGTCCTTGTTGCAAAGCGCTTATATTGCGCCCATTTCTTCCCCCAGAAACTAACCCTCGCTGACTGTTTTACTGAAATATAATCTCTTACTCTTCGTTATGTAGTGGTTGTGGACGAGTTACTTGTATGTATGAGTTAATTTTTGTACACATCTCCGAACTGAAATTGGTACCAACATAAATTTTTTGTGTGAGACTGTGTATAATATTGAATTTTACAGCTATCGAATATTCTACTGGAGCTTTCTTGCAGTGTGCAGTCTGAGTCTTTTTATTCATTCATAATCGGACACTAATAAACATTTGTATTACTTTGTTATACTAACATTCAGAGATCATATAGTTATTGGTAATACTTTCAACGAGTTATAAAAACGTTTTCTCATGGAAATGTTGAATCAAATTTGAAATGGAAGTTGAAGGAAGACTCCAATAAAGATCCAGATCACAGTTATTCAGTTTCTTCCTACTTTATCTTATACATTTGGTTTTAATGCTGAATTCGTATGCTGTAGAAATTATGCTTTGATATGGGAAGCTTGTTTTGTCAATTGGCTATACAGTACTTTAATTTATCTAATGACTAAAGAATCTCACTTTTGTTTTAGAATACACACTTGTAACAATAGTAACTGGTTTGTAACTTTGGCAAAAAGCCACAAGTTTTGAAGGTGGAGTGTCAATCCAATTGACTCCAGCAGTTGACTGGTATTTATTTAGTGAGGGGTAAAAAAGAGAAAAAGACAAAGTTAACACCGATTAGATTTGAACTCAGAATATAAAAGATTTAAGTAGATACCATTAAAACATTTTGTCAGGCGCCTGTACAGATTCTGCCGTCCAACTGGCCTTTGAAATGAAGGATTTCTTACATAATGCACGAAGCTTTGGGTTTATGCAGAAGAGTTTAACAAATATAGGCCTAATAGATTCTTGTATTTGATTGGGGCTCTCATTTCCCTGTCTTTTAAAACAAAGTATTTCAAACATTTGATCTGACCTGACATTTGTAAGAGATCATAGTTGTTTAACCCGACTGGTACCTATTTTTAACGGCTTACGAATTATTATAGACTCTAGCAAGCTTTGAACTAAACATAAAACGACCTAACAAAATACTGAAGACATTATCATGTTCAACGCTCTGCCGATTCTGTCATCCTCAAATAATAGTAATAATAATAATTCTGTCTGATATAGGGCACAACGCCTGGAATTTTGCGGGAAGGGGGCCAGTCTATTACATCGATCCCAATGTCCAAAAGCATGAAAAACAAAGTCGACATCGGTGGAGTGGTTCTAAATTTTGGCATAAGGCCAGCAAATTTGAGGTAGTGGTCGCGGCATAGTTGATGTCATCGACTCTAGTACCTGACTTGTACTTTATTTATTGACTACGAAAGGATGAAAACAAAAATTGACCACGGCTGTATTTGAACCCTGACGTAAAAAGACTTCTACCAAATACCGCAAAGTATTTCTATCTGGCACATAATCGATTTCACGCCGATTGGCTTCCTCTCTTCTGTCATTCACGCTTCCTGAATTGTAGAATTTTCATTCAAACTTTTTATTCAGCATTTGAATCGAAATATCAACTGTAATGCGCGAGTGTGGTAGATGAATGGTTAAGATGTTAGACGTAGATGATATATGATGGGATGAAGGGTTAAATTGTTAGAGCCAAGATCCAAATCATAAAGTCTACCACCACCACCACCACCACTACTACTACTACCACCACCACCAAACTATTACTACTACTACTACTACCACCACCAAACTACTACTACTACTACTGCTACCACCACCACCATCACCGCCACACTATTATCATCACCACCATACTATTACCACCACCACCACAACTTTACTGTCACACCACTATAGTCTTGCTACCATCACCACTTCTATTACACTACTACCACTATAACTATTCTATAACCACCATTGGTGCTACTGCAATACTACTACAAACACTTTGGCCACTACCACTACAACACTGCCAGTACTACTGTACTATTACTGCCACCACTACTGTCACTTCTACTATACTACCACTGACACCACTACTATATACTACTCTACTACATCACCACCACCAACACAATCATTACTACTGCCAATGACATTACTTCTATATACTACTACCACCACCTCCGTTGCTACTACTCTAATGCTACCACGGCCATGGCCACTACTACTCTGCTATTACTATTGATCTGCACTCTAAAAGCAAGGGGTATTTATTGCCTCTTAGTCAGTTCAGCTTAAAATAGACCCAGTTCAGTCTGTGGTAAAGAATCTGTCATTAGAATAACTATGATTCAACATTTCATGTGAATATTTAAATTTGCAGAACTATCAAATCCATTTCAGCTTGGAAAAATATGTGTAAATATACAAATATAAATGCATGAGCACCCACAGTATATAAATACTGAATGCAACTGATGGAGAGCAAAATCCTTAATTTTTTCAACACTTTTTATTTCATTTGCTTACACACACACACTCACATGCATGTATGCGTGCACACACACACACACACACACACATACACCAAATTATTTGTTATGGACTGATATTCAATAGGGGTTTCCCAACCCAAGAAAATTTGTTTTAATGTATATATCCTTATCAATATCCTTCTCATTTAAAACTTCTCTTGTAGACACACTATTCAATTAGAAACCTTTTAAACAGAATACTTTCATAAGTTATAGATTACCTCTTTATTGACTGGCACCCTATCTTGGAGAATATTTTTTAGAAAATTTTCTTTTGAAATACTTCTTTGAGTTGTGAAAACATTCACATTTAAATTTTTACACATTAATTATCTGGTTAAATTATTTTCATAAAATTACTTTCCATACTTAATTTTTTAATTCTTAAATCACCACATAAATTAAATCATCAACAGGCATGGCTGTGTGGTAAGAAGTTTGCTTCCCAACTATGTGGTTCTGGGTTCAGTTCCACTGTGTGGCACTTAGGACATGTGTCTTCTACTATAGACTTCAGCCTAACCAAAACCTTGTGGGTGAATTTGGTAGATGGAAACTGAAAGAAGCCTGTCATATATATATATCTGCGTGTGCCTTTGTGTTTGTCTCTCACTGCTGCTTGATAATTGGTGTTGGTTTGTTTATGTCCCTTTAACTTAGTAGTTTGGCGATAGAGGCCGATTGTATAAGTACCAGGCTTAAAGAAAAAATAAGTATTGGGGTTGATTCATTCACTCAACTAAAAGTTCAAGGTGGTGCCTCACAATGGCTACAGTCTAATGACTGAAACAAGTAAAAGATAAAATATTACTATGATTCTTTTCTTCTCTAGGCACAAGGCCAGAAATTTTTTGGGAGGAGCCAGTTGATTAGATCAAACCCAGTACACAACTGGTACTTAATTTATTGACTTTGAAAGGATGAAAGGCGAAGTCGACCTTGGTGGAATTTGAACTCAGAATATAAAGACAGATGAAATACCTATTTCTTTACTGACCACAAGGGGCTAAACACAGAGGAGACAAACAAGGACAGACAGACAGATTAAGTCAATTATATTGACCCCAGTGCGTAACTGGTACTTAATTTATCAACCCCGAAAGGATGAAAGGCAAAGTCGACCTCGGTGGAATTTGAACTCAGAACGTAACGGCAAATGAAATACCGCTAAGCATTTCACCTGGCGTGCTGACATTTCTGCCAGCTTGCCACCTTATAAAACATTACCATGATTGTTGTCATTTTAATATCTATGTATTTATAATGGCATATAATAAAAGTGGTCTAGACGTTGCCATTTATTCCAATCTTTTATTAGCTCTCCTTTGAGGCTCTGCATTCTTATATATTACTTTGCTGTGATTAACCTCTACTGATAGCACACAAGACTTAATCATTTGCCGAACAAGGATTTATTTTGTTTAAAGTAACAATGAAATATTTCTCATAACTTGAATGATTACTGTGGTTCATTCCATTTTCTAGATATATTCTGATTTTGTTTTCTTTTTAAAGGTGTTTAATCTTAATTAGTGTATGCTATAAAGCAGTAGAAAGTTCCTTGCAAAATGAATCTGCGACTTGGTTTCAGTTCTCTGTTGAACTATTTCACTTATGTTGTATATGAGTGAATCTAGCCATAGATAATAGATTCAAGAGATGTTGGATTACTTGAAGTAGATATTGCTCTTAATTCGTTTCAAATGTTGGCACTAGGCCAGCACTTTCAGGGAAAGGATAAACTGATTACATTGACTCCAGTGTTCAACTGGTACTTGTTTTATTGACCCCGGAAAGATGAAAAGAAAACTCAGCCTTGGTAGAATTTGAACTCACAACATAGAGATGGATGAAATGCCACTAAGCATTTTGTCTGACAGGCTAATGATTCTGCCAGCTTGCTACCTTAGATATGCTCTTGATTAACTACATGAATGGTACCTTACTGATTCAATAATGTTCACAGAATATTCTTTTCTAGTCTAGGCACAAAGCCTGAAAGTTTTGGGGAGGGATCAGCCGATTAGATCAACCCCAGTGTGCAACTGGAACTTAATTTATTGATCCCAATATGCAACTGGTACTCAATTTATTGACCCCAAAAGGATGAAAGGCAAAGTCGACCTTGGCAGAACAGAATATTACCATTCTAACCTTATTCCATAAAACTTATACATCAGCCTGGCTGATCTTTTTCAACAATCTAAACCCATTCCATATAGCTAGGTGAACTGAGATATTGTAGACATAAATAACTTGCCAAGCAACCTACCAAAAGACCAACAAAAGCTTTAAAACTCTTAATCTCTCGAAAGCATGTGCTTCACTACCATATTCACAAGGCCATTCTGTTTCTATACCATACATAAAGAATACTTAGTTTACCATATCAAGTATATCTACTGCTATATTTTTAATTCTGTGGTTACTGCAATTTTCTCTAGATTTGTGCTAGAACTATGGTGATGGGAGTCATAGCAATTAAAAATCCCTGACAATGGAGGTCTGTGCAAATATTTCAATGTTCAGAACCATCCTATACAAGCTTGTGCGAAGAATGAATGTAAAATATTTTTTAAAAATGTCTTTCTTTCTTTCTATCTTGGTTTCCTCGAGCAACATCAAGTTCTTTTTACTCTCTACATTTCTTTATTGATCATCTTAATAACATCTATGCTATCAATCTCCATGCCAATCTGTATAAATTACTATCACAACATTTCTAGCATTAGTTTTTCTTCTTCTTTATACTTATAGATCATCCCTTTTACATCATATATAGCCTCAACCTTCTTTTGAGCAATGCTGCTTAGTTACCATTCTAGTTCCTTCACTTGGGGGTATTTTCCTTTTAAATATATATCTTTGTTTTATCATTTTGTGATTTTATCAAATAAAATTCCGTGATTTCAAACTACATATGATGAATTTAGACATGCTTCATATCTTAAAACATTTGTGACTAACAGCTTCATTTAGATTACTAAGTGTAAATTTATTCTATTTTAAAATCTATGTTACTGATATCATGTTTGGGTCTAGTGCTGACTTATAAATAGAACACTAAACATGATATCAACATTAAGAAATAAAAAAAAGAAAGAACTCATAGAAATAAAGAATATTTAAAACTAATTTGTGAAATTTATTGTTCAGTTTTTTTTTTATATTTAAAATATATTTAATAAAAAATTGAGATGTATTAAAAATTCTTAACATTTTAAAAATTTCATTTACAAAAAGAAACTGTAGTCTTAACATTGTCATTTTAATTAGTCATATTGAAATGTTCAGCTAGATTAAATAACATCTAGTTTGTGTACAAAATATTTTGTCAACAAATAAAGACAAAAAATTTTAAAAAGTAAAATAAGGCTTCCTGTAGGCTATTTATTTTGTGATATAGTTGAAACTATATGATACCAAATAAGATTTCTGTTATATTATCTGCAGAATTAGGACCTCACTTCCTTCATATATTTATAAAGTATTTTTCTCATATGATGATGCATTAATAACAAGAATATATTAATTAACATTAATATATTGTAATTACAGCTTAAAATCATCAGATAACTGAATTTTTATGTTGGTTCAAAGATAAATCTCTGCGGAATAACAAAACTCTATTTTATATCAGTTCTCATTTAACCCCTCCAATATCAATCTGGTTCAAATTCCCCCTGGTTCTATAATACAAATCCTCCATGGTTTTAGCCATCATTTGTTTTTGAAGATCAACAATGAATTTATGTAGGAATCTTTTGTTAAATTATATTCCAAACACCAGCTTAAAAATGAAATAAGTCAGTTGTTTTACCGAGTCTCTCAAACTTCTTCGCTATCAAAATTAATTGGAGCAAATAGATATGGTTGCAAAAGGATTACAAACTAGTTACAATGGATAGAGAATGAATTTGTTAACAAATAATTGCTAAACTTCATTTTGCATCTTTGAGAATCTTCATTTGGAGCTGATACTGTATTGATGTCATCTCATTGCTTAATAAACTGATGTCAGCTTGAGATCTATTCTTGTATTTCCAGTACTAAAAGGGAAATTAAACAATACTGAATAAAACTTCACACAGTAAAAAGTGAAATTATTCCATTCTCCAATCAAATTCACAAGCAAGCCATTGTTGTTCTAAATACTATGCATTTCTTAAGCTGGATGATTATCTTTTCTCCTTTGTCTCCATAATATCGTTAACAATTTATCAAGTTCATTTAGTGTCTATTTTTACAATACTCAGTATTGTTTTCTGGCTAATCCTTAACAGTCAACCAAATTTTTAATTTACCTTTCCTATCTTAATAGGAAGTGCTTTGTTGGTGACTAAGCAATTGTATTTCTTCACCAATCATCACATTAAACATACCAACATAAGTTCTTGAAAATACACTTGTTTTTCGAATGACTTTGTACTTGTAAAACTTCATCACCATTATCACCATTGTTCGTGTTATTCTTGTTGTCATCATCACCATCACAACAATATTTTTCCATGCTGACATAAGTTGGATAGGCATTTCAATTCCAAATAACACAAACCTGTATTATTCTTCGGTAAGACATAACATCTTCAAATTTAATTGACTCTCTATAGTTCAAAATTTTGTTATTCTATTTTACTATCTTCTCGTCTGACACATATCCATTCATTATACACATTTATGTCATTGCAGTGATCATTCTTAATTACATTGGTTAAAGACTTTGATTTTTCATTTGATTTCTCAATAAGTGACATAACTTATTCCTTTATTTTTCCTGGTCATCAGCCTGTTTCATGTTTTTCACCATCTTCCCCCATTCCTTGATGTTTTTCAACCCACCACAAGAAGTAGGATATCATGGTGTCATAGCAAACCTCTACATTTTCCATCTGTAAACAATTAATAAAAGAGTAACGAGGCTCACAACAATCTTATTAACGTGATGTTCTGTATATGAATGCAAAGGGTATTTCTATAATATTTCATTTAAAAAAAAAACTATAATCTTTTTCTCACTTTCAGCATTTAACATCCTCTATCCCCACCCACAGACTGCAGTTGCAATTACTATTGCTTTTTTTTTAAAAAAGGAATTTTTGTTATTACTGCAATCTTATTTTATGAACAGGGTCTAATTCTGCTAAAATTATGGTAGCTGCTACAATCTGACATTTTACTTCTTTCTTTGATCTCACATCTTCCGTTATTGCTCGTCCCAAATATTTAAATACATCAACTTGTTTGAGCATCTTTCCTGCTGATTCAGTTGAATTGATTATTTTGTTTTCACTATTTGTCATTATATTTGCTTTTTCAGCATTCTTTTTTTATTCTGTATTGCCCTGTAGTTGTTCCAAAACATGTTGTTAGATTTCTAAGTTCTACATTCTTTCTTGTTAAATCAATATCATTGATAAAACAGAAATTACTAATATCTCCACCTTGTCTTTATTTTAGTATTTCCTACCAAAGAATCAAGGGCTTCCATCAGTATATATTCTAGAACCCCCCAAAAATGGTTTAGGGAAAGAATCCTAAGCTTGTCTGGTATCAAGTGTTATTTTGAATGAGTTAATTGATGAATTTTCGAGCAAATTTCTATACATTATTAAATAATGTCATTATAATATTTACTATTGGCAAACTGATGTGATATTTTCTCATAATAAGACAGTGTGCCTCAAGCCACACATAGTCAGAAGATTTTTTTATTGTCATTGAAGTTGTGGTAAATGTCTTACTGGTGTTCCAAATATTTCTCTTCTAGAATATTTATATTAGAATTCAAAGATGTTGACACATTAATTCCTTACCTGTCATGGCCCCTGAAGCTTAGGAGCTAAGAAAGTGGAGCTAGAAGTTATTATACTTTCATATACAATAGTGCAAATTCAGTTTATCAACACACACTCGCACACATGCATGCACACACACACACACATGGTGAAAAAACATGCACACACACTTTGAAGAACTTAAAATTCCATGAATACTGAAGAAAATAACTGGGACACTAAAGGGTTGGAATTAATTTAGTTTTATCCCTATAGGTTTTTTGCACTTAATTTTATTTCTTGTAGTTTTTAATTCACGTAGTTTCATCCCTATAGGTTCTGAATTCAAAATCTATTAAAACTGAGGCTAACTTTTGTCCACCTGGTGTTGATAAAGTAATAAAGCATCACTAATAAACTAGAGTTCATCTTGTTAGTTATAATACTCCCATACAAAAATTAGCCTTAAACTAATATTAGAAAACTTGAAGCCACAAGGGTTAAAAGTAGACATAAATTTATGACACATTATTACAATATTCAGAAGATATATATAGTGGAATTTCAATAAACTTCTTATTTTAGTAAAGTCTATTAATATTAATGAAAATTGTTTATGATAGATAAAGATGACAATGATGACGACAACCACCACTACATTTTCTATGGTACATTCATCAAAATAGGTTATTATTATTTGAATTATTTGATTTTATTTTTACTATCTTTTGATAAAAAATGTAGTACTTTTAATAATTCTGAAAAGAGGCAAAGTTCTCACTGAAACCAATGGAGGAAAATAACATATATTTCTTTATTGCCCACAGGGGGCTAAACATAGAGGGGATCGATTACATTGCCCCAGTGCATAACTGGTACTTATTCAATCAACCCTGAAAGGATGACAGGCAAAGTTGACCTTGGTGGAACTTGAACTCAGAATGTAACAGCAGACAAAATACTGCTAAGCATTTTGCCTAGTGTGCTAATGATTCTGCCAGTTTACCGCCCTCATCGTCATCATCATCATCGTTTAACGTCCACTTTCCATGCTAGCATGGGCTGGACGAATGACTGAGGGCTGGCGAACCAGATGGCTGCACCAGGCTTCAATCTTGATCTGGCAGAGTTTCTACAGCTGGATGCCCTTCCTAACGCCAACCTCTCAAAGAGTGTAGTGGGTGCTTTTACGTGCCACTGGCACAGGTGGTACGGGCAACAACCTCGCTCGAATCTTTTACACATGCCACCGGCACAGGTGCTAGTAAGGCGAAGCTGGTAACGATCATGCTCGTACGGTGTCTTTTATGTGCCACCGGCATGGAGGCCAGATAGCCGCTCCGGCAACAATCATGCTCGGATGGTGCTCTTTAAGGCAACGCTGGTAACGATCATGCTCGAATGGTGCCTTTTAAGTGCCACTGGCACAGAAGCCGGTTAGCTGCTCTGTCAATGGTCACACTCGTATGGTGCGCTTTGCACCCTGCTAGCACGGACACCAGTCATCGAATTTGATTTTGATAAATAATTATTGGCTTGTCCAATAAATTCATTCATTTTTTTTTTCTATTTGGCACTTCATTATCATATGTCTGAAAAGAGGCAAAATCTGTTCAAAGTTAAAAAATAAAAAAACTGTTTAAGGAGAATAGAGCTATAAAAGAAAATCCATAGAGCACTGACAAAGATATTTTTCATGTTAATTTAATTAATACTGGAAAGAATTAAAATTAATGGGAAAAAATGAATGCAAAGGGTTATCACATAACCCTTTGCATCATTATGATAGTGATTAACTACACCAAAATGGTATAAGTTATAAGATATTGTTTTTGAATGTCTGTCATTAGATAATGTAAACTAAAGATTAAATTAGAGCCATTTCATTGGGTGTGATATCTTTCTTTATGTGTGGTGTCCAGAATGTGATCATAGGTGTGGTGTCCAGAATGTAGGACATAGGTGAACATGTCCTGTCACGATTCTCTGTTCTTTGTTTTCTGTAACAGTTCCACTTCCTGATATTTAATACTTCTTTCTTCCAACCAATTTGTTGAGCTTAACATCTATATCATTCTTCTTCTGCCTCTTCTCTCTTCAATCTTTCCAGTCATCACTAAATTCTCCAGCCCTCTTACCTCATCATATAACCAAGTTGCTTGACTCATATCCCAGGAAGCAGTTTCCTATATACCACAGCCTGGGTCATCACTTCTTCATTAGACAGTTTGTCTGTCCATGATATCTTCAATATTCTCCTTCAGATCCACATTCCACATCTCATTTCTGATGTTATAGACCATGCCTCACTTCCATACATTAACACAGAGTAGACACAGCAGTTCAATAAATGAATCTTGGTCTTGATACTCAAGGTACAGTTTCTCAAGATGTTATACAATTTTGAGAATGCAGATTTTTGCCAGCACTATTTGTCTTTTGACCTCCTTCGCACATCTTGCATCTTCTGTGATCAATGGTCCAAAATAGATGATACTTTCTTAATGATTTGGTTGTTCACTTTCAGCATGCACTTTGGGTTTTGTCTCCACCATACACTGTCTTCTTGCAATTTTTGAGCAAACCCTTTCTCTTACTTTCTCTGACCACAACACCCAGAAATCTCTGAAGTTCCTTTTCCGATTCTCCGAGTAAAACTGTGTCATCTGCATATCTTATGTTTGTGATGTTTCTGCCTCCTACCCTGAGATTTCTTCTTTCTCCAGTTCTTGTATGATCAATTTACTATAGTAATTAAAAAGATCTGGTGACATGACACATCCTTGTGTAACCCCTCTCCTGATGCTAGTGCATTCACTGCATTCTCCACCCACCTTTATGCATGCTGATTGGTTCCAATACAGGTTCCTCAAAATTCAGAGGCCAAAAAATGGGTTAATGACATTAAAGAATGCCAATTCTTTTTATTTTAATTGAATTAAATAATTAACATTTTGAATCAGGACTTTTGAAACCCTCTCTCATTTTCTCTCTCTCTCTCTCACACACACACATACACCACACATCACATACACACATACTAAATACAATTAAAATAACAATGAAATTTAGGATACTCTAGAAATGAGCAAAAGTGAACAACTCACAAATTTCAAATTCATCAATTTGTGACATAGTTAAAATAAGCACACACTCTTTGGAAATCAGAATTTCACTTGGTATATTGTTATCAAATTATAAATTAAAGAATTCTGTCTGTAAAAGATTGATTTTTAGTCATGAAGAGCTTTGTGCAAAAAGTGAAATGAAGATGTGTGTGTATGTGTGTGTTGTGTGGGTGTGCATGTGTAAATGTATGCATGGCTATGGTTTCAGGTTCAGTCATAATGTGTGATACCTTGAGCAAGTGTCTTCTACTTTTGCCTCAGGTTGACTAAAGCCTTGTGAGTAGATATGGTAGATGGAAGCTGAAAGAAGCAAGCTGTGTATGCAGATGTATACACACATACATACATACATACATACATACATACATATCATCAGTAAATCATAAATCCGCTTAGCTATATATATATATATATATATATATATATTAATATATATAACAGAGTTTGTGTGTGTGTGTGCATATGTTCCTCATGGATTCAAAAACTGAGTTGCTGATTTTGACATATGAGGTATCAAAACATTGAGTAATCTTTTGGCTACCAAATAAAGTATGTTTTTTGCACAGCTCTTTTTTACTACAAAAATTACCTCTAAAACTAGGTTGAGTTACACAATTTTGATGTCTTTAGCTAAGGGAGGCAACTCTGCTTGAACAGTCTTAGTTACCAGGGAATGAAACTTCAAAGAAGTTTAGTATATAATCTTTTAATGTGAAGTATGTTTGTCTGTGTTTTGTTTAGCCCAGAGTTGCCTTTGATGTAGCAGACCCATTGCATAGTTTTTTTTTTCTTCCTGAAATACTGTAAATTTATATCTTTCTTTTGATGAAGGGGTGTGTTTTAAGAGAGATTTGGCTGCTATTTGTAGTAGCTCAAGTTACCACAGACACACCTGTGTGTGTGTGCTTTGTTCTGGTGAAAAAAAAATGTTTTCTCAGGATATTTTGCACAATAATTTTAAAAGAAATCTGAACATCTTTCTTACCGTTAACGATTCAACTTCAAATTAATTGTTGGAAGTCAAGTAGACTGAGATGTACATATAGTGTTATCGTATAGAGTAGAACTTCAATACAAAGTTTTGAGCTCATTCTCTTGTGGTTAGTAATCCATTACCTTAAATTTGAAGCCATTAAGTCTTTAAACATTACTTTACTGGGTTTAGTCTTTTGAATGTCCCCATGATCGGGTATCATCTTCAAAGCTTTAATTGATCATACTCACCTCAGTACATATTTCAATCTGGCATTTATTTTATAGAGCTCTGCTTGATGAACTGCTAACTTTGAGACATAGTGGGACACAGTACATGATTTAACAGCAAATGTAAACACACATACACATTAGGTGCAAGACTGACTGTGTGGTTGAGAAGTTTGCTTCCCAACCACATGGTTCCATGTTCATTCCCTCTGCATGGTACCTTGGGCAAATGTTTTCTACTATAGCCCTAGGCCAACCACGAACTTGTGACTGAATTTGGTAGACAGAAACTGTAGTGTTGTTAATCAGAAATTGACTGAAAAACATGTTTATAAAGAAGAGTTGCTTGCTTCATACTCCTTGTGTGCTGATTCTAGCCATAAGAAAGGAGCAAATAGCACAATGTGGCTATAGGTCATAACACTCAGGCAATGCCAAGGTGCATTGCTAGTGTGTGTGCGTGTATATATATATATATATATATATATATATATATATATATATATATATTATAATGGTATCTCCTGTCAAAGATGATGTATAAGTATTCAGCTTTTGCTGAATAACCTGCACAAATTACTTGTTCATAGTGATCAAATGTTTGTGCCTCACATTAGCTCATTTTCTCCATCAAATTGATGTTGTCTGAACAGGTGCATGGTGTACCACATATCAGGTGTCAACGTGATCAATATATATATATATATATACACATATATATGTATATGTATATATATATATATATATATATATATTATATATATATATATATATATATGTATATATATGTAAATATGCATGTAAGTATATGTATATATATATGTGTGTATATGTATATCTATATATATGTATGTATATGTATATATATATATATGTATGTATATGTATGTATATATATATGTTTGTATATGTATATATGTATGTATATGTATATATATATGTTTGTATACGTATATATCGTATATATCTGTATGTATATGTATGCATATATATACATATGTAATATGTATATGTATGCATATATATACATATGTATATATGTATATGTATGCATATATATACATATGTATATATGCATATGAATATATATATATATATATATATATATATATATATATATATATATATATAATATATATATATATATATATATATATATATATATTGGTTTTGGTCATTGCACTGTGGTCATAATGGGTTACTGCCTCCAAAACTTTTATCAATCATACCTGCCGCAGTTCTTATTATAGTCTAGTATTTACTTTATTAATCTATATTTCTTGAATTGCTGAGTTATCAGGCATAAAGTGACACACTGCATAAAGAAGACTGGCTTTTAAAGCAGAGCAGAGCTATCATGAACAAAAATGTAATTGGACAAATGATGTGCATCTGAAGTCAAGCTGAAGCTGTAATAGAAGACACTCACCCATGATGCCCTGTGATATTACATAAAATGTTAAATATTTGTAATATGTAGATTGGTAATCCCAGTTCTGTGGAGCTTTTAGATTTGATGCATATATAAATGGATTGGCCACTTGTTTCTCTAGGATTAGTCAAGTGATGTAGGTACCTGATGAGACCACAGTAAGGGTTGAAAATTGATTGAGGTTTTTAATCTATTGGAAAATAGATAAATTTGGTATGTCTAGGAGTGGCTGTGTGGTAAGACACTTGCTTTCCAACCACATTGTTCTGGGTTCAGTCTCAAGGCATGGCACCTTGGATAAGTGTCTTCTACTAAAGTCTTGAGCTGATCAAAAAACCTTGTGTGAGGATTTGATTGATGGAAACTGAAAGAAGCCTGTTGTGTGTATATATATATATATTATATATATATATATATATACATACACACATGCACATATTTGTGTGTGTGTGTATTTGTATCTGTGTTTGTCTATCACCATCACTTGACAGCCAGTATTCATGTGTTTATATCCATGTAACTTAGCGGTCTAGCAAGAGAGACTGATAGAATAAGTACTAGACTTTTAAAAAAATAAGTACTGGGGTCAATTCATTTGATTAAAAACTCCTCAAGGGGTGCCCCAGCATGGGCACAGTTTAATGACTGAAACAAGTAAAAGATAAAAGATATATATATAGGCACAGTAGTGGCTGTGTGGTAAGTACCTTGTTTACCAACCACATGGTTCCGGGTTCAGTCCAACTACATAGCACCTTGGACAAGTGTCTTCTACTATAGCTTCAGGCTGACCTAAGCCTTGTGAATGGATTTGGTAGACGGAAACTGAAAGAAGCCTGTTGTATATATCTCTCTCTCTCTATATATATATATGTATGTGTGAGTATATGTTTGTATTGTCTGTGTTTGTCCCCCAACATCACTTGACAACCGATGCTGGTGTGTTTACGTCCCCGTCACTTAGCAGTTCGGCAAAAGAGACCGATAGAATAAGTACTAGGTTTACAAAGAATAAGTCCTGGGGTCGATTTCTTCGACTAAAGGCAATGCTCCAGCATGGCCACAGTCAAATGACTGAAACAAGTAAAAGAGTAAAAGAGCATATGTACATTGTGTGTGTGTGTGTGTATTATTGTAATGACACTGATGCATAAGGATATGTTTATCAAAAACATAAGAATAGCTAGCAAGCATATATCACACACATAAAACCCTTAATTATACAACACTCATACTACAACTTCTTTCATATGGCAAAAGATCCATGAGGTTAGCAAGGCTCAATTCCTTGTTTGCATATTTCAGTTGTGAGAAGCCATTAATTTCTTTCTAAAGTCCATATTCCTGATTGCGAGATTACATGTGTTACATAGAATTAAATGTTCTGACTATGCAGTGGCTTAAAACATGATTTTGAATTTACAATTAATGAACTGATTGCATAAGAGTTTATCATTTCATCTTTCTGTCTAATCCAAACAAAATGATCACGCCATCAATCGCTTGTTTTTTCCCCCCAAACTCTCTTTATTGCACTGTGAGAAAACATTGCTACTCTTTATAGCCTCCATCATTGCCTCTGTGTAATCAAGAAAGCCTACACACACACACACACACACACATACACACACACTCTCTCTCTCTCTCTCTCTCTCTCACACACATGATACATATAAATGAAATTTTTTGCAACTTGCTTCCAGTGTTATATTGATCTAAATACAGCATGCTGTATTGTATGTGTGTGTATATATATATATATTATATATATATATATATATATATATATATATATATATATATATATATGCTCTAGTGTAGTATATCTGGCCATAAACTACATTATTGGGTTACAACCAAATGGTCTATCAGTTATTTTCATGCTATGCTGCTGCAAAACAGCAGAAATAACAATGAAAACAGACCATGTAAAAACAAAAAAAAAACATTGCACATTATGTAACTATATTTTAGGTTTCCCTTTCTGCTTTTGTCTTTTCATCATTTCATTATGTGACAAAAGACCCCAGTATTAGTCAGATACATCTTCACTTGCTCAATTATTCCTAATTTTCCAATGGGTTAGTTTCTAAGCTTTATATACTCTTAGAATCCTTGAAAGTGAAAGTTTAACAACCATTTGCACATTTTTAGAATTATCTCTTAAAAAAAATTTTTTTAATACTTTTTACTTGTTTCAGCCATCTTGAATCATCATCATCATCATCTTCGTTTAGCGTCCGCTTTCCATGCTAGCATAGGTTGGACGGTTCAACTGGGGTCTGGGAAGCCAGAAGGCTGCACCAGGCTCAGTCTGATCTGCCAATGTTTCTGCAGCTGGATTCCCTCCCTAACGCCAACCACTCCGTGAATGTAGTGGGTGCTTTTTACGTGCCAGACGAGGCTGGCAACGGCCACGATCGGATGGTGCTTTTTACATGCCACCGGCACGAATGACTTAGTCAAATAAATTGACCCCCACTACCTATTCTTTTAGGCTTGGTTTTCATTTTGACTGTCTCTTTTTTTTCCTGAACTGCTAATTTATAGGAACATAAGCAAACCAACACCAGTTGTCAACTTGTTGTGGAGAACAAGTGCACACACACACACACACACACACATTACTGGCTTCTTTCAGTTTCTGTCTACCAAATCCATCCACAAGTTTTTTGTTGAACCAGAACTATAGTAGAAGACACTTGCCAAAGGTGCTGTGCTGCGGAACTGAACCCAGAACCATGTGATAGGGTAGCAAACTTCTTACTGCATGGCTATGCCTGAACAAAATTAAAAAAAAACAATTCTTTTAGTAAGAAATTTAATTAAATTTTACAGTTTTTTCATGTGTGTTTGAACCTCACACATAACACAACATTAAAATACTTCACAGAAGTGATAATCTATAGACTTTCTTTCTTAGAAAAGGAGTTATATTTTTATCTTATTGCATCTTGGCATACAATCACATTCTTCAGTCGAATTATCACTAATAATAGCAATCAAATCATTCAAAATCTTTCTTTTTTTTGTCATTTAACATCTACCGAAAATGCATTGATGTTGTTGGGTTCATAGCTCTTAGAATAATAATAATTTTCTCTTCCTTTGTGATTTGTTTATTACATTTTTTTTTATCGATTGTTTACCTGCTACTTAATCCACCTAGTCTTGCAGACTTAATTTCCTATTGATGGTTCTTCTTCCCAGTTCCCATAAATGAATGCTAAAAAGAAGGTTGTTTATCTTTGTGTTAAGAATTTCTCCTCCTGGCACTCACAACAGAACATCATTTAACTACTTCAATATGATCTATTTATGATACTGAATAGGAGCAGATGTAATGCATTGTCTCAGATCACATGGTATGGTGTTGTTTGACTAATATCAATGGAAAATTTAGCAATTAAAATTTTATTATTTTTTTTTAATGTTAGACACATTTTATTCCTATTTGACAAAAGTAGCTTAAGACATACATACATAATATTTATATGTATAAATATATGGATCCAAATTTATATATATATCTATATATATAAAACTGTAGTTGTGTGAGTGTCTGTCCCCTTCGATTTAGATTCCTAACTACTCCCACATTTTGCGGTGCAGTTTAACCAAATTCAGGTATCTTATAGTCGTGATTCATATCGAGCCCGTCTGGGTATTAGCGCGCGTCTACGATGAGTCTACGATTTTAAAAATAATTTAACATCATTTTTTATTCCATTTTAATGCATAATTTTTCGTGTGTCGATGGCGGTGGAGTTTGCGTCCACGCTCACATCTGCACCTGTTTGCTTCTCCCCCTTCTTCCCTCCCTCGTGAAGCTGTGGGGAAGGGAGTGTAAGGAAATCAACGTCGTAAAGCGTTGTCAAGGAGACCAGCGTTCTTTTAGAACAACGACTTCATGGCTTGAAGACACCAAAACAGAAATGGCTAAGAAAGCCCGAATTGGCATCTATAAGGGAAGTAACTCTCTAAAAATGCTTATATAGTTATTTCCCTTACAAACCCGAGCAACGCCGGGCGATACTGCTAGTATATATATATATATATTTATATATAATGGCGGTGCCCCAGCATGGCCACAGCTCATTAGCTGAAACTGGAAAAATCAAAAATCAATATATACATACAGAGAAAGAGAGAGAGAAAGAAATATGTGTCATCATTGTGATCATTGTTTTAGCATCCACCTGCCCATGTTACATGAATCAAACGGAAGTTGTTGAGGTGGGTTTTCCTACAGCTTGATACCCTTCCTGTCGCCAAACCTTACCTGTTTCTAATTAAGGTAATATTTCCCTCTGTCCAGACAGGATTTTGCAGAATATTGGCAATGAATAGCATTCGTTTACAACAGTCATGCAATGTCAAGACAAGGGGACTTAGACATATACTTTAGCATACATACATACATACATACATACATACATACATACATACATACATACATACATACACACCACATACATACATACATACATACATACATACATATATACATACATATATACATGCAAACATACATACATGCATGCATGCTTTTATGTATATATCATCATCAACATTTGACTTCCGTTTTTCATGCTGGCATTTGGCAAGGGTTGGATGGTTTGACAGGATCCAGTTTCAGAAGGTTTTATTGAATGCATGTTATATAACTTTAATGTCTACTTAATTATTCAGTGTTCCTTCTCATTAGGTACTTGCTACCTGTTACTTGTATGTGGGTACACATATATACATATACATATACATACATACATACATACATATATATATATATATATATATATATATATATATATATATATATAAGTATATATACACACACACACACTACTTGTATATATGTTATATGGCATGTGTGTATATTCTTCATGTATAAGTATATTGTGTTTGTGCCCCTGTCTAGCTTTATCTTATATATTGATGCCTGTAAGTGGGGGCATGTGAGTACAAGTTACAAGCAGCACTGTATCTGGTATGCCTTGTTATTTTCTTATCATTTTATCTTTCCCCTCTCCCCTCATCTCCTTTAAAGTAATTGACACCCCATCTTGTTTCTGACTTACCCACTATGACACTATTTTTTCATCTTTATTACCATATAGTAAAGATGTTAATCACCTCAGAACTATCTAAAGCCACCCCATAAATCTATTTATACAGATAATCTGGCCTTCTTAAAACTATACTCCATTCAAGCTCACTGGAGTTATTTGTAGAGAAGGCATGGAATTGGTTATGTGATCAATTCCTTTTTCCACTCTCCTTTCAACTATTGAAATCTTTTATCTTTTACTTGTTTCAGTTAGTAGACTGTGACCATGCTGGGGCATCACTTTTAAAAATTTTTTGGTCAAATGAATTGACCACAGGACTTATTTAAAAAAAAATCCTGATACTTATTCTATTGATCTCTTTTGCTGCACTGCTAAGTTACAGGGACGTAAACACACCAACACCGGTTGTCAGGCAGTGGTGGGGGACAAACACAGACACAAAGATATACACACACATGCACATGCGCGCACACACACACACATACGATAGGCTTCTTTCAATTTCCATCTACCAAATCCACTCACAAGGCTTGGTTGACTTGAGGCTATTGTAGAAAACCCTTGCCCAAGGTGCCACACAGTGGGACTGAACCCAAGATCATGTGGTTGGGAAGCACACTTCTTACCACACAGCCATGCATGGCAAATTTATTATGGCAAAGGATTTCAAAGTGACTGGCAAGAAGACCTGATGAGAAAGAACACTAAATAATTATCTAGCACCTTAAAGTTATGTGTTATGCATTTGCTGCACCAAAACTTTTGAAGCACATGCAGTACATAACTACCTATTCCATTCCTTTAATTTACAGATGTAATTATCCCATAGTTAGCAACTATTTGTTGCCAATGTATCAGAGTTGTATATTAGCAGCCATCTTATCTATCTATCTGTCTGTCTGTCTGTCTGTCTGTCTGTCTGCCTGCCTGTCTGTCTGCCTGTCTGCCTGCCTGCCTGCCTGTCCGTCCATCCGTCCGTCTGTCTGTCTGTCTGCCTGCCTGCCTGCCTGCCTGTCCGTCCGTCCGTCCGTCCGTCTGTCTGTCTGTCTGTCTGTCTGTCTGTCTACCTTTCTGTCTGTCTATCTATCTATCTAGCTATCTGTCTGTCTGTTTGTTTGTCTATCTATCTGTCTGTCTGTCTATCTATCTATCTAGCTATCTGCCTGTCTGTCTGTCCGTCCGTCCGTCTGTCTGTCTATTTATATTTACCAGAAGCAACAGAGTGACTCAAGCAGGGAGAGTTTAGTGCATTAACGTGCGAAACTCTCTACTCTTGAGTCACTCTGTTGCTTCAGCTAAATATATGTGTGTGTGTGTATATATATATACAACAAGCTTCTTTCAGTTTCCATCTACTAAATCTATTTACAAGGCTTTGGACAAGTCTGAGCTATAGTAGAAGACATTTGCCCGAGGTGCAATGCAGTGGGACTGAACCCAAAGCTATGTGATTGTGAGCTTGACTTATAAATTGTTGTTATGCAATCAGTTAATATGGGATGCATGCCTTTATCGGGTAAAATTATTGGCTGATTTGTGTAACAACAGAGACTCTGATGAAAGGGTTAAAAGGTAGGTTTAAATGTAAAACAAAGGTCAAGGGTATTTGGAAAGTCAGTGAATTGGAATCTGAAGAGACTAACTGGTGCAGACACTTCAAGATAGCAATCACTCCAGCAGTGGCACTGTACATGAATTTTCCTGACTATTTAAAAGTATTGCATTAGTATTGAATTGTTAATGTAATACTTTTAAAATAGCTGACAGTTTTTATATCAGTTGGCAGTTATTTACTGTTGCCGGTTGAGTATTATAACTGTATATTGTTAATTAGCAGTCAGGCTATTCAAGTGTTGATAGCAACAGCAAGGTTGTGGACCTATTTAGAATATAAAAATAAAAAGAGAAAGAAAATAGAAAGTTGTGAAAATAGTACAACTAACAAGTGTAGAGACAAAAAGCCAAGCAGAAACTTATTTGGTCAGCAGTCATTACATTCATACTTAAGGTGTCAATGTTGTTAAACTATCTGCTAAACTCATATAATCTTTTACTTTAAGCATTTGTTAAATGCAAAAGTAGTTTCACAATAGAAAGGAAACAACTGTAAAAGCATTTATTAGTGATCATGGTTTGTTTTTTTTCATTTAGATATTGTGAGTGAAAGAAGGAAACAATAGTAGTTTTATTTTCTGTTATCTTTTTTTTCTCTCTCTCATTGTGATAAAGTGAGTGTGGATAGTTATTTGTAAATTTAGATATTTGCATATTGTTGTTTATCACTCAACTGTGGAATTGGGTTTTGTTGTCAATCAGGCAATTTGAGACAAGTAGCATAATGTACTTATGCTTGTCTGCAATACATTGGCTATAACAAGATTTGAAAATATGATCATGTGATTGTTCATAAAGCAAATTAGATCAATTACATCAGGATATGTTTTAAGTAATAGAATAAATGTTTAAGCAATATAAAATAAATGTAAATATATTTACTGTGCAAATTTAAATAAATAAATAAAATAAAATTGTCAATGTTTTGGACACAGGCCCTTTTTCAAGATAGAGAAGAGATAGATACAAAAGCAAACTTTTTTGTGTTGTGCAGGAGTCCAGGTCATAATGATTGAAGGAAGTGAGTAGATAGATATGTGGTTTCTGAATAGAGAAAAGTGGAGACGGTGAGAAGACAAACTCAGTTAGAAAGCTGTTCCCAAAATAGCCTAATGATAATGGACCATGATGTAAATGAATCAAAAATAGAAAGGTGGTGGTGGGAGTTGCCTTCAAGGACAAAAGTAAGTGAACCACAGAATTATGGGGCCCCAAGTGTGATGGTTGTACATTAGGAATGTGCTCCTTGAAGCTGTACACCAAGTATCAAGCAGTTTAACCTACATACAAAGCATTACAGGACTAACATTTGATGCATTTTATAACATTACTGGAGACATAAATGAAGTGGGAAGTAACTTAGATCGTGCATTTAGAACTGCACAAAGTTGTGATGGTAAAAATGGAAGGGCAGATGTTGCAATGGCAGGTGGACTTTCGAAGTTAGGAATGGAGAAACTTCTGATCTGAAAGTCACATACATTATGACCATAAGAAAAGGAAAGGAATGTGGAGTTCAGAAAAGATGGGAGTGTAGTTGAGTCAGAATGTAGAAACTAGAATTTGCTAAGGATGACATGTCAGAGGAATGGGTGGAAGATGAGAAGGAAAGGAATGTGACTAATGGGTACAAAGAAGGAGGATGGAGCTAGAGTCAACAGCTTGGACTCTTTGACAGCATGCCATGAGTAGTTCTGTTGAGAGGAAAAGTGGAGCATTTGGAACCTTAGAGCTAATCTCAATTACACAAGTAGTGGTGATAGAGAACTTGTGAGTGGGAGAAAGCAGAAATTATGGTTGGAGCAAGAGTTAGCAGTTTTGGACAAGTGAGGTAGTCAATGGAAATAAAGATGTCTAGGATGTTACAATTAAAGAATCTCTTTATGTTAATGCTTTATGAATAGGTTTTAAAGATGGACTAAAATTAGGCCTGAAAGAAAGAACTAACATTCTTACCTATTTTTTTCATCTGCTGCATTTACTATTTTATACTTAATTTTGAATTGAGAAAGCTGAGGTCTGACTTATAGACAGGGGAAAGCTAAGAGTTAGAGATGTGACTTATACGTAATTGTGACACAACACATAAGTATATACAGTCATGTATCTATCCGCTCAGTCGAAGTCGACTCTCGGTCACTCATTGGATCAGTGTCCTCCAGTCAGTTCTATCCTGGGCCGCTTCTTTCAGATTGGCTATGTCCATTCTGGTATCCCTCTTGATGGTGTCAAGCCAGCGGGTCCTTGGTCGGCCTCTTCCTCTCTTGCCACTGACCATTCCGAGCATGATGTCATCATTGTTGACTGTAGCTCCATCTTCCTTCCTTGTACCCACTAGTTACATTCCTTTTCTTCTCATCTTTCATCCATTCCTCTGACATGTCATCCTTAAAATGTCGCTAGAAGCTAGGATCACCAAGCATAGATTGGCATATTTCGGTCATATTATGTGGAGAAAATCCCTGGAGAAGGACATCATGCTCAGAATGGTCAGTGGCAAGAGAGGAAGAGGCTGACCAAGAACCCGCTGGCTTCACACCATCAAGAGGGATACCGGAATGGACATAGCCAATCTGAAAGAAGCGGCCCTGGATAAAACTGACTGGAGGACACTGATCCAATGAGTGACCGAGAGTCAACTTCGACTGAGCGGATAGATAGATAGATACAGTATTTATTTATTGTTTCCAGTATCAAATATCTTGCATTCTAACATGTTTGACATTTCCAATAGATATAGATCCTATATTGATTTCAAATTTTGATGCAAGGCCAGCAATTTCGGTGGGGTGGGTAAGTCAATTGCATCAACTCCAGTGCTTGATGGCATTTATTTCTACTCCAAAAGGATGAAAGGCAAAGTCAACCTCAGCAGATTTTGAACGCAGAATGTTAAGATGGATGAAGTGCCTCTAAGCATTTTACCCAGGGTGCTAACAATTCTGCCACCTTGCTGCTTTATTTTCCACTAGATATATTAATTTATATCTACAGTTTGAAATTGAAATTTTCCATTAACCTCAGAAACTATCTTCAGTGAGTTAATGTTAACCAAAATGTTCTTCTAGCCATACTCCTTCCTTTATCTGATCACCTTCCTTCTTTTTTTTTTCATTCACATATCTGTTTATTTAATTTATTCTTTAGCATCATATTCAGATGAAAAAAAAACTTCAATGATAACTTTAATTTATTAACATTTCCATAGTAAACAGATGGCATCCTGACAGGTTAGTTATAACTTACATGCTTCACTTACATCAAATACAGGATGAGATGAAGATGAGAAAAAAATACAAAACAGAAGATTGAGAAATAATGTTAGAAGTAATAAATTACAATGAACGTTTAGATCTTAGAATGGAATGACAAAGAAAATTATTACTCAGGATGAATACAGAGGATAAGTAAAGTGAAATATAGAAATACTATAATTTTTCACTGAAAATTTACCATTAAAATAATAACCCTGTGGTGTTTTCACACTTTATTGTAAACCAAATGATTTTGTGTGTGTGTGTTGTTATTTAGCAGAGTTTTACTCAAAGGTGTTCCCATCTTGGCAATCTTTTTTGTATATTGAAGACTATATACTTTATACAATGTGTTGCTTCCTTACCCATGGTGGTCGGGTGTAATGTGAATGAATTTTGCTGCTATTTCATGTAGATGAACAACCATATAAAGACAGTGTTGAGTGTAATATTTTAAATATGCTTGAAGTGTCATGCTGTAAAACGAATCATTGTCATCATCATCATCATCATCACCATCTTCATTTAATGTCTGGCTTCTGTATTGGCATATGTTGGGATGGTTTAACAGGATCTGATATGCTGTAGGACTGTGTTATACTTCAGCAACTGCTTTGGTATGGTTTCTAGTGCTGGGTGTCCTTCCTAATGCCACCCACTTTATATAGTGTAAAGGGTATTTTTTCATGACACCAGCACTAGTGAGCATTGCCTTGTAACTTGCAAAATTAAGGGCCTAAACTGTCCTCTATAATTAAGGGTGCAATGACTCTGGATAGTAAGATGAGTGGAATGAACTTAAAGCTGTGATTGAATGGTAATACAGAAAGCAACAATGTAGCAGAGTTGACACTAATTTGAAGAAGGAAGTGTGGCAGGGAAAAGGGAAGGGATTAATGTCAGGGGTTAATAAGAAAAAGGGGAGGACAAAGTAGAAAGATAAAAGGGTACATTATGTAGGTGGGGTCTAACGCTGTCCTATATCATAAAGTCAACTGAGGTCAGAAGGTGTAAGGGAAAGGGTATAGCAAGGGAACAGTAGACTAGGGTAGTGAAGAATACTGAGGGAGCCATTAAAGGAGAGCGGTATGGGGGAGTCATGGGAGCTGGTAAGAAATGGGAGGGAGACATGGAGGTGAAGAAGCTGTGGGGAGAGGAAAAGGGAGAAAATGAGACAAGATGGAGGAGCAGTGTGTGACTGCAGTGAGAATAATAAAGGAAAGAGATACTGAAAGGTACTACAAAAGTAGGGAAAAGGGAAAAGCTGTGTGTAAATGCCATGAAAGCATGTCATTGACGGGGAGGTTGAGGAGAGAAGATGATGAGCAAGGGCCAAGGAGAGCATTAAGTGGATGCAGTGAGTGCATGAGAGAAAGAAAGCTAGGACACATTCTAGAGGTGTGATTGCTGTTAGTGAGATAAAGGCAAGAGGAGGAGGAATAGGAGTAATCTGGGAGAGAGTGCCCTGGTTGGTAGCACACCAGGACAAATATTACAAATGAAAGGGAGATGAGTTATGAGTGAGGAAGAGACGGATGTCATGGAGTGTGATGACACAGAGTGGGGAGGTTGTAAGGTGAGGAGGCAGCAAGATGGGCTTTTTAGGGAACCACAATACACATGCATGCACGTGCACACATACACACACACACACATTATGGCTTCTTAAACACTGCTGTTGTATCAGGTGCATTTTGCCTTTGGCGGACAGGTCTCCTGTAACACTGCATACTGCCAGTCAGTATTATTCTTTGTCATCTTGTTCCTGAGATGCAGCATCTTCACGTCCATATTCCCCACATTGCCCCAAGTCTTAGTTTCCATCTGTGTGTTCCACTAACTTTGAACACTTGACATTTTTTCATGACCAGCACTAGTGAGCATTGCCTTGTAACTTGCAAAATTAAGGCCTAAACTGTCCTCTATAATTAAGGGTGCAATGACTCTGGATAGTAAGATGAGTGGATGAACTTAAAGCTGTGATTGAATGGTAATACAGAAAGCAACAATGTAGCAGAGTTGACACTAATTGAAGAAGGAAGTGTGCCGATTAATGTCAGGGGTTAATGAGGACAAAGTAGAAAGATAAAAGGGTACATTATGTAGGTGGGGTCTAACGCTGTCCTATATCATAAAGTCATATATATCACTTGTATGCAACAGCCATCCTCCATATGCATTCCATGTTCATCCCAGTGTAGCCTCCTTTATTGCATTCTACACCTGATTATTCTTATACCTGGTTTTTCTCTTAGTTCAGTTGTTCTCCTGTATTCGTGCGCAGGAGTGGCTGTGTGGTAAGTAGCTTGCTAACCAACCACATGGTTCCAGGTTCAGTCCCACTGCGTGGCATCTTGGGCAAGTGTCTTCTGCTATAGCCTCGGGCCGACCAAAGCCTTGTGAGTGGATTTGGTAGACGGAAACTGAAAGAAGCCTGTCGTATATATGTATATATATATATATATATGTATGTGTGTGTTTGTGTGTCTGTGTTTGTCCCCCTAGCATTGCTTGACAACCGATGCTGGTGTGTTTACGTCCCCGTCACTTAGCGGTTCGGCAAAAGAGACTGATAGAATAAGTACTGGGCTTACAAAGAATAAGACCCCGGGGTCGATTTGCTTGACTAAAGGCAGTGCTCCAGCATGGCCGCAGTCAAATGACTGAAACAAGTAAAAAAAAAAAAATTAACATTTCATATACATTGGAGTATGCTGACTTTATTTCTTTTCAGTCATTTGCATTGAAGACCCATATCTTTCTACCATGCAACATTATTTTTCTAACACATTTGTCCTTCACTCTAAGGGAAAAGACCTTTGATACTAGCAGTGATAATAGCTCACTGAACTTTTTTCAGTCCATTCTTACCTTGGGTAATATACTTTCTGAGCCACCACTTACCTGCTAATTATGTTACCTAAATAACAGCTGTTAACTACTTATGAACTATACAAACATTTAAGAGAATCTGTTTCTGGTGTTCTCACAGTATATACTGCTTCAGTGCATCTGTTACATATGAAGCTTATCTTCCCTGTTGCAAAATAAAGCCAGCTTTGATATAAAAAATTAAATATTATCAATTTGTACTACTCCCATGAGCAGAGATTGCACAGCTCCCATGAGTAGATTCAACATCAATCATTACGTGTACCAAAGTAAAAAAAATATATTGTATAGTCTTCAATTTTCCTCAACAATTCATAATAAAACACTTCAAACTTGTTATAAATGCTAAGGTGCTAGGGTTTCGTGCATACAATATAGTGAATTGAAATCCTTCAGCCAGTTGAGATTATCCAAGTAATTAGAATACAAAACTCCCTTGGGGGTAGGATGGGTTAAAATCGAAAAAGCAACAAAAAGGGAGGTAACTCCTATAAAATCAGGTGGTAGAAACATCTGGAGAATAAAGACAAGGTAGGTGAGAATAAATTTATTTTTAAAACCATCTGGTGAAGAAGCCTCAGAATCTGTTTATCACTTATGGTGACTGCCTATCTATAACATATTTATAACTACATCTTAAAGCTGCCACTCCTCAATATCCCTAATATGTTTTGCCCTAAATACTTTATCAAGTTCTTCCTATCCCTGGTTGTACCTTCATAACCCCTCCTTTACTAACATTTCTTCCACAAGCTCAAGCTTACAGAAGTTTAAACTGCATATTAACTACCTTTTTTTTTGCCTCTAGAATGCAATATGAATGAAAAATGCAATATACAAAATTAAGCAAATAATAAAATGATTCAAAATACAAAAAAATATATATATATTGGCGTAGGAGTGGCTGTGTGGTAAGTAGCTTGCTTACCAACCACATGGTTCCGGGTTCAATCCCACTGTGTGGCACATTGGGCAAGTGTCTTCTACTATAGCCTCGGGCCGACCAAAGCCTTGTGAGTGGATTTGGTTGACGGAAACTGAAAGAAGCTCATCGTATATATGATATGTGTGTATATATATATATATATATATATATGTATGTGTGTGTGTGTATGTTTGTGTGTCTGTGTTTGTCTCCCCAACATCGCTTGACAACCGATGCTGGTGTGTTTACGTCCCCGTAACTTAGCGATTCAGCAAAAGAGACTGATAGAAAAAGTACTAGGCTTACAAAGAAAAAGTCCTGGGGTCGATTTACTCGACAAAAGGCAGTGCTCCAGCATGGCCACAGTCAAATGACTGAAACAAGTAAAAGAGTATATACATATATAAAAGTGGCAAGAAACATAGAGGAGATACTGAAGTGAATATCATAATTTTGAATGAATTACAGAAAATATGATTTTTTTATAACGTCTCATTGAGAAGAAATTAGTTGATGGAAATAGAATTTTAAAATATATATATAAAGAGAAAAAGATAATTAATGATAATATTTGCAATCCTGAAATATCTTGGTTAAGTTGTAGAGAAAAAACCCTCGCATTAATGTTACAGAAATTTCATTCCTATTTTCTGATTTCAATCTCATTTCTCAAATCAGCACTGACCCAAGAGAGAGACTCTTAGAAAAATATCTTGTTTCATTTATTTATTCTTCACCTTTTTATGACTTTGTCAGAGAAGTACTACAAATGCTCTGAAAGGTTCTGGAAAAAAGTATCATGTCAATTCTTATTATTCTACACATTTTATCGGTTTGTTGATCTGAAAAGTCAGTTTTTCCACATAAGTGTTCAGTTACTATGTAAACAAAATCAGTAGGAAACAGTCACGTGACATTATTCATAATATTGAACAGGGAGAGCATAACAAAAACTATAATTTGGGATGAATGTATGCATTAGCAAAAAGAAATATCAGTAGAAAAATAAAGAATAAGATACTATGGTTATGGTAGAAGGAAAATAAAAGCAGATTGCAAGCTCAGGCTAAAAATAAATCGTTAGAGATGAGAGAGAAAGGTTTGAGAAGTATAGAGGTAGAAAGAAGAAAGAGTAAAAAGTTTAATTGAAGAATAGCAATAAAAGCAGAATAAAAATGATTTTTATGAATGGAAATTGGATGCTAAATATAAAAAGAAAAATGATAATATAAAATAAGGATTGAAAAATTGAATGTAGGAGACAAATTGAAGGAAATAATGATAAAAAAAAAATTCTCTCAAAGAATTAAAGAAACTAAATATAGTTTGGGTGAGCAAAATTAATAAAAATTATGAGGAAGAGGTGAAAGCTTAAAAAAATTTGAACCAAGATTAGATAATACTGAAAAGAAAAACCAAAAAAAAAAAAGCAAAGCAAGACAAAAAATGGTACATCTAAAGAAAGAGAAGATAAAATGTATCCAAATGCTTATGAAATTGAACATAAAAGAATGGAAATAATACTGAAGGAAGTATTGGTGGGAAATATTTTCAATAATTTTGGATTCTGTTCAGAATTAACCAGAACCACCCCTTGAAAAGGGTGGGTCTTGTTAATAAAAGTAATAACAAACGAAATAAAATTTATGTTAGAGAAAAATTTGTTTTGAATCAGAACATAATACAAATAATTGATCATTTAATCATTTAATACTTACAGGCTTACCTTTCTATCTATTTGAAGTTATCAAAGCTATATCATGTTGTATAGCATAATATTAGTTTTGTTGATAAACTAATTTGTTCACAATATTTGATAATATATCACTGTTAACTTCTCTATTCTTATCTGATTATTCCAGACCTCTATGGTTCATTGAGAGGTTAAAGAGAATATTTTACTATATAATTTGTAGTATCATTTGGGTAGTTTCATAGTATATCCCAAGTATGATTCCCAACAAAATGTTTACCTATAATGTTAGTGCTAAGACTGAAGATTTCTATATATGTGCTTCTATATTTTACACTGTTTCAGTCAGTCCATTTTTTTTTTATTCCTCATGTATCCCATTGGATGTTGAAAATGCATTTGCTAGTGTTACTAAGTTTTTCAAGACTATTGGTGGTAATTAAATAACAACAACAACAAAAAAAAACTATATATCCATACACTAATACATTACTCAGTCACTCTTTCTAATCCTCTGCCCTATTCTCTTATACTCACCTCCTCGTATCTTGAAGGTATATTCTGATAACTCATCACTATCTTCATTGTTCTTGCCAGCTACTCCCACCCAGGCATATATAACACAGGGTAGCCATGCATTTCTTTTATGGCAAGGTACCTGTTCCTATCACTTTAATCATACTTTAACTTCTCAGCACTTGGTATAAAGCCACTTCCTCCTCTACTACACACCCCAAACAGTCAAGGGGGTGTTTTCATCTGGTGATTTCATTTGCTGGCCTTACTAGTGCTGGTGCCACAAAAAAAGACACTCAGTTCCTTCTGTAAAGTAGTTGGTATTAGGAAAAGCATCCAGCCATAGAAACCAAGTCAAAGAAGACACTGGAGCTCAATGCAGTTCAATGGCTCATTGAATCCTGTCTAACAGTCAAACCCATGACAGCATGGAAGACAGACATCTGAAGTTTGCCCAAAAAGAAACCAAACTTTTGAAACTATATGCATACCAGTTCTGCCTGCATGCTTGTAACCATAGTGCTGTGTATGAGATGACCTTAATCCTTCAGTCTAATAATAAGTCACACTTTTTCCATGCAGTATTCTACAGTTTGATGCCCTTCTTGATGTCCTCTCATACTTGTCTCCATGTCTGTACATGACTGAATGAGCTGCTGGGCATTTTGTTTATGTGGGACACAAGTAACTTCACCATTGCTGAAGCTATGCCAATGTGAAGGTATATGGAGATGAGCACACACACACACACTCTCTCTCCCTCTCCATACAATTTCCTACGACCAAATTTTGCTAATACAGCATTAGTTAGCTTGAAACTATAACACATAACTCTTGTCTAAGGTGCCATACAGTGGGAATGATTAGGAACTGAGCTTCTTACTCACACAACTGTGTCAGCAGGAGAAAGTGCAATCCCCAAACTGGGAATTGTAATTAGAAATGACACACCATTCCATGTATATCTCACAAAAGTGGCATAACATACTGACAGCTGGAAGGACAGATCATGGAAACATTCAGAATAAGAACATAAGAGGTCATGCTGGTTTTGTGCGAGATATTTGTCAGACATTTGGATTATTGTTTCCATCCTTGGCTGGTAAATTGTACTAAGTTCACTACTAAATTTATATTTGAAGCTAAACTATGGGGAAAAGATGAAAGCTTTCAGATTATATTCTTGAGAATGGAAAAAGAAGAAAAATATGGTAAATTACATCTAGAAGCTACATTTATCTTTTGTACTATTTTTGATTTTCTAGGATGTAAATTTCTATAAAGTACAGAGAAACTTAGAAGATATTATCATTTAGCTACGCTCCACCACCAGAGTAATGGAAGAAAATATGTCTTGTTCCTTCATTCGGGATAGAAATTCAGTGTATTTGCTTTTGTCTATCTTTATATCATTTCTCTTTTCTTTGCTCATTCTCCTTAGACATATATTGTTTATTTTATTCTTTTTTTTCCTCTTTTCCAACAGCAAATGTTTATGTATCTTTTTTTTCCTCTATTACAATCCTAGAATTATCTTGCAAATAAATAGTTACCACCTTCATGACTAGCCTATCTAATTACTATACCTTTAACTCCGAACTTAATTTGCCTCTTGTTTGTTAGCAAACTATGTCATAACATGTTAAGTCCACCTACAGCAATATCAAACTGCTCAATTAACTTAATACTTTTTGTTTAAATGTTTTCCTTTTTTACTTTCTCTTTTTCTTTGTTTCTGCAGTTTACTATGGAAATATATGTCATTTTATACTATTGTTGCACTGTAACAACTATTGCTTGACCTTTTCTACCTCCCATCAGTGCTTTTATTTTTATATTAACTGTCTCAAAAGATTGTACATGTTAATGTTTGGCTACTTATTTTAGTAACTTATTTTATATACTGATCTTCCCACTGGAATGATTTAATATTTCCTTTAATAGAAATCTAATTAATTAGTAATCATTTAATGAAACTAATCTAAATGTGTAATAATCATTATGTAGGTCCAGGAACGGCTGCGTGGTAAGTAGCTTGCTACCCAACTACATGGTTCCGGGTTCAGTCCCACTGCGTGACACTTTGGGCAAGTGTCTTCTACTATAGCCTCGGGCCGACCAAAGCCTTCTGAGTGAATTTGGTAGATGAAAACTGAAAGAAACCCGTCGTATATATGTATATACATATGTGTGTGTGTGTGTGTGTGTGTGTGTGTGTGTTTGTGTGTCTTTTTTCCTCCCAAAATCTCTTGACAACCAATGCTGGCATGTTTACATCTCTGTAACTTAGTGGTTCGGCAAAAGAGACCAATAGAATAAGTACTAGGCTTACAAAGAATAAGTCCTGGGGTCGATTTGCTCGACTTAAGGCGGTGCTCCAACATGGCCACAGTCAAATGACTGAAACAAGTAAAAGAGTAAAAGAGTATTATTGCCATCATCATCATCATTGTCAATTCTGTCATCACCATTGTTTAACCTTTTAGCATTTAAACCAGCCCAAATATTCTATCTGTTGTATGTTCAAACTAAACCAGATCTGGCTTCTCACATCAACCCCACAATTCCATTCTAAAAATAAACAATCACATCATTGAAATCTCAAAGCTACAAGATAATGCATAATTAACTCAAAACAATGTAAATAAACAAGCCTTACATTTGACAGAGTAATCTGAATACTAAGGAGTCAATGTGGTGACATGGAAAATAATTGTATGAAATGGAATACCAAGCAATATTTAGCTTCAGTTCTATATTCTGTGTTCAAACTTTACCATTCATCCGTCCCTCCAAGAGAAATATTTACTAGGCATATGCTAGGGAAGGTTTAGTTGGATATACATTCTCCCAATAAATTTATAACTTTCCTGTGTGAGCACAAATCTAAAATCTATATAATGATACTGAGTGTGGACCATATCTTTAAAACTACAACAAAGAACTGAAGCCAGAAAATGAAGCTACATCATACAAATGACTTGCTTAGAATATAACTATAGTACAACAATATACTTTTTAATGTTGCTGTTCAATCTCAGGCTAGCTCTGCTTAGCAGATTACAATCACTGATGAAAATCAAAAATATTCCTGCCATGACCCTCCTATCTAATTCATTTGTAGTACCCCCAGAACCATGTTACTTAATACATCATTTGCTTTTTAAACGCGTAGGTTGAGATAAGATTTGAAAGAGATTTGGCTACTATTTCTAGCAGGTTGGACAAATACACTGTGGTCTCCTATGCTGGGTTATTGTAGCACACCGGGCCAAATGCGTAGCCGTATTTCGTCTGTTGTTACGTTGTGAGTTCAAATTCCGCCGAGGTCGACTTTGCCTTTCATCCTTTCAGGGTCGATTAAATAAGTACCAGTTACGCACTGGGGTCGACATAATCGACTTAATAACTATGTCTGTCCTTGTTTGTCCCCTCTGTGTTTAGCCCCTTGTGGGTAATAAAGAAATAGGTATTAAGGCAGCAAGGTGGCAAAATCATTAGCACGTCAGGCAAAAGGCTTAGTGACATTTTGTCCATCTTGACATTCTGAGTTCAAATTCCACTGAGGTCAATTTTGCCTTCATCCTTTCAAGATCAGTAAATTAAGTACTAGTTGAGCTTTGGGGTCAATGTAATTGGTTTACCTCTTTTTCCAAAATTGCTGGCCTTGTACCAATCAAACCCAATATGACATAGCATTTGCTGAAATACAGCACCTTGTTATTGATAATCTAAGTTTGAAATCCAAAATAGATTCCTAATAAAAATACTTCATTTATATATTTATGACACTTACATAAAAGAAAAGTATCATGGCTTCTTTTCCTTCTTAATTGGCAATTTGATCAATTTAAAAAAAAAAAAAAATTGTTTTGAGGGTTTTCAAGATAAGAATATCTTCCTGTTATTTTATTTATTTATTTGTTTGTTTGTTTGTTTTAGTAGTCTTTCAAGGTTGTCACTACTTGAATAGTGTCACAAAACGATTTTGCTGTCTTAGCTTGTAATATATTCAAAGATGCTGGTGGGGTGTAATAACACTATTCTACTTCAATCTAGGTCATTTTAGAAGTAAGCTAATCAATAATTTCTAGAACTGGTACAATACATACATACATACACACACACGTATAATATATAGATATATATATGTACGCATACATACATGTGTATGTATGAACATATATATATATATATATATATATACACACACACATTTTATATATATATATATATATATACATACATACATACATACATACATACATACATACGTATATACATATATATGTATGTATGTATGTATGTATGTATGTATGTATGTATGTATGTATGTATGTATGTATATACATATATGGCCAAAAGTAACTCGACAGTTAATCAAAATTTCATAAATACCATCTGTAATTCTGTATTGACTGGAATAGAAAAATGTGTCGCTCAAGAAGGACTTCAGTTTGAACAATTTTCATGACATTTCATATTTAGATGCTTCTATTAAATTCATTCAGTTCTTAAACATAAATAAATCTTGGAATTAAATGGTTTTGATTTACTGTCAGGTGACTTTTGGCCAAACCTGTACATGTATGTACACACCACAGACATACATGCATGTGTATGTATGTAACAATATTGCAGTACTACAGTATTGACCAAACCATCAGATGGTGTTATACACCACTGGTTACAATGCACTCCCAGTTTTGTCTTAATTGTGCCATTATTTTCCATCTTGACCCAAATCATCTTCCTAGCATCATGGAGGCCTTCCAAGTGGCCTTTTCCAATCTCTTGGATACCACTCAGCAACTGCACAAGTCCACCTGTTGTCTGTGAACCTTACAACATGTTTGACTCAGCAGAACTAGTGCTGTTGGTACTCTGTGATCACATCATTCACTCTGCTCTATTCTTGAATTATCTAATTTTGTATGTGCTCTCTCAGGAATATTCTTAACATGGATCTTTCCATGGTCCTTTTCATGGCATTGTAGCCAATTGATGTTCTGTCCTCTTCATAGTAGCCCACATCTCACTTGCTTATAGGAGTACATGTAGGATGGTACTGTTGAAGAGTCTGGTATGTATGGTATTGTCTAGCGGCAAGCTGGCAGAAACGTTAGCACGCCGGGCGAAATGTGTAGTCGTATTTCGTTTGCCTCTACGTTCTGAGTTCAAATTCCGCCAAGGTCGACTTTGCCTTTCATCCTTTCAGGGTCGATTAAATAAGTACCAGTTATGCACTGGGGTCGATATAATTGACTTAATCCATTTGTCTGTCCTTGTTTGTCCCCTCTGTGTGTAGCCCCTTGTGGGCAGTAAAGAAATAGGTATTGTCTAGCTTTGTTTGTGTGTGTATGTGTGTGTAATTATTATCATCATCGTCATTTAACATCCGCCTTCCATGCTATATATGTGTGTTTATACATATGTATGTATGTGAAAGTGAGTGTGTATGTATTTGTGTCTCTTTGTCTTGACATTGCATGATAGTTGTAAATGAATGTCTCTGTCATATAAGCAGTGTCCTTCCTTTCCTATATTCTGTGAAAACATGTCTGGCTATGGGGAAGTGGAAATATCATCTTGCTTCAAGAGAGATGAGGGTTGATGACATGATAGGCATCTGGCTATAGAAAAATCTGTTTCAGTATAGTCTGTCTGACCTATGCAAGCATGGAAAAGTGGACTTTAAAATGATAATGAATACAATGAGGATATTGTGTGTGTATGTGTGTGTGTGTGTGTGTGTGTTTGGAATAGTTTATATCTGTACTGCAAGAAAATTAACTCTCTAGGCAATCTTATTTCAATCACTACTAATCCCATAACAATAGATATAGACTCGTATCTTTGCTAAAATGATAAAATTGTTGTCTTCTGGGTTGCAAACAGCCAATCAGACATTTTATGGTTATTTACAGATTAATTTTTGTTTTTTCCTTTTCTAAGTATTTTTGCATCTTTAAAATATTACAACTTGTTTTCAGTAGCCAAAAAACTCTGTTGAATATTCCTACCAATTATCTTGCACCAATGATAATTTTCTTCTTTAAAATTGCTGCAGTTTTAAATAGTTAAAGTGTTTGCCAACAAAGAAATGTTTCTGATTTTATTTTATTAATTAAAAGGTAACTAGAAATAACCTCCCTACCATCAAGTGAAATGATCCTCCTTGAGATCTTAAACTACTTCATCAAATTAATCCATCAAGCATATATAACTTTGAACTCCTCATCATTATCGTTTTAATGTCCCCTTTTCTATGCCTTCATGGGTCAGTTGGAACTTTTTGGGGTAGATTTTCTACAGTTGGGTTCCTCTTCATGTTTCCAATGCTCATGTATTTCTGAATAGGGTAATTTTTTTCTCATTGCTAGACATGTTTTCTGCAGAAGATTGGAAATGAATGACACTGCTTTATGATGGTTTCACTAATTTTCAGAATCATTACATGATGCCAAGACACCACCACTACTACACATATATATACTCTCACACACACATGCAGATACACACACAAACTCACATTCATACAATATGCTTCTTCCAGTTTCTGTCTAGCTGGTACTCTGTCAGTTATGACAACAACGAGGGTTCTAGTTGATCTGATCAATGGAACAGCCTGCTCATGAAATTAACATGCAAGTGGTTGAGTACTCTACAGACATAATTTTCGGGGAGAAAGTGTCTTGTTCAAGGACACAGCATGTTGCCAGTAATCAAACTCTCAGCCTTATGACCATGAGCTGAATCTGCTTACAAGGTTTTGGTAAGCCTACAGCTACAGTTGAAGGCACTTTCCCAATGTGTCACGCAATGGGACTGAACCCAAAACTACATGGTTAGAAAGTGAATTTAACTGTACAGCCATGCCTACTCCTATATGTACAAATAGATTTATTTCTAAGTCAATGGAAGAGCCAAACCTCTATGTACTCATACAATCTGTTATAAAAAAAAAACACAACTAAATCTCCCTCTTAAAAAGAGAAGGCTACTTTTAACTGAGAAGAAAGACTTTATATGTAGACTAGCAGTATCGCCCGGCGTTGCTCGGATTTGTAAGGGAAATAACTATATAAGCATTTTTAGAGAGTTATAGCCAAAAAATAGCAAAAAAATGCATTAAAAATGGAAAAAAAATTATGGTAAATTTTTTTTTAAATCGTTGACTCATCGTAGACATTTTTAGATAGTTACTTCCCTTATATAATAGCGAAAAAAATGCATTAAAATGGAAAAAAATGATGGTAAATTATTTTTAAAATCGTAGACTCATCGTAGACGCGTGCTAATACCCAGAAGGGCTCGATATGAATCACGACTATAAGATACCCGGTTTTGGTTAAACTGCACCACAAAATGTGGGAGTAGTTAGGAATCTAAATCGTAGGAGACAGACACACAACTTCTCTTTTATATATAAAGATGTGTGTGAGTAAGCAGTAATAGCATTCATAAAATAAATTCTTTCAAATGCTCATTGTAAAGTAGTAGTAAGTCTCCTTGGACATAACTGTCTTGAGTCCTAAGATTCAAAGGACTGGTTATCTGATTTCCATGGCATATAAGTGACTGAGATCACAACATTCTCTCTGAATAGGATACTAGTCCATCAAAGTAATACTTATTTACTACAGGGTGTACTGGAGCATTGTGAAATGGAATGTTTTGCAGTCCATACTGTGTTTTACTGCCATGTCTAGTCCAGGAATTGAAACCATGATACTGCAAGCATAAGTGCAACATCCTAACCACTAAGCCATGTGCTCATGGGGTACCCTAAAATTAATTAATAGCTGCTGTTACCTAGATGACCTAATAAATAATGGAGGGGTATTTTGAAAGCATGGGAGCCACAGTAAAAACAGGGTTTTCAAAAATTCAGGATACTGTTACTTCTGCTGACAACAAAGGAATTCTATTACAGATTGATGGGTAGATTTTGTACTGCTTGTGTATGAGGTGTAATGTCACATGGCAGTAAAACATGGGTAGTGAATACCAAAGATATGAAGGGTAGAAAGAGATGAAGCAAGTATACTACAGCATAAGGCGTGTATTACAGGCATGCATAAATTGAAGTAGTGAGCTGGCAGAATTGTTTGCTCATTGGATAAAATTCTTAGCAGCAGTTCTGGCTTTTTACATTCTGATTTCAAATTTCATGAAGGTTGATTTTTGCCTTTCATCTGTCTGGAGTTAATAAAATAAGTACCTCTTGATCATTGAAGTCAATGTAATCAACTGACGTCCACACACTAAAACTGTTGGCCTTGAACTAAAATTTGAAACCATTAGTTGAGTGCATGAATGATGGCGTATAAAGAACCTGAAAGAAAAGCTGAGTATTAGAGAAATTTGATTTAGTATGTAAGAGAGTAAATGAAGGATGGCAGTTGGGTAAAGAAATGTCAAGGAATCAGTAGTACAGGGAAAACAATAGATATGGAAAGAAGTGGTGGAATCTGACATCAGGAGGCTGAATCTCATGAAGATGACAAAGGCCTGTCCAACCCATGCAAACATGAAACACCGTATGTAAAATGATGATAGTGATGATGATTATCAAAATGGTGATGACAATGACAGTAACAGTGATGATGTGTGATGATAAATTTTATCTTTCAGTGTGCATACAATGATAAAGTTTATCTTTCAGTGTACACATGAAAAATTATTATACCGATAGGATATGAACTTAGGAATATGACACATCAAATTAGATATTCTAATGTATCCAGTTGGCTCCTTATCATTCTCGTTATCCTTGTTGCACTACATAAATAATAATCAGTCTTAAACACATAGAAAACTATATGTTCTGGGTTTGGTTTCATTTTAAATTACTGAAGAAGATATAGAGTATTCTATATTGTTATTTAATATTGTATGAAAGATTACTAAAATGGGTAAAATGACAACAGATTTGTTAATTGTGAACATTAAAGATAGAAAGAAATGCATTTAAAAAATACCTACATAGAAAAAGAATATACAGATATTTCCCATTTGTTCTTAATTACCATAGAAAAAAAAAATTATTTCTCTTTGAGTACCAGTTGATGTTAATCTTCATTAGGAAATAATCATATGAATAATGTATCATAATTTATTGGCTCTTTACCAAAATCTCTATGTAATCTCCCTTGAGGCAAACAATGAACTGTCAGTAACTTCTAATCAAAGTATTGGCTCTCTTTTGGCTTCGGGCAAATAAAATAAAATAAATGGAGCAAAAATGGGGGTGGGGGGAACACAAGCTAAAAGTAGTTTCCTTTTATTGAGTGCTCCAATAGCCGCTTTTAGTATTAAATCTCTGATTGTATCATTTAGTAGCTAGCTTATATTTTTGTTTCTATGTAGTGTAATAAATTAAAGAGTCAAAGCTTTCTTTTTTTTCTTCTTATGATTTTACATTCATTTATTCATTCTGTGGATAGGAATACTTTTGCTGAGCTGAAGCAAATATTTCATATTACTAGCTACTCAAATGTGAAGTAGAAATGTTTGGAATCTGGTAGATTGATGCAAGTAGAGCTCTGTGCTTTGCCCAGGGATATAAAATAACAGCTCTATTAAGCTTTTGAACTCCTACTTATGCAGTCAGTGGTTCTTCACCTTAAATTTACAGCCATTATTCTTTCATAGATTTCTGTGAATGAAAAGGTATATTGTATATGGTATTGAACTACCCACTCATGTTCTACATTCTTTAGTGCAACTGGATGTTAGGAATAAGTAATAAACCATCTTTTATCTGACATAAAGCACCAGCATTCTATCTTGTCAGTTATAAACATAAATGACAAAACTAAAAAAAAAAAAAAGTTAAAAGCTGATTGGGGTTTAGAACACATTTAATGATTCGTTTCTCTACTTAGAACTTTCAAGTTGGTTCTTCATATGTTTTTATTTAAGAAACACCTATACAAATGTCACATAGGGACCCATATATGCTAAAAAAAAAAAAAAAAACCATCATGATTACATTTCTGTCAACTATTCCTTTGGCTTCTTAAAAATTCTGTGGGATTAAATGAGGAGTAAATGTTCATAGGCACAAACTGAAATAGAAAGCAATAACGTTGTTCCTATGGACTGAATTTCACTCAAAACTGACTAGATCATCAGTATATTTATTGAAGAGACAACCAACCAAAAACCAATCAGCTGAACTGTAGTTTTTTTTTTTAATCTTTAAAGTATAAATGGACTTCTTCTTGATTAGATGAAATTATTGATACCTTTCAGTTTATATTTGGGCATTAAAACCTTTCCGAAAATAAAGTCTTATTTCCATCCAGAAAATATAACTTGAATGAAGGCTTGTGGAAGAAATGTAACCTGTGAATTCAAGGCCCACATTTCAGTGACTTTATTGTGCATCATTGGAGATTCACTGAAGTGAGGAGTTAGTTGAAATCAATCGGCACCAGATTGCATACCTTACAATAGTCAGAGTTCCAAATTCTGTTGATCTATATTTTTCAGCTTTTGTGTGATCAATATGATCTAAAGCAGTTGACTTAATCAATGACACTTCTTCTCCTGTAACAAAAATAGGCTTTATACCATTATAATAGTAATTCCAGTGTGTGTATGTGTATAATATAATATAATATAATTATATATATATTGTCAAGAGTAAGTTTTTACATTTATATATACACACATATACATACATATATGTATGTATATATATATATATATATATATATATATATATATATATATATATATATATGTATGTATATATATGTATATGTATATATATGTATGTATATATATGTATATGTATATATATGTATATATGTATATATGTATATATATATATATATATATGTATATATTCATATATATATATGTATATATATATATATATTATATATATATATATATATATATATATAATATGATATAATGTATTAAAGGAACTTGTTAGATAAGGCTGGAACAATGTGAAATGAAATATAAAGTAAACTATAAAAAAAAAATAGAACAAAGTTGGAGTTTTACCTTATATTTCGGTATTTTGAGATTATGAGCCTTTCTTTCAGACATGTGGACAAATGATGTATGAAAAAAGGCCATTGCTCAGATGTGTGGGGAAGAGGGTAGCATGTTCACACTGATGTTGCTATAGTAACCAGTATGTTTGGTGTAGCTCTTTCCAGTTTCCATACACACACACACACACACACACACACACACATATGATTGGTGGTAAGCTGGCAGAATTGTTAGTGTGCCGGACAAAATGCTTAGCAGTATTTCATCCGGCGCTACATTCAAAGTTCAAATTCCGCCGAGGTCAACTTTACCTTTCATCCTTTTGGGGTTGATAGATTGAGTACCAGTTGCATTCTGGAGTCAATCTAATCGACTGGCCCCCTCCCACGAAATTTCAGGCCTTGTGATTATTGTAGAAAGAATATATATACATATATATATATATATATATATATATATATATAGTTAATCCAAACAAGAAAATACAAAAAACACAACAACGCGAGGACGTGGAACAAATATAGTATTATTGGACGCTCAGGAAAGAAGGAAAGAAGGAGGGTTTAACATTTTGAGCAGAGCTCTTCGTCGGAAACATAGGAGAAGGAAAGATCCAGAGAAGGGAAGACAGAGGAAAAAAATCGCCAACGGTACACATGAGGTCACAATGATTGTGTGTAATATTTCATAAGATCTGATAATTTGTATACTTCATTTTATCAATAACTTAAGTATTATTTTCAATTTTCTCAATTCTTCAACCCCTTTGTACCATATTTCTGTTGAAATACCCTGCCTTTATTATAATTAATTCTGAAAAAAAAATGAAGAATTTTTGCAAAATAACTTTGTCATTTTTAAACTATTTTTTGGAACATACATTTTTTTGGAACATTAACATAGAATTTTTTGGAACATTAACATAGATTGTTTTGATAGATAGACTTTAATTTTTAGTTTTGATAGATAGACTTTAATTTAGAACACTTTAAAACAAGGAGTTTGTATCAGAGAATCAAGGTTAGGCTTAGGCAGATTGGTATCAAAAGGGTAAATATGTGTGTTGTGTCTGTGTTCTTACTATATATTCATGCATGATTTGTCTCATATATGTAGTTGTATATATGTTTTATGAGTATCTGGTGACTCCCATAACCATTGAATGGTTGGTTCACCACTTGAAACATTTGCATTCAAACAGTACAATACCTGTTTTGAACCTATTCCAAGCAAGTGGAATTAAAGTTTTCACAGAGACTGGCACTCTGTTGGTTATGATGATGAGTGTTCAGCTCATGAAATTAATGTGCAAGCAGCTGAGCACTCCACAGACATGCATACTCTTAAAATAGTTCTCAGGGAAATTCAGTATGACACAGAACGTGACAAGGCTGACCCTTTGAAATATAGGTACTACTCATTTTTACCAGCTGAGTGGACTGGAGCAACATGAAATAAAGTATCTTGTCACCAGGAATCAAACTCACATCCATACAACCATGAGCTGAATACCATAACCATTAAACCATGTGCCTTCACAACAATTGGAAACTTGTTAATTTTACTGTGTTCCTTTTCATTACAGTGGTAACCTGTAATACTCAGAGGTACCCACTTTCACTTAAACAGACTTGGTTATAAATTAGAATTAAGTGTTTTACCACAAATATAACACTGTGCTGGTATCAGAATTTGAAAAGCCTATGTTTTGAGTTGCTAGTCACTTTATTGAATTTTACTGTCTAATTCTCATATGTATAAATATCTGTGTATGTGTGTGAACATTAGATTTTCATAGCAGTGTAGCCACTCTGTCTGCATATATTAACAAATATCTTTTGATGCCCGACTGCATTCTTAATTTATTTGCACCCGATCTATCTCTTAAGTTAACAATATATATATCTGATGAATCATATCTAATTTATATCAAGTTTCCATGTTCCACTACTATATTGCACCACAGTTTTTAAATTTGTCATTGTAGTCTTCTTGTCAAATAGAAAGAAGCTGTATACCCAAATAATTCTTTCAAATTTTTTGGCAAAATGCCAGAAATTTCAAGAGGGGTTTAGTCATTTGAATCAACACCACTTCTTGATTGATACTTTATTTTATCAACCTTGAAAGAATGGAAGGTAAAGTTGACCTCAGTAGGATTTGAACTCAGATTTAATTGTTTCCTAATCATGGAAAATAAATAGTGGTGAAGCATGATCTTTGTTGGGCCTCACAGAGGTGATGACAAGTGACTGAGACTTTTGGCGATATGCTGTGCTTGAGAAGACCTGTCGAGCCAAGTGAAATTATAGTTGTGACCATTGCCAGTGTCATGTAGATGGTACTCGTGAAATAGTAATTGTGACTGTTGCCAGTAGCATGACCTTCGAATGTTGGGCCTCATTGAGGCGATGACAAGTGACTGAGACCTTTGACAGTATGCTGTGCTTGAGAAGACTCATCAAACCAAGTGAAATCATAGTCATGACCATTGCCAGTGGCACGTAAATTACACCCATTATGCTCTTGGAGTGGTTGGCATTAGGAAGGGCATCCATCAATAGAAACCATGACAAATCAGACTGGAACCTCTGGCTTACCAGTTCCAGTCAAACCATCTAACCCATGCCAGCATGGAAAGTGGATGTTAAATGACAATGATGATTATGATGATGATGATATGATCAAACGAAATGAAGTCTGTTGCAATGCCCATTTTGCAAGTAAGAAATAATATAACCATTAGTGTTAGAAGATGAATCAGTTGCAAGTAATTGAAGCATAAACTAATGTTGTGACGATGAATCTTTAGTCTTTTATCTTATTCTTGTTTCACTCATTGGACTGTGGCCATACTGGGGCACTGTCATGAAGGGTTTTAGTTTAGGAATCAATCCCAGTATTTAGTTTTTTTTTAAAGCCTGGTACTTATTCTACTGGTCCTTTGCCAAACCACTAAGTTGCAGGGACATAAACAAACCAACACCAGTTATCTCTCTCTCTCTCACACACAGATATACATATATACACACACAACAAGCTTCTTTCAGTATCTGTCTACTAAACCCACTCACAAGGCTTTGGTTGGCCTGGGGCTGGCTATCATAGAAGACATTTTTCCAAGATGCCTCATAGTGAGACTGAACCTGGAGCCATGTAGTTGGGAAGCAATCTTCTTCTTACCACACAGCCATGCCTACACTTAAGAAAGAAAAAAAAATCAATAAATTGTTGTATGCAACTGAGGAAATAGATAAATGTTCTTTTTTTATGAATAAGCTGGAAGAAAAGGTGGGAAAATTCTTTGATTCTTTCATAGTTTATTTTTTCTATAATTTCCTTTTTCTTTTTGTCCCTCAACATCTCCTTCTGCACTAAGATGTTTCTCTAAGGTAAATCAACTATTATGAACCACATCTAATCTGTTCTCTTCAACAACTACTTATTCTTATCACTTGTGTTGTTATTATTCTCACAGTTGTGCTAATAACCAGCAGGTGTCCTCCTTATCTCTTTTTCCTTTCTCATCCTTCTTTATCTTGATGCACTTCAACGAAACTTGTTTCTCTTTCCTTTTGTCTCAGTGTGTGTGTGTGTGAGAGAGAGAGAGAGAGAGAGAGAGAGAGAGAAAGAGAGAGTGAGAGAGAGATATTGCTAATATACACATATATCAGTGTCACTGTATGTACACACACACCACGAATATACATGTATATATATACACACAAACACTCTTATGTGTGTGTGTGTGTGTGTGTGTGTGTGTATATATATATATATATATATATAGATGTGTGTGTGTATATAATATATATGTGAATATATATGTATGTATACATTCATATATGTAAGTGTTCGTATGTTGTATTTATATATATATATGTATATATAAATGTGTGTGTGTATATAATATATATGTCCATATATATGTATACGTTCGTATATGTAAGTATTCGTATGTTGTATTTATATATATATGTATTTATGTTTCTCTCTGTGTATATTCCACTGATGAGGCAAAGCATTCCTAAATGCAAAGCCAGAAATTCGGGATCTGGAATTATCCAGTAATTTTTTACTAGTTTCATTTTGTCTTTTTGTCTTCTCTCCATGTACTATATGAACACTTAAGGTGGTCTTAGAGTCAGATCATAGCTGCTATTTTCAGCATGACGGTATCTCATAGATACCCCAAGTTATAATTTTAATAATAATTATTACCTTTAAAGGTTATTATTTCCAAGCTAGCCACTTGATAAGATCATTATTTTATTTTAAATTAACGATCTTATCCTTATATATATATATATATATATATATATATATATATATATATAGAGAGAGAGAGAGAGAGAGAGAGAGAGAGAGAGTGAAAGTGAAAGGTAGACTATGTGATGTTTGTGTGTGAATGGCTGTACTCCATGGTAGTGCGACATAGCGCTGAATGCAGAAGACATGCATAGAATGGAGAGAAATGAATGTAGTATGCTCTGTTGGATGTGCAACATCAATGTGCATGTACAACAAAGTGCAAATGTAGTGAGAGAAAAGTTGGGCACAAGAGGAATCAACTGCAGCATGCAAGAGAGAAGACTACATTGGTTTGGACATGTGATGCATATGAATGAGGATAGCAGCATAAAGAAGTGCTGATCAGTGAAAGTAGATAGTACTCGAAGAAGAGGGAGACCCCGAAAGACATAGAATGAAGTGGTAAGGACCGATCTCAGGATGTTGGGCCTCATGGAGGAAATGACAATGGACCGAGATGTCTGGTGATATAAAATTCTTGAGGAGACCCACCCATGTCAATGAAACTGAATTCTAAAAGTGCTGTGTCCCACCCACATTTAATAAGAAAGTGTCTCACACATTCTAACACAACAAACCAAATTACTTCTCTTCTCGTCCTCAGATTTCCACTTGATGTATTAGGCTTACCTCCCACTCTCCAATCATGTGTATATATATATATATATACACACAAAGGTGAGTCAAAAAGTAATGCCATTTTGTTTAGGACAGGTATAATTACCAACACAGGAACATATATCATACATCAAAATGAAGCTGGTCCTCTGTGGATCACATCCCTACTTCTCAACATAGTCACCATTTCTCTTAATAGCAATGTTCTACCTTCGAATGAGAGCATGTATCCCTGCCCTGTAAAATTCTATTGACTGTTCTTTGAGCCGCTTCTTCACTACAGTTTTCACTTCCTTGTCACTGGACTATCATCTCTTCGGCCCCATGGAAGAGGCTTTGAGAGGCAAACATTATTCCAGTTTGAAATATATGTATATATATATATAGATATGTGTGTGTGTGTGTGTGTGTGCGTATCTTTGTGACTGTATTTGTACCCCCATCACCACTTGACAACCAGTATTACATCCTCATAATTTAGTGGTTTGACAAAAGAGCCTGATAGAAGAAGTACTAGGCCTAGAAAATAAGTCCTGAGGGTCAATTTTTGTTCAACTAAAACCCTTCAAGGTGGTGCTCCAGCATGGCTGCAGTCAAAGGACTGAAACAAGTAAAAGAATAAAAGAATAAAGAATGTATGTGTGTGTGTGTATATATATATATATATATATATATATATATATATATATATATATATATATAATAATTTCTTAAGTAATCCGAAGAATGGGCTTCTTTCATTTTCTGTCTCCCGAATCCACTCACAAGACTTTGGTTGGGGACTGAACCCGGAACCATGTGGTTTGGAAGCAAGCTTCTTACTACACAGCCACAACTGTGCCTGCATATGCATATACAGATACGTACATATGTATGTATGTACGTATAGATGGATAGATGGGTTGATGGATGGATGAGTGTGTATATGTTTGTGTGTCCTTGTCTTGACGTTGCATGATTGTTGTAAAATGATTGTCACTGTCATACAAGCAGTGTCATTTTTTTTTTCAATGTTCTGCAAGAACATGTCTGGTCATGTGCAAATATCATCTTGCTTGGAAACAGGTGAGAGTAGAAAATCTGCTTCAGTACTGTCCATCCAAACCATGCATGTACAGAAAACTGGACATTAAAAATTAAAATGATTATGATGATGACGTTGATGTATCTATACACATATGTGTGTTTGTATATGTGTTTGAATGTGTGTGTATATATATATATATAATATATATATATATATATATATATATATATATATTTATAATTAGTGTAGGTGGCATATGAGTGGGTATATATTTATAAAAAAGAAGTTTGAAAACGCCGCTATATAAGATAAATTTTAATTTTCTTGGAGATTTTACATGTTTCGGTTCTCCTTGAAAAATGAACCTTATCAAAAATATTTTTAAAAGTGTAATAAAAAGTTCATAATTGTTTCTTACTAGTCTCAACAGAGTTCATGTGGGGGTGTTTTGTGTGTGTGTGTTGGGGGGGGAGCATAATGGCTGTCTTGTGCGTTGACTAGATTCGTTGGCTGTAATTGTGGAAATGACCAGTGGCTGAAATACATACATATATATATATATATATATATATGTATTATGTAAAAAGCACTAAGTCCACTCTGCTGAGTGGTTGGTGTGAGGAAGGGTATCCAGCTGTAAAAATCATGCCAAAACAGTCACAGGCTTCTGCCTGGCCGGCTCTTGTGGAACCATCCCATCCATGCTAGCATGGAAAGCAGACGTTAAATGGTGATATATATATATTTATATATATATATACACACACACACACACACAATTATGTATATAACATAAACCCACACACACGTGTGTGTGTGTGTGTGTGTGTGTGTGTGTGTAGATAAGAATATTTATTTAGTTATTTACTTCTATATTTCAGGATATAAATTGTTGCTAGTTTGTAGTGTCTTTGTTAGCAGCTGTGGTATTTCTGTATGCTTTATGTTTATTGCTTAATAATTTGAAAAGCAGCATTGCATTATGTGACAGAATATTTTCCTTTCTATACTTATCATGTGAAGAAAGATCACAGCTGGTTATAAGTTTATGCTTACGTTGCTGTTTCATGATCCATATTTGTCAAGTCAATGTCAAACGTAGTTTGAAATTCATTTTGCTTTATCTCTCTCTTAATATTCAGCAACAGTTTATGAATATAACCATGTGAGAGCATGCCAAGAGCTAAGCTAGATTCAGCTATATATGTTCTGATAAATCATCATCAAGGGTGATGAGACTCTTTATCACAGATCTGAAATAAATAAAGTTATTCTTTCAACCACTGGCCATAGACGAGAACAGTCTGAATGTAAATTAAAGTTGATGGAATTTAAAATAAAGTTGATGCAGATTAAAATAATTTCAAACCAAAGATATAACAAATTGAATCTTTTTTATTTTTTAAATTAAATAATTCCATCAAATGATATTCCCTATGTCTGTATCTTACACACAATTAATTATAGTTTAATTTTATCTTATGATAGTTATTGAACAAATATGAAAAATCTTTCAAGAAATTAACAGAATTTTCTGTTTTGAAAATACAAAACACAGTTACTGCAACTGTTAACACACTTGCATCAGTGAAATTATTCTTCTATAAAGATGACTTGCTATAGTTTATTGAGATAGACAACCCATATTTTGAATGTATATGATCACAAAGTTTCTTCAATAATAATTGTGAGCATTCATTAAATCACTCAACAAGTAGAAACTCAATTTGTTTATGTTCTATCATCTTGACCTTTCTATGGATACCTGCATGATGCAAATGAGATGCGCAATTCTGACAATTATATGTTGTATATTTCTAAACTCCACATGCAGTACCAATGGGCTCCCATCTGATCTTCTCATTCAGTGCAGACAGTACACACATATGAATTCCAGGTGCAGACTTCTTGTATAACCCTGATTCTTTCCCTGTTTGACTTTTGTAATCCATGATTAAATGCCACCTTATAGGCCTAAGTTTAACCCTTTTGATACCAACTTGCCTGAAACCACCACTGACTCTGTAGTACAAATGTCTTGTTTTGAAACTTCTGAATTAAAATCTTCCACCAAACCTTAGTCACAATTTATGTTCCTAACACTAACTGAATGATAACTAAATTATTTTACTAAATTCTTTGTTATATTTAAAATTAATTGAAAGAAACACAGAGTATTTCAACAGAAATATAGTAACAAAAGGATAAATAATGAAATGCATTTAGGTTTGAAGTGAATTGAAACACTAATCTACCAGGTTATGGATGTGTGTGTGTGCTCATATACTTGTCTATATATTTGTATAACTTAGATTGTGTGTAATGGTGAAAATGAATGTAAATATCTTAAAGGTGTTTATGTTAATATAGAAATGTAACACTCTAAAATAGGTAAATTCAAACTTTTGATAAATAGTAAGACACAACAAAACAAAAAACCCTTCTTGGCAAAGACCCAATATGACACAGTTTAGTTACAGAAAGTAGTGGAAAAAAAAAAGAAACAATGTAAAAATGCTGTGTTAAGTAGAGCTATTGAGCATTTATCTTTTACTTGTTTCAGCTTATTGGACTGTGGCCATGTTGGGGTCAATTCATTTGACAAGGGTTTAGTAAAACAAATTGACTCCCCAGTACTTCTTTTGAAGTCTGATACTTATTCTATCTGTTTCTTTTGCACAAGGGGCTTAACCCCATGAATGTCTTGTCAGACTCTAAAGCTGATTTTGTCTTCAGCTATAGAGTCTGACTAGATGTCCATAGAGCTAAGCTCCTTCTGGATGCAAAACCATTGGTCACTCTATGACCAGACATAGGCTTAACAACATATAAATACATTTGCTCTATGCTTTAGAGTGTGCTTTTTGGGATATATGATACATTGATAATGATATCTGCTGGTAACAAAGGGCCTCTCACTCAGAGTGAAAGGTAGACTGTATAATGCATGTGTGTGAATAGCCATGCTACACGGCAGTGAAGCATGAGCTGTGACTGCTGAGGACATGCGTGGGCTTGAAAGGAATGAAGCTAGTATGATTCACTGGATGTGTAATGTCAGTGTGCATACATGATAGAGTGTAAGTGTCCTGAAAGAAAAGTTGGACACAAGAAGCATCAGATGTGGTATGCAAGAGAGATGACTGCGCTGGTATGGTCACACCCTAACAGTGGAGGGACTTTTGGAAGAGGTAGACCCAGGAAGACATGGGATGAGGTGGTGAAGCACAACCATTGAATTGGCTGATGCCAGTGTCACATAAAAGTACCCTTCCATCATCAGGCAATATGCTGTGCTTGAGAAGACCTGTTGAGTCAAGTGAAATTGTAGTTGTGGCTGTTGCCAGTGTCACCTGAGTGGCTCCTGTGCCGGAGGCACATAAAAAGCACCATTCAGGTATGGTCAATGCCAGTGCTGTGTGACTGGTTCCCATTCTGGTGGCACGTAAAAAGCACCATTCAGGTATGGTCAATGCCAGTGCTGTGTGACTGGTTCCCATTCTGGTGGCACGTAAAAAGCACCATTCAGGTATGGTCAATGCCAGTGCTGCCTGACTGGCCCCCATGCTGGTGGTGTGTAAAAAGCACCATTTGAGCGTGGTCAATGCCAGTGTCATCTGACTGGCTCCTATGCTGGTGGTATGTAAAAAGCACCCACTACACTCTTGGAGTGGTTGGGGTTAGGAAGGGCATCCAGCTGTAGAAACCTTGCCAAATCAGATTAGAGCCTGGTGCAGCCTCCTGGCTTGCCAGTCCTCAGTCCTCAGTCAAACCATCCAACCTATGCCAGCATGGAAAACAAATGTTAAACGATGATGATGATGATCTCATACATGATTAGTTTTTTTCAGCTTCTGTCTATCAAACCCACTTACAAAGCATAACCCAGGGCCATAGTAGAAGACACTCGCTCAAGGTTTTGCACAGTGGGACTAAGCCTGAAACCATGTGGTTACAAAGTGAGCTTCTTAACTACACACCCATATCTGCACCTAATACATATTCATAACATTTCCTTATGTTAAAGAAAAAATAGAAAGATGCCAACTCAATTTCACTATGAAACAAAATAATGCTTTAAACTTTGTAATTATTTTTCATTAAGTAAGTCTTAATTTTGTTCTTTTTCTTCTCTTCCAGCCATCAAACACTCCTGAAGTAAAAAACAAAGAACAAAGCAAAGAAGAGAAAAAAAAAAGCAGTCCAGCAATAGTAAAGTTAATGAGATTATGCCTGTAAAATTAAAAATATTGTTGGCCAGCTGGGACTTGCTTGTGACCAACAATAATATAGCTACACCATTTTTGGTGTTCACCAGGTTACACTGATGACCAGAATGAAGCTGTTTTGACTGCTTCATGAACCAGGCAGTGTCTTTTGGAGTTCAGCGGGAAGTACAGTTAAGATTCCTATGTCCAGATGACATTGAGGAAGTAAAGCGGTTGTGTACAGAATGGTTCCCCATTGAGTAAGTAACATTATTGTTTCTTCTTTTTATCCTTTGTCCTTTACTTGTTTCAGTCACTGGACTGCAACCATGCTGGGGTACTGCCTTGAAGAGTTTTGTAGTCAAACAAATTGACCCTGGTGTATATTTTATAAATCTGGTACTCGTTTTATCAGTTACTTTTGACAAACCACTTTGTAATGAGGAGGCAAACAAACCAACACCAGTTGTCAAGTAGTGTGCGACACAATGGTGTGCACATGTGCACACACAAACACACACACATGTCCAACAGGTTTCTACACAGTTTCTTATTTCTTTATTGCCTACAAAGGGCTAAACATAGAGAGGACAAACAAGGACAGACAAAGGGATTAAATCGATTATATCGACCCCAGTGCGTAACTGGTACTTAATTTATCGACCCCAAAAGGATGAAAGGCAAAGTTGACCTCAGGGGAATCTGAACTCAGAGCATAATGGCAGACGAAATACCTATTTCTTTACTACCCACAAGGGGCTAAACACAGAGAGGACAAACAAGGACAGATAAATGGATTAAGTCGATTATATCGACCCCAGTACGTAACTGGTACTTATTTAATCGATCCTGAAAAGATGAAAGGCAAAGTTGACCTCAACAGAATTTGAACTCAGAACGTAGCGGCAGACGAAATACTGCTAAGCATTTCGCCCGGCATGCTAACAATTCTGCCAACTCGCCACCTTACACAGTTTCTATCTACCAAATTCACTCACATGTAATATTTTCATTGAAGCCTTCATCTTAATGGCTCCACAGAAGCTATAAGATGTTGTGTAAACACTCAGCTCTGAATGCTCTGCTTCTTATGGTAGAAACAACTGTAAGCTAATGAAATTGATTACATAATTCCCTTTCCCTTGTTCAATAATTAACATCACGCTCTGTGTTTGCCTAACACTTTATTTTTAAAGCATATGTATTTAAGTTTTACATACTGGTTACTATTATTGCTATGCCTAAGGTGGTGAGCTGGCAGAATCATTAGCATGCTGGACGAAATGCTTAGCGGTATTTTGCCCATTGCTATGTTCTGAGTTCAAATTCTACTGAGGTCGACTTTGTCTTTCATCCTCTTGGGGTCGATAAATTAAGTACCAGTTATGCACTGGGATCGATGTAATCAACTTAATCCGTTTGTCTGTCCTTGTTTGTCCCCTCTGTGTTTAGCCCCTTGTGGGTAGTAAAGAAATAGGTATTTTGCCCATTGCTATGTTCTGAGTTCAAATTCTGCTGAGGTTAACTTTGTCTTTCATCCTCTTGGGGTCGATAAATTAAGTACCAGTTGTGTGCGTGAGTCAACAAAAAATTGATTTTGTTAAGTCAGTTTTGAGGAAACAGTACAACTCAGAGCGCATGAAGAAGATTCTTGACTTGGTGATGTAAATCATTTCTGTATATCTTCCCATATGATGCTATGACAACAGAGCAAACTACATCCAGAATATGTGACCTAAAAAAAAGAAGAGAATAAGTGAGAGAAAGAGGAGATAGACAGTTGTCAGGAAAAAATATAACTACTACTGATACTACTCAATAAACTGTTTTCTAATTGAACAATAATTTTTTTCACATTGATTATTGAACTTTCCAGAGAATGTATAAGTTTATCTATGCATTATTTATTTATACAGAAATTTGCCTGTTTTCCTGTAGCTTTAATTTGTTATTTGAAATGTGATAAACATATATTTGAAATTATGTTCACCATTATTTTCTTGTTAAGCCTAGAGTTTTCCCTTCATAACAAGATTAAATTCAGCATGACCAACAGAGTTATATTTAACTTATGTGGTTGTTAACAACACATAGTTGGAAGTTGGTGTAATAAAAGATATTGCATTAAATCAATAAATGGAAGGAATGAAGATTTTGCAGAATGCAAAAATTAATCATATATGGATTTTAGTTTCAAAAGAAAATGGTTGGTAGAATAGGAAATGCATAACAGTCTTTTTGAATGGCTCCCTTTTAGCATCTTATCTTATGCATTTTAGAATTTCTCTATATCACTGTCAATCCACAAGTCTATTCAGTAGGTGATTATATTCCTATTCTGAAATTCCCTATAAGGTTTCCCCTAATTGCTAGTAAATTTATATCTTAAGTTTAATAATAATAGTTATTATTTTCTTTACCACAGTTGTTATGTGTGTGAAATGTGTTTTCATGAGAGAGAAAGTGAGTTATTAAACAGAAAATAGAGCTCTCAAAGAAAGTTGCATAAAATAAACTAATTGTTAGGAATTGATTGAAAAGTGAACACGACCAACGCTTACATTACAAGTAGGATGCCGCAACAAACTAGTTAAACCGATTGTAATTGCTAAGAGCTCCAAAACCGAATTTTTACATTAAGATTATCCAAAATTAGAAAGGAAGAAATAGAGACAAAGACTGTACAATAGAATCTGATGTGTGTTTATTATAAGGGTTCATAAAATTTCAAAAAATGCAATTATGACTGCACTTAAACTTCATAAACTAATCTGACATGATGATTGTCCCTTGGTGCTAACAAGAATGTTCTTTTTCTAGAAAATTAATGACTGCATTTTCCCTTAAAGAAAAATTCAATTTCTCTCTCTTTCTCTCTCTCTCTCTCTCTCTCTCACACACACACACACACACACACACACACACACACACACACACACACACACACACACACACACACACACACACACACACACTCTCTCTCTCTCTCTCTCTCTCTCTCTCTCTCTCTCCTCATATTCTATATCACACTTTCTTTCAGCTATTCATTCTTGAACACTCATGTCATAACATACACACAAACAAACTCACAGTTCTGGCTCATTACCCTATTTTGTCAGTTGTAATTATATCAAATATGCTTGGGCTCTCTAACATCTGCTGACATGCAAAACAGAAGGAAATGCTGCAACCGCTGCTACTCCTACTGCTTCTACTGCTATTACTATTGATCATGTTGTTTGGCATAGGTGAACCCTGGTCAAGCTGATGTATGATCAAAGATAACACCATGACCATCCAGTCTTTTTATGGATGTGTAATCAAAGGTGGTTGGGTTTGTTGTTGTTACTGTTGTTTGTTATCTTCAGATCAACCTTGATCAAGCAGATTTATGTTTAAAACTATTCCAGCTGTGGTTAGCTAATCCCTTTCTATATCTATTCTCCAATGTGCCCTTCCATTTTAAGACAGCAATTTGTTATTTTAGATAATTCAACAGACATGAGTTAATGATCGATATTTTAGTTGTTCAGTGAACTAGTTCTTTAAAAATAAGTAAATAAAACAAAATTAATATTTGGTCAGAAGTCTGTGACAAAGATACAGATTGAAACACTATCCTTGATATATTATTATGTTAAACTGGTTCTGACCAGTAATTGAAAACAAAAATATAAACCTAGCAACTATCATCCAAATTTATTTGAGATCCTTAATCAATTTCTTGGAACAAAATGATTTCTAATTTGGAGAGCAATAATGGCATCAGTGACTGTTAACAATCTAACAACCATCCTATTATTTACCTCCCACTAAATTTATAAACTACTCTTCAAAGTATTATCTGATGAGACAGCAACAGCTGAAAAAATGCCTATATTTATTGTTTGAATGGAATTACCAGCACACCATGAGGAAGGGAAAGAAATTAAGGGGCATGCTAGATCATTTCTAACAACTAAGTACCTTGGTTATTGGTATTCTAAGGCTATGTATGTCAATTCTGTATTCCAATGTAACCCTTCATGTGAACATGTGTGCATGTATATGTAAACATGTATGTATCGGCACCCTTTCTGTACTGTTAGTCACTCTATCCTCTGTCCAAGCCACTTTTTATTGGCATCCATCACACTTTTACCTTTGTCCACTTTTATTACTATGCATCTCACCCCCTCATCCCAGTCACTATATTTCTACTAACATGCTTTTGCAACCTCATCTATCCATCCTAGTTCTTCTGTCACCACTGTCTTCTGTTCACCTTCTTGCACTTTACTTTGTTGAACAAGCATATCATAGCATAGCAAAAACTCATTAGTTATACAGGATGAAAGTAGTTGTACCTTGATAGAATACATCCAGTACATTCTGTAAAGTAGTTGGTGAATAAGTGGAGACTTTGTAGGATGGAGAGGGTCTATTAGTTTTGTTGTACTGAGGGCATGGCAATCTTTCTATTGTTTGTACTTTGACAAAATGCACTCAGTAAACTCTGAAAAGTGGTTGGTGATATGAGAAGCATTCAGCTGTAGAAACTAAGTCCAAAATTAAGCATATAAACAAAATAAGAACCTGGTTGTGTGTGTGTGTGTGTGTGTGTGTGTGCATCATCATAGTTGTCATCATTTTTATATTTGCTTTCTTTGCTGGTATAGATTCGAAGGGTCATCACACAGTCTGAGTGAGGGATTCAGTTGGTATAGCCTTCAAGGACTAGAGAAAACAAGAGGAGATGTAGTCAGAACCAGAACTCTACTTCAGTTTCAAATCCTTATTAATTCTGAAGTTTCCTCCACAGAAATAGTCGTAAAATGTTTAATGTTGTAGTAGTGAAGGAAAAGGAATTACTTTGTTTAAAAATTCCTTATAACCATTTGATGAAAAATTTGATGGAAAATTCTGAAATTATATGTATGAGAAATATCTAATAAAAAGTTATGCATTTTTCTCTGTATCTTCAATGTTTCTACTGTGATTATCAATAATATAACCAGGGGATAAATTTGGTTTTGTTTTTTATTTAGAGCTTGGTTGATTGCTTGCTATCATTTTTTTTATCAGCTATATATTGGTAAAATAGGCTAGAGTAATGTTTGAGTTCAACATCTCACATTTTCTAATAAGTTGATTGTGAGATTGAATATTTTCTTATAAAGATTTCTTTTCCTTCAACTCCCTGGATTCTCAGACTTTAGCTATTTTATATACATGCAATTTAATTTCTTTTTAAATAATTAAAATTCCATTCTTCATCTATGATTTTTTTCTATCTTTATATTTATTAGACTTTACAGTGTATGAGAATGTTTGGTGGAATTTTTCAAAAACCTCTACAATAGGTCAAAGAGGACAATCAGTTTTTACATTTGAAATTTTTAAAGTTTTAAAGAAAAAAATGGAAAATAATTTTCATATTTTATAATCTTCAGTCCCGTTTACACTTGGAGGCAGTTTCAGTTTGAGAAGCTCACATGTAGACATTTCATTTTGTTTATGATATATGCATAAATATGTGTGTATACTTATAGATAGATATATGTGAAGGTAGGTGGCCTAGTGTTTAGGGTGTTGTACTCACAATTGCAAAATTGTGGTTTCAATTCCCAGATTGGCAGAGCATTGTGTTCTTGAGCAAAACACTTCATTTCACATCCCACTTCATTTTACAGTTCACTCAGCTGTATATGGGTAACCCCATGACAAACTTGTGTGTGTGTGTGTACGTGTGTGTGTGTGTCTGTCTGTCTGTGTATGTGTGTGTGTGTGTGTGTGTGTCTGCCTGTCTGTGTGTGTGTGTATGTGTGTGTGTCTGCCTGTCTCTGTGTGTGTGTGTATTCTTGAACAATGATTTGACCTCAACATTCTGAGCACTACTAATACTGAAGTTACTGTGAGTTTAAATTTAGCATATTTGAAACAGACTACTTCCTGTTTCCTCAAGCTCAGATTTTTATCTTACTTGATCTTTTTCTCTTATAATGCCTAAACCTCAACTCACTGCCTAGGACTTACATCACAATATATGTCCTTTTATTTTTGTTCTGTTTGTCACCATTCAGTTTATAGAAAACAATTAATCAGTGACAGAGAAAAAAAAAAATATTAATTAGTCCGTGACAAATATCACTAATATTATCTAATGGTTTAGCAAGGAGGGGAGACAAATTTGGATATATTTCAGTTTAATTCTGATTCCATCAGTAAAGTACGTCTTTCATCATACTTGCCAAAACGGGAATGAAAGAATAACTTAGTAGATCTAAGAAAAAATGGCAAAGAAAAAATGGAATTGTCCAAGAGACAAACAATTCAGAGATGCCATCATCATCGTTCATCATCATCATTGTTTAACGTCTGTTTTCCATGCTAGCATGGGTTGGACGGTTCGACAGGGGTGTGGGAAGCCAGGAGGCTGCACCAGGCCATCTGTATGAAAAACAGTAGTGAAGTTAATATTAACATAATTAATGTAGGGAGCAGACACAGTGATTATATTTAATAGACCCTACTGTATAGCATTTGTACTTCATAATCTTATAATTTTCATTGTCATCATACTTCCCTTGCTGCTATCAGTTGTACCACTATCAGCAGTCTCTTTGCTATTATTATCAACTTCCTATCTCCACTTCACTGAAAATGCTTATGCAGTTTGTGTGATACTAAACAATTATGTATTCAAGAAATACACCTGCCAACTATGTTTCTTATGCTATAAGTAAATAATTAATCATTTACTCATCAAGCTGAGTTCTGTCTTTAAATAATTTATTTTTCATACCATTTTATTCATGCAATTTGTTATTAAGCTTGCTATGCTGGCTATAGATTACCTGAATGTCTGTGTGTTTGTGTGTGTGTGTATGATGAGAGGTGTTATTAAAATGACTTAAAATGAACAGCTATTTGTATAAATAGTTTTCAAGAATTTTATTGTCATTTGAAGTAGAATATTATTTATTATGAATTCATTTTTAAATTGAAAATAATAAGAGAGCATTAGTTTTACAAAATAGGCTGTATTATTCTTATACATACACCCCTTCTCATTACTATTCTCTTAATCAACTCTCAGCTGTTGATATCTTGGAAAATAAAATTGGTAGATAACAGAATCAATTGAGCACCAAAAAAAAAAGTGCTTTTCAACATTTAATTATTCATAATGGAAGTGGAGGTTTACTCTTGCTTGTCTGTGGGCATGTCAAAGTAAAGTCAGACATGATCTTCCAGGGTGGGTGTTGTCTGTTGGGTTAGCAGTCTTGCTAACATTTCTTACTATAAAAAAAAATAACAAAAAGAAAAATCACATGTAGGCTTTTTACATCAGAAACTGATGATGTCATAGTTTGAAAGTCCTTGTAAGGAAGCTAGAAAGTATAACTGGGGCTATAAATGAAGGTAAAGAATGGAAGTAACTGGAGGCTGTTACAAAGGATATCATAGGACAGGAGGACTTGAAAGTAGCCAGTTTCATTCTCCTTTTCAGAAGCTGGATCACAGCAATCTAAATAACAGCTACTCAGGGGTCAAATTAAATGTCCACCTATCAGAACAATTTCAAACCATTCACTCAGTCCATCAAGAATATTTTCTTTCTTATTCCTTCTATATGTACTGACTGTTAACCCATTTCTGAGAGACTGAAGTTGTTGGGAGACATCCCAGTCAAGCTAGGATGTGGGGAAAAAAATCATGTGGGCATATGTGGACATTATTGCAATGATACCATAGAAACTGAAGCGGTCAATACTGTTCTAAAGGAATACATCATAGGATTAAAGATTAACTTAGACAAGTTGGTGGTCTGGCAGATTGACTAACACCCTAGGATATTTGGATCAGTTACATTGAGTCTGGTTTGATGTGGATCTCCAGATGGATGGAAACAGAGATTACATTACAAGTAGATTGGCCAGTTTCCAGAAATGAACTGAGAGGAAGTTATCTCTGGAAGATCAGATAGAGGTGACAAACATTTACGTCACCTTTGTTATATATTAACATCTGTCTGTTATGCCTTGCCCTGCCCCTGTATTTGGCCAAATTCATACACAGACATCATACAATCCGCCTTTTACTGATCATCATCGTTTAACGCCCGCTTTCCATGCTAGCATGGGTTGGACGATTTGACTGAGGACTGGCGAACCAGATGGCTGCACCAGGCTCCAATCTTGATCTGGCAGAGTTTCTACAGCCGGATGCCCTTCCTAACGCCAACCACTCCGAAAGTGTAGTGGTTGCTTTTACGTGCCAGTCACGCGGTACTGACAATAGCCACGAATAAACCTTTTTTTCTTTTTAATGATAATAATAATATAATATTAAAAACTCTCTAACAAAATTATAATTATTATTATTATTATTATTATTATTATTATTATTATTATTATTATTAGTAGTAGTAGTAGTAGTAGTAGTAGTAGTAGTATTGCTGTTATTATTTTTCTTAACATTTTTTGATACATAATAACGAACTGTTAAAATACATTTGATGAACCATTTTGTACCATTAAGTGTTTGTTGCAACATCTGATAATCACTCCATTTGAAACATCAGCAAACAATTATGATCCACAAATTTCCTTTTGGGAAATGACATCAACCAGCTAGAAAGTACAAGATTATTATTGCGTGTTCATATCCATACATTATATTTTGGATTTAGGAAATTAAACGACTTGTTTGAAAAGTGATGTCATTGCTGAATAGTTATGCTTATGTGTTTTTGAGATTCAACCTAAGCTACTGGCCTAAATTTTATTATAATTATTGGATTGGGAGTTAAACAAGGTATCTGTCTCATGTCTGTCTGTCTTGGTCTAAAATATCTTACGTTAAAATAGCTAATATTAGCTTATAGAAAAGTCAGTTAATCGTTATAACTTTTAAATGTCAAAATTTGCAGCTCTTCTGAACTTCTGCCCGCTCATGAAAAGTAAGAGTTAAATACTACTAAAAGTAATAATTAGATATTTCGCTTTCAATATTACATGTTTTTACTATTTTTTACGTTATAGAAAATCTCTCTCTCACATAAAAGTATTGTTACTTTTATTGCTTATGTATAAAGCATCCCTGCATGGTTACTCAACATGTAAGAAATAGCAACCAAGTTTCCTTTACTTTCTACTTCATAGAAAAGGGAAAATACATTCGATAATGTAGTCCTAGATACATTCATCATCATCATCATCATCATCATCGTTTAATGTCTGCTTTCCATGCTAGCATGGGTTGGACGATTTTGACTGAGGGCTGCTCCAGGCTCCAATCTTGATTTAGCAGAGTTTCTACAGCTGGATGCCCTTCCTAACGCCAACCACTCCAAGAGTGTAGTGGGTGCTTTTTACGTGCCACCGGCATGGGTGCCAGTCAGACAGTACTGGCAATGACCTCGCTCGAATCCTTTTACACATGCCACCAGCACAGGTGCCAGTAAGGCGACTTTGGTAACAATCACACTTGAATGGTGCCTTTTTACGTGCCACTGGCACGGAAGCCAATTGGCTGCTCTGGCAACGATCATGCTTGTACAGTGCTCTTGGCACCCTACTAGCACGGGCACAAGTGCCAGTACGGCGACGCTGGTAATGATCATGCTTGAATGGTGCCCTTTAAGTGCCACTGGCACGGAAGCCAGTTAGCCGCTCTGTCAGTGATCACAAAAGATGGAGTGGTCCCATCAACAACACCAACATCAGCATATGTTATCTATTCTTTCTTTACAGTCATTGAACTTTGGCCATGCGTGGCACTATCTTTAAGGGTTTTTTTATTGGTCATATCAATCCCTGAACTTATTCCAGTTTTGTACTTATGTTATCCGTATCTATTGAATAGACCAATAATTTTTTAAACATAAGTGGACTTAATTTGATGCATCATTTTACACCAGCAAACGCAGGCTAACATTATGTGCATGTACACACACATAAGCTTTTATACAGTTTCCATCTACAAAATTCTATTCATTAGATATTGGTTAGCCCAATGTACAATTGAAAATGCTTTTCCAAAGTGCCACATAATAGCATCAATCTCAGAGCTATGTGACTGTGGGACAAACTTCTTAATTATATAGTTACATCAAGTTTATTTATACTTAATTGTTGTATCAAGCTAAATTTTAGTGTAAATGACAGTAAACATTTTAAACCAAAGTACTTTTTAAGATTGTCATATCCAAGATTAAAGATGAATGGTTGATTGGGTTATGTAACAGAAAGCATGTTACTTCATTTATTTCTGTGTTTCAGTGGTAAGAAACTTTCAAGAACTGAATAGCAAAAGGTCTTCTGAGAAGAAACCTCTCTCTGGCAAGTGTTTCAGCCCTTAACTTCTTATACTTTAAGGGGGCCGGGCCACAACCAGGTCATGACTCCTGGGTACCTTTCTGCTGACACTTTTTAGCCACTTGGATATCAGAGACTTGTGCATTTAAACTGCCAGGGGATTTCATCTAATTATAATTCCTGTCTGTTGACTTAGCTTTCAACTTAGGCTTAAAGAAGAATTAACATTTGTAAGGTTGTGAGTAAGCAGGAACCTTAATACACTAATCCAAATTTTATAGCATAAAAAATAGTTAAAACATGTAATTGGTGTACTAAGATTTGGTTCTGCTCCTGTATTTTGTTGGGGAAAAAATTAACTTTGCTTTTTGCCCCTCGAAAGTTGACTAAACAAGTACTGGTAATACAGAGTGTAAATAAAGTAACTACTATGTTTGAAACCCAAAATAAAAAGTGAAACAAAATGAGATATAAAAAAAAAATTTTTATTAACAAATAACACAACAAATAAAATCAATATTAACAGATATGCTACAATTATCGATGCAAATTTGCAGTCATTCATATAAATTTCAAATGGCTGTTTGGCACATTTCAGATGTTATCAAACCATTTAGCTTTTTCTTCATTGAAATCTTTTAAATTTTGAAGTGTTTCGGGTTTTCTGTTGTAAAGTGCCTTCTTAATATGGGCTTAAATAAAAAAAAATCTTGAGATGCAAGATCAGAGCACATTGATGCCTCTATCAGTGATCCTGCTCTCTCAAACCATCAGTTTGGTAACTTTTTATAACAAAATTCCCTGACAACATATAAATAATGCACAGGTACACTGTTTTGCTGAGAGATCATTATTTGAAAATTTTTTTCTAGAGAATTGTGGGAAAAAAAAAAGCCAATAGTCTAACATGTTCAAGTAGTTTTCACTTGTAATGTTTCCATCAATGAAGAAAAGTTTCTAAGCTCTTGGTGACATCAACATTATACAGACATTTTCCTTTGGGCTTGAGTGACATTTACCAATTGTTATTTTTATAGGTGGTTCATTGCTCCAAATTCTGCAATTGTGAAGATTTATAATGCCACACAACTAAAACGGTCATTCACCTGAAAAAATTATTATCTGGAAATTCAGGGTTATGGTTGACTTTTTTTCAAGCAATGTTTTTTTTTTCTGCTATAGCCATACTTGCTGCTTAATCTTCATGTGACTCTTGTGTCTTCTGTTGTTTATATAGAACTGTCATATGGCTGAAGTCCATTCTCTGAGACTGCAAAAAGTCTCAGTGAAGAAGTTACAAATTCTTTAAAACATCATTTACTTAATTCTTTTTTTTTGTTTCTCCTAAACTTAGTCTCTTTGATTTATAGATAAGTCATGGATGCTATCCATGTCATTAAACTTATTAGGTTATGTCTTTGGGCTTTCACTTGGTATATTCATCTACTTTCACTTTTGGAATCCCCTTTCTAAGTAACATGTAATATTCCAATTTTGCTGTTTCAATATCCTTCCTTGTAGTGTACAACACTTTGAATTCTGCACAATGTCTGTGAAGTAAAGTAGTGATGGTAACACAAAATATTAACACATATTGATTTGCTTATACATCTTTGTATATATCACATGTTGCTTCTATTTTAGGTTTCAGATATCATACTTATTCTATTTTACTATTTGTAATTAATGTACTTTAATAGACTATACAATTCCCTTGAAAAAACTGTTGTTACTTTGTCAAGAAAAATCATTATTTTGACAACAGATGTAGTATTTATATGTGTGTGTGTTTGGTGGTGGGGTATGTCTTTGTTCAGCAAAAGAGACCAATAGAACAAGTACCAGGTTTTTTTAAAAAAAGGTAAGTACTAGTGTCAATTCATTCCACTAAAAGTTCTTGAAGGCAGTGCTCCAGTATGGCCACAATCTAATGAGTGAAACAAGTAAAGGATAAATGACGTTTATAAATATGCATATTTCACTTTTGTATTTAGACTGCAAGATTCATGATGCAAACATGTGTGTTAAAACAGATTTTGTTGTATCTTGAGAGGGTCATTATGCCAATAATGAACACATGTACTCATTCTAATTCACTTCTTCATTATTTGTCAATTGGTTAACTATTTAACAGACTTGGGATTTAGCATTAACCTAGCAAAAACCAAAGTCATATTAAGTAGGAAGGCAGACAAATCACAAATCCCTTCAGGTAGATGGCCCTGCTCAATCTGTAGAAAAAGGTGTAGGTACTTCATAAGATGTACCTAGTGTAAGCTATGGACACATAAAAGGTGCAGCAACTTCAGAGAAAGGTTAACAAGGAAACTAACTTTTATATGTGGAAAGTGCACATGTACAATAAACGCTGAAAACGTACCGAAAGTAGACTCTACCAACTGCCAGGCTAGAGGTAGATAGCTTCCGTTATCTAGGTGACCAAGTTAGTAGTGGAGGTGTATGTTCCAAGAGTGTAGCTGTGGGAATAAGATTAAGCTGTGAAAATTTCAGAGAGCTTCTACCCCTGATGGCAGCAAAGGATCTCTCTCTCAGAGTGAAAGCCAGATTGTTTGATGCCAACCACTCTGAGAGTGTAGTGGGTGCTTTTTACATTCTACCAGCACAGAAGCCAGTCAGATAGTGCTTTTTATGTGCCGCTGAGATGGGATCCAGTCAGGGAGCACTGGCATTGGCCACGTTTGGATAGTGCTTTTTATGTGCCACTGGGGCGGGAGCCAGTCAGGGGGTACTGGCATCAACCACGTGCGGATGATGCTTTTTACATGCCACTAGAATGGAAGCCAGTTACTTGCATCTGCCATGTTCGGAAGGTGCTTTTTACGTGCCACCTGCATGGGAGACAGTCAGGCGGACCTGGCATATATATACTGGGAATTTCCAAAAAAAACAAAAGACAAAGATGGGTGTGTAAGCAACAAACAGATGTATTAGTTTAATGCTCAGGAAGTGAAAAAGTCACATATATATGAGAGGTATTGGTATCCAGAAGACCCAAGGTGGCAGGTAAAGCTATGTAAGTGCTATGGAAGGATGATATTTAAACACTCCGTTCAATAATTATACATGTGAGGAGTCTAATGTGGGTGGGTCTTGTATTAGCATGTATATTTCCCTTTATGCTTCTTATTTCCAAAATAACTCCTTATATTGAACTCTATTATTTCCCTCTATCTAACCATCTCACATCGTCTCTGATGAAGGGATATCCCTAATATCCCAGAAACACCTGTAATACTAACTTTCTCTTTGTAAATGACCTGAAAATTCCACACAGCCTTGGCTTTGTTGTCTCATTTTATTTAATATATATATATAATTAATAAAAACAGCTGCTTGCAATGTTATATTGTAAAGGAAAATTATAATCATCAACTAAACTTGAGTAAGAGTGTAACACCCACATTCCTAGAAATAGGAGCTAAAATTCTCCAAAGCTGTTACGTAGCACTTAACATATACTTTGATATGGGCTGCAATCACCCTGAACACCAAACTAAGAATTCCTTAGACTGACTGGTCAGTTTCGGCTATTTCCATAGCCATCGTCAGTAAGGCTAGCGCATTCGGTTGATTCTGAGCCAGCTTGCCTATCAGAGTATATATATTCACCATAGAATTCTATATCTGATTTAGCAGATTACTAATATGTATACAAAAATTAATAAATCAGCTGTTTGCATCATTATACCATAATTCCGTAATATATATATATATATATCTTTATTTATCCATATGTTCGTCCATCAATCAAAAACTGCAATTTAAACTTTAAATCAGGATACTGCTGTTTAGTTATTTATTTAGTGTTCATAAGTAAAAACAAAAACATCCCAAAATACTAAATTTACATTATTGTATTAGAAACATGTCTGAACTGATGTTGCCTTTTTATTAACTTTGGAGCAATAGTGATATGTAATGTGAATTAAGTGCTTTAGTGTGCTCAAAGTATTATGAAGAGCTATTCTTTAACACTATTTGTATTTATTATGTAAAGCAGATGAGAGATAAGCCTTCCTTTGAACAAGATGCCAGCTTATCAAAGTATTTTTCTGTAATGATCTGATATTAGTTCCCAACCATGGTTGATTCCATGAGCATGGTCGATGCCTGTGCCGCCTAACTGGCTACCATGCTGGTGGCATGTAAAAAGCACCCACTGCAGTCTTGGAATGGTTGGCATTAGGAAAGGCATCCAGCTGTAGAAACCTTGCCAAATCGGATTGGAGCCTGGTGCAGCCTCCTGTCTTGCCAGTCCTCAGTCAAACCGTCCAACCCATGCCAGCATGGAAAGCAGACGTTAAACAATGATGATGATGATGATGATGAACTAGGTGAACCAGGGCATATACAATCAGGTATACATGACAAAATGCCTGCATTATGTTTGAACTCAGATCATTTGAGATGGTAGGAAAATATTGTTATCCAGTCAGCTACTGTACATTTTTAAAACAACATGGCACTCCCCAAGTATTTGATATCCAAAGTTTGATTTTTAGAACTGTGCAAGCTTGGTTTAAGGTCAACTTTGACGCATCATTGATAAGCTTCATAAACAAATGCTTTATTCTCATTGTATCTCTGTTTTATGTATTCTTTCTCCTTCTCCTCCTCTTCTCCTCTTTCTGTCACTCTCTCTCTCTCTTCTATTCAATCTATGTGTGCTTGTGCACTTCAGGAATCAAATAAAAGGATTGAGTGGAAAGTCATTGGACAACTGAACCAACTTGGCAAGCCTCCCAGAGTGATGAATAAATTATTGTTTATATTGTTGGGTAAAAAGTCATTCAGCTAGACTTCTAACACTGCTCAACTATGAAAGGGCTGGCATTTCATTGAAGTGGTTTCATGAAATGTAATGTCTGTATATTTATATAAAAGTCTCAGTAGTAATTAACTTTTCCCTTACTCACTCTGACACACGTACATACTCACTGATTCATGCATATATTTTGTGTACATGTGTGTGTCTATGTAGGCCTATTAAAGCAGGTTGAAATGCATATGTGTAAATATATGCATATATTGCATATGTGTAAATATATGCATATATGTGAACATGCATGCTTAAATGCACAGATATACATGGTTTGTGCATGTGTCCATGTTTGTGCTTATGTGCTTGTTTTACAAGACATGGTGAATTAAAACTGGTATTGTCAAAAAGGTATGTTAATTACTTGATAAAAATAGATCAATAGAATAAGTACCGGGGCATTGATATGATCAGCTAAAAGCCCTTCAAGCCGTTTTTTTTTTTTTTACAGCTGACTATAACAGTCTATTGAAATATCTCCTGCTTCAAACCCAACCTCGAATGTTAGACAAAAAGTATGCAGGACTGATATGTAATACATTAAAAAGAATTTATGTTACAATGTTAACTTCTGCCTAACTGAAGTAGTGAGAGTAGACATGCATTTGCAACTAGATAAATTTGGCTAAAACCATTAAAAGAAATAGTCTTCCTTTGGGTAAGCAGTCTTTAGTTACTGCAGCAGTTGTTGCTGCTGCTGCTACTACTACTACTACTACCACCACTACTACTACTACTACTACTACTACTACTACTACTACTACTACTACTACTACTACTACTGCTGCTGCTGCTGCTCATGTATATGTGTGTGTATCATCATCATCATCATTTAATGTCTGTCTTCTGTGCTGGCATGGGTTGGACATCATCATCATCATCATCGTTTAGCATCTGCTTTCCATGCTAGCATGGGTTGGACGGTTCAACTGGGGTCTGGGAAGCCAGAAGGCTGCACCAGGCCCAGTCTGATCTGGCATTGTTTCTACGGCTGGATGCCCTACCTAACGCCAACCACTCCGTGAGTGTAGTGGGTGCTTTTTACGTGCCAGACAAGGCTGGCAAACGTCCACGATTGGATGGTGCTTTTTACGTGCCACCGGCACAGAGGCCAGTTGGGGTAGCGTTGGCAATGGCTACGTTCGGATGGTTCTCTTATGTGCCTCCGGCACTGGTATCGGACAGTTTGACAAAATTTGTCAAGCTGGAGGACTGCATCATACTCCAGTGTCTGCTTTGGCATAGTTTCTATGGTTGGATGCCCTTCCTAACACCAACCACTTAGCAGAGTGTATTGTATCCTTTAAAAAATTTTTTTCTTGTGATAACAGCGTTAATGAAGATTACCTTGTAACTTGTAAGACTAAGAACCTAAAATGGTCCCTATAAAGAACAGAAGAGAGAGGATGCAAATGTAACAATGGTTTAACTGGCTGAAATTTTGAAGTCGCTGTCATTAATATTCTTGTTTAAGAATAAACTCGTACTATATATATACTATCAAATGCTTCCGTCCTTTGGATGGTGTAATTTATTATAATGGCACACTCCTTTGGATGGTTTAAGTTGAATTAGCCTGCAGTTAGAAGTCGTTTCAAGTTGATAAACGTAAAATGTGTAATTACTAATTTCGTAACCTAGGTAATGAATAAAGTTTTTTGAACACAAATTTGTCAGTTAGTAATATATGAAAGTCCATAAAATGATATCGCAATTGCACTAGGCATTAAGGATCCTATATCTTGCCTGATGCATTTTGTAGTGTGTAGTTAGTTTACTCATAATGCCTGACACAACCACATTGAAGCTTTTTTCAATGAAAGTCATGTATGATAAATAAAAGCCAACATTTATAGCAAACACACAAATAGAATAATGGCATGTACAAAATAATTATCAGAGCGTGCTTATGAGTGAACAGCATGTGTGAAGTAAGAAGGGTCATTGAAGGTAATGTACTGTTAACAGCAATCATGGAAATGAAGCAAAATATTAATGAAATGCTTGTAGGAAGTTTGATTGCTAATGGCTACAGTTTGGCATAGAAATGAAGATTGTAGTACAGGAGTAACCACTATAGGGCTGCTTTGTAGACAGCATTTTTTATTTTTCCTTCAGGAGTATGTCCTTGTACTCATCTTCTTGTTTTTTGAGCATTTGCTCTTGCACACCATCACTACATTCCTCTTATCTCCTTCAGCCAAATATCTCCTCTTCAGTAAGACACTTGTGCTTGCCCCTTTGTCATACTATGTTCCCCTCTGAAATACTTCCTCTTAGTAGTAAGAGCTTTTTCCTTTTCCTTTTTCCATATTCTTTTTTTGGTCTTGCAAATTACATGGCAACCTCACTAGTGCCAGTAATAAGAAAAAAAGTAGCCAGTACACTCTGTAAAGTGGTTGGCATTAGGAAGGGCATCCAGCTGTAGAAACCATGCCAAAGCAGACATTGGAACTCAACACAGCCTGTAGCTTGCTGGTTTCCTATTGAACCATCCTACCTATATTAGCATGGAAAACAGACTTTAAATGATGATGATGATAAATGCATGTGCACACATACACATGCACACACAATTATGTTGTATCTACTTGGGTAAATGTATATACATATATGCATATATGTGCGTGTGTATGTGTGTATACATATATATATACTTTCACATACACATATATATATATTTCTTTATTGCCCACAAGGGGCTAAACACAGAGAGGACAAACAAGGACAGACAAAGGGATTAAGTCGATTACATCAACCCCAGTGCGTAACTGGTCCTTTATTTATTGACCCCAAAAAGATGAAAGGCAAAGTAGACCTCGGCGGAATTTGAACTCAGAATGTAACGGCAGACGAAATACTGCTAAGGATTTTGCCCGGCACGCTAGCGTTTCTGCCAGCTCACTGCCACATACACATATATATGTATGCATATATAGATAAAGAGATGGGTTGAAAGAGAGGAAATGGATTCATACATATGTATACTCACAAATACACATGGTTTTGCTAAAACTCTTCATGAAATTCCATTGCATCATAGATGTAAGGTAGCATGAACATAGCTTGAAAACGGTAATATCAGTAAAATGTCATTGACCCCCTGGGCCTGTTGAAAAAACAACTTTTCTGTCTGTCTGTCTATGTCTCGCTCTCTCTACCAAAGGAATGTTTGAGAAATGTTGTTTGTTTTTAAACTTTAAATCAGCTTGATAAGAAATACTTGATTTCCTTTGATGATTTTATTACATTTCATATTCATATGAGAAAAGAAATTATATTTCATGTTTTAGGGCAGTGGAAATGGTTAGGGTAGTTGTAAAGAGATATGAATGCTTTGCTGCTCCTAGTTTGATTACTCACAGTTTATATCTTCAAAAGTATGTTACTTAACTCTACTGTTACCTCTCATTATTATTATTACTATTATTACTAATGTGGTGAGCTGGTAGAAACGTTAGCATGCCGGGCGAAATGCATGGCCATATTTCGTCTGCCGTTACGTTCTGAGTTCAAATTCCGCCGAGGTCGACTTTACCTTTCATCCTTTCATGGTCGATAAATTAAGTACCAGTTACGCACTGGGGTCGATAAAATCAACTTAATCCGTTTTTCTATCCTTGTTTGTCCCCTCTACGTTTAGCCCCTTGTGGGTAGTAAAGAAATAGGTATTTTGTCTGCCACTATGTTCTGAGTTCAAATTTCACCGAAGTTGACTTTGCCTTTCATTCTTTTGGGTGTTGATAAATTAAGTACCAGTGAAACACTGGGATTGATGCAATTGACTAGTCCCCTCCCACCAAATTTCAGGCCTTGTACCTTTAGTAGAAAGGCTTATTATTATTATTATTATGGCGGCAAACTGGTAGAATTGTTAGCATGCCAATCAAAGCGCTTAGTGACATTTCATCCATCCTTAGGTTCTAAGTTCAAAGTCTGCCAAGGTTAATTTTGCCTTTCATCCTTTCAGGGTTCATAACTTAAGTACCAGTGGAGTATTGGAGTCAATGTAATTGACTTAATCACTCCCTCAAAATTTCAGGCCATGTGCCTATAGTAGAAAGGGTTAATTTTTAATATCAATGGAAATTGTAGCTGTGATACCAGTGCCGGTGGTACATGAAACAACCATCCAAACGTGGCCGTTGCCAGCGCTGCCCCAACTGGCCTCTGTGCCGGTGGCACGTAAAAAGCACCATCTGATCATGGCCGTTGCCAGCCTCACCTGGCCCCCATGCTGGTGGCACGTAAAAAGCACCATCCGATTGTGGCTGTTGCCAGCCTCGCCTGGCCCCCGTGCTGGTGGCACGTAAAAAGCACCATCCGATCGTGGCCGTTTGCCAGCCTCGTCTGGCACCTGTGCCGATGGCATGTAAAAAGCACCCACTACACTCACGGAGTGGTTGGCGTTAGGAAGGGCATCCAGCCGTAGAAACATTGCCAGATCAGACTGGGCCTGGTGCAGCCTTCTGGAACCGTCCAATCCATGCTAGCATGGAAAGCGGATGCTAAACAATGATGATGATGATTATTATCATCATCATCATCATCATTATGATTATTGACCTTGTGCCAAAATTTGAAATCATTATTATTAATATTAAAAAGGCTGCAAGCTGGCAAAATTGTTAGCATGACAGGGAAAATGCTTTGTGATATTTCTTCTGGTTTTAAGTGAATTCAAATACCACCAAGGTCAGCTTTGCCCTTCATTCTTCTAGTTGCTATGCTGTAAGATTGAACCAAAAATTGACTGCCCAGCTATGGTTACATGTACTTTTCTGTTTTATTTGTTGAACTGGAGGAAATTCTACAGAAAACATGACCTATTCATTTTCACTATAAAATCATTATAATTAATATTTAAAAAAAATAATTCATAAAGTAGAGAACTGTGTCTCTGCCTCTTCCTCTACTACTATAACTTCTTACAACAAACATCCCCCTGCACACCATTCCACTATCACCACCATTCCAACAACAAAGAAACAAATGTCACCACTACCGACAATAAGCAAACAGCTGTTACAAAATGTAAGTTATTTTTTGAATGTTCAGGTTCAGTTTTCACATGCATTAAACCATAGGAAAGTTTTTAAAGTATATGATAATATTTTTTTAGTTCTATAAAAAATAAAAATAATTTCTTTGCTCTTATATCTTTATTGCTAACACAACTACTTCCGTAGAAAATATGAATTATTTATCATCACTATGAAATTTAGGAATACATCTATGCTATAATATATTTAGCATGTTACAGTTTATCATCATCATCCTCTTCCTCCTCATCATCATCATCATTTAGTGTCCATTTTCTATGCTAGCATGGGTTAGATGGTTTGATTGGAACTGGTAAGTCAGAGAGCTGTACCACCCTCCAATCTGATTTTGGCTTTGCTTCTACAGCTGAATGCCCTTCCTAACACCAACCACTCCAAGAGTGTGGTGGATGCCTTATATGTGTCACCGACATGGGTACCTTTTACATATCATTTTAAAAAATTTGAATACCAGCTAATTTTTCAAGGTATTTGGCTATGTATAGTAAAAATAAAATTGATTCAATAACAATTATTTTTACCTGATTTTATAAAGGCTTAACTAGTCTCTTATTTTATGCTAAAAATGAGAATATGTTTTAACCCTTTCATTACTAACCCTCCTGAAACTGCATCTGGCTTTGTAGTACAAATGTCTTATTTTCAAAAGTTCTGAATTAAAATCTTCCACCAAACCTTGGTCACAACTTATGTTCATAACACTAGCTTAATGATAACTAGGTTATTTTAATAAATTCTTTGTTATATTTAAAATGAATTGAAAGAAACTTAGAGCATTTCAACAGAAACACGGTAACAAATGGGTTAAGTAAAGTAAATTCTCAGTTTTGTTGCTATAAGGATTTGCCATATGCTTGAGATCATTGCTGTGTTAAGATATTTAAGGGTTCATTTCAAATTTTATTTAATGCCAATGAGATAACTTTATGACTATAAATGATATTGTAAAAAGATATTGGTAGTCTTGGTAATGGTTGTGACAGCCACACTACCACCACCAATAACTCACATAACCACTACAACAACAAACATCACCACCTCTCTCTCTCTCTCTCTCTCCCCCCACACCTCACTCTTTTTCTCCATTTGCCATTATCGTCATCAGTATTGCTGCAGTCAACACTACTATGATGACTATTGGCAGTCTCTTACTCAGAGTTACTTCTCATAGTGTATTAGACTCCTTACATTGAAATTATAACAAGAAAGTGAAGTGTTAGATGAATTAAGGCATTCTATTGTGAGTATAAACAAAAAATTATATATGCATTGACTTGAAAAAAAAAGTGACTATCCTGAAAAATATATATATAAGAAAATTTTCTACTTAATTGAAAAATGGCTATTATTGGTAAAATTTTATTAGAATGAGCATCCAGCTGTAAGAAAAACACCTCCAATGCAAATATCCAAAATTTACTGAGCAATCAAATCTATGCTGCCATAGAAAAATATTTATAAAACAAAACAAAACAAGCATTGTCTGTTTGTTTGCTGACTATCTTAAACACAAGCATTCAAGATTGCATTTCTCATTGATTTTCTGATTTTGTAACATAGTGTAAACGGCTAATTAAAATACATCTTTTTGTGTACAGATTTTCTTTATTCTTAAAGAAACTATTGTTCAGAAGACTTATTAGGGCCTCATCTCATCAACCTAATGATTGACTGTTTATTACTCATTACCATAGTCATAAATAGTTTAATGGTGTTACAAAAGATAAAATGCAATGCTTTAAACAGCAATGTATAACTAAAGAGCAGTTGTCTTGTTCAGCTGGCAGGTGTAGGGTCAGGTTTATTGTTTGTTATCCATCTACACAGCTGTATTCCATCTCAAGATGATATTTAACTCTTCACAACTCAGTTCACACTGTTGTAAAGTGTATGAAATGTCACAGGAAAGAACAATTAACTTCCTTAACCCTTTTGTTACTGTATTTATTTTGAGATGCTCTATTTCTTTCAATTACTTTAAATATAACAAAGGATTTAATAAAATAACTTAGTCATCATTCAGCTAGTGTTAGGAACATAAATTGTGACTAAGGTTTTGTGGAAGATTTTAATTCAAAACTTATGAAAACAAGACATTTGTACTCAGAGCCAGAGGCAGTTTCAGCCAGGTTGGTAACAAAAGGGTTAAACAGCAAAGGTAATGTATAACTATATAGCAATTATGTGCTAATTATATATTATACAATACAATAAATGCTAATAAATGAAATATATATACTGCCTGTGTCTCATTTAATTCTTAAAACAATGAAGAATTTAGAGAAATCCAGTGAGATAATTAACTTTTTTATTAAAATGATGTTTGGAAAATATTTCAACAAAAGTTTCTTATATAAAATTATGATGGAAGTTTTCAACTTAAATATGAACAGGTTTTAAAACATGGAACCAGAGCAGTCTCAGATGGATTGGTATTAAAAGAGTTTACTGGCAAGTCTAAGTTCAAAACTTCCCACATAACTGGATAAGGCAATAAGAAACCATTCCAATGTGTCCTCCCGTAAACAACTTGGAAAAAGAAATGTTAAATGAAAATGAAAATTCATAGAGAAATGAATTTTTATGATTATGGTTAATTTAATTTTCCAGAAAGGAATAATTTTGTTGATTTAAATTATTGCTATTAGTATAATGAGCAATAGTTGTGATGGGATTCCCTTTTCAAGGAGAATCTCTATTCAGTGAGTGTGTGTATGTTGGCTAATTCATTAATTGTGTATTGATTTCTGAAATGTAATAAAGCTAGAATTGAGTTAGATATTGAATGATATGATATTTGTGATTTAGTCTCACATTATCACATTCTCATAATCATCATCTGCATAATTTTTGCAATAATGGTATTTATACACAAAATGTCTAATTCTTTAGCTGGTGCCATTTTGGTTATATCTTCTGCTGTTAAACCTAAATCTATTATGATATTCCTTATCCATTCTTTATCACCCAAATATCAATTCAAAAAGACTTATCTAATTTATTTATGCCACTCAAGAATTCTTAATTTTTCTCTTTTTCCTCTAATATATCCACACTACCCAAAGATTCTTAGTTTTATTTCTTCTCTTTCAGATATCCAGATTCTTGGTACCAGGACATCACGTCCAATGCCAAATTCTACTCTCTTGCTGCTACATATTATTCAAGGATTATTGGCCTCATTGTTGCTGAGGTCAAATCCAAAACAAAGCTTAACAGAGAGGTGAGTTTGTTTCATATTTGATTTTTTTTTATTTCAGTAAGTTATTCAGCTAGACAATTCAAAGTGAGTTTATAGGGCAATTTGTGTTTCTGTAACTTTTATTGTAGAGGAGGAAAAAACGTCTTTCAAATAAATATCACGAGTTTATTGCAGCTTGTTGATTGCAATGAAAGGCTGGTGAAATATAGTTACTACAGGAGTTCAAGTAGTCAAATATGTAAAAGTGACATAACTTTTAACTGACAGCTTGATTACTAAAATGCATAACAGCAATGTAAAAATGCGCACTACTTAAATTATTGTGAATACAGTCAAAGAAACAATGTAGCATGGTGTATAATCATATGACAAAGTTTTAAAAATACTGTCTTAGTTTTACAAATAAAACTTTCTTGAGTAAAAGTAAACATGGTATTTAGAATTTTATATTAAAAGTCTAGTTTATTTCAGGCAACATATCAAGTGAGCTGAAACCTATTAGACACTGAGTATCAAGCATAATAAGCAAATACTTGTTAAAATAATTGTAATGGATATGAACTTAAATCACATGAACTAATAGTTCAATACATAGTCACTCTGACATACTTCTATACCTAACGATGTCAGCGCCGCCTTGACTGGCTTCCGTGTCGGTGGCATGTAAAAACCACCAACCGATCGTGGCCTTTGCCAGCCTCCCCTGGCACCTGTGCCGGTGGTACGTAAAAAGCACCATCCGTACGTGGTCAATGCCAGCGCCACCTTGACTGGCTTCCATGCCGGTGGCACGTAAAAAGCACCAACCGATCATGGCCGTTGCCAGCCTCCCCTTGCATGTAAAAAGCACTCACTACACTCACGGAGTGGTTGGCATTAGGAAGGGCATCCAGCTGTAGAAACACTGCCAGATCAGACTGGAGCCTGGTGCAGCCTCCTGGATTCCCAGACCCCCGACGAACCCATGCTAGCATGGAAAACGGATGTTAAACGATGATGATGATGATGTAGCAGAATGTAATGTTGAGGGATCAATGTAAGTTGTCAGGTGTAGCAGATGATGTTAGGCATGTTAGACTGGTATCGATGAAAAACAATGAAGAAAGAATAGGAATGTAGTTTACATTATTTATTCGGTCATCATTGCATTCACTTGTTGGGTACTGAAAGCTTGATTTGAAATATGAATAAATATGCCGCTACATAATGCAGCCAACTACTTTGAGTCAGCAAAGTTGTGTATGCAGAGAAATGTGTGAAGTAAAACGGAGGAAAGAGAATATTGATGGAGCAAGACAGTACAAAGAAATACTTTGTGTCTGTATGTGCATTTGCCCATTGCTTCTGCTGTGTTGTCTCTCTACCTTGTTGCTCTGTCAGATCTCCCTCATCTCACTCTGTCCATGTCTGCCTATGGAGCTGGTACCGTAAATCCTTGAGTATAGTCTGCCCTTGAGTATAATACGCAGAGGATATTTAGGGGGCTGTACCTCTGAAAAACCTAAACCTTGTGTATAATACACACCCCTTCCCGAACTTGAGCCAAGGAGGTCTATATAACTTCCTTGGTTTGTAAAAATGTATATGGTAACGTCCTTTATTATTATTGTATATATAACATAATGCAAACGTGTAGCTTTTTTTGTGCATTTTGTTTGCAGAAAATAAAGAAATAACTGTAATAACGTTTAATAAATGTTGCTTACAGCAAGTTATGGATGATTCTTTTATGACTTTATTGCTTTCAGGCTTAGCTTAAGGTATTTTCACGCCTGACATCACAAAATGCCTCTGAATAAACATGGCCAGACAGCAAATAGAGACTCGGACGTTGCTTAGAAAATAATTTTCATTTTTAACCTCGTATATAGTACGCACTAGGGATTTTGACCTTTAGATTTTGGGGAAAAAATGCAGATTATACTCGAGGCTTTACGATATTTATAATCGCTCATTCTAGCTAGAAGGATGGATATACCATTATAAGAGAAGCTTATATTCATTTAGGCCACTTGCTGTCCATTTGAACTTTCTGTGACACAGCCAGGTCAGAGGTTGAGTGGAAACTCATTGATCACTTTAGCAGGACAAAGAAATTTTCTCACATGGTCAGCAAATAGCAGGTGGATCTGGCAAGCGAGAAATCTGAGATTTGGTTTCCAATCTCAGCCAGGAAAATATAATGTAGTTTCTGCATACATTATACTTCTGTACTTAACTTTTAACATTCAGAGTAGAAAAGTAGAATCAGTTGAAATTGACCTATTTATTAGCTATGGTTCAATCATTCATTATATGATCAGAATAATATAAAATATGTCAGTCAAACCTATCTAGCTTAAAAAAACTATAATCATTACTTGAGTTGGACTTTGTAACTTAACCCTTTAGTGTTCAGATTATTCTGTCAAATGTGATATTTGTTTATTTATATTGCTTTGAATTAATCATGCATTATCTTGTAGTTTAGAGATTTCAATGATGTGATTTTTTTAGTTTTTGAATGACATGGCAGGGCTGAGGTGAGAGGCAAGATCTGGTCAGGTTAAATATTTTGGCTGGATATAGCAAGTTTGAATGCTAAAGGGTTAAATTACTTGAGTTGGAACATTGTGACACAAACTGAGTCTTGCACGCTCTTTTTCGAATGTTAGAAATTGGGCTTGAAACAGGAGATATTTAAATAGACTGTTGTAAAAAAGCATCAATTACATAATTTTATTTATATAATAAGACAAATTTAAGTTAGAGACAGCCATTAATAGATGAAAGTTGGCAATTATATGTGATATATATATATATATATATATATATATATATAATCAGTTGTTATAGAATGAAATTGTTGATAATTGCTTTGTCCTTCATGTGAAGAAAAGTAACCAAAATACAAATACATACACCAAACAAAATTGGAACATACCACTGCTTTGACCTTTTTGAAATATCAAAAACTGAACATTAGCTTATGTGTCTTCTACTTAAGAATAAAATGTCTGACTTTATTCCAAGTGTTCTTATTTTATATAACTTCTTCTTTGTGAAATTTTCGTTATTTCTGTGGTAGTTACCTTTGCATTCTTTTTTTATTTGTGGTTTATCTTGCTCCTGAGAGTATCATGGAGAAACGTATTCTAGATGTGTTTCTATTTCAACAACTTTAATAATATATTTTAAATTGTCTTTACTATTCAGTATTTACTCTATGTGTGTGTGTGTGCATGTGTGTGTGTGCATGCGCGCATGTGTATATATGTGTGTGGGTGCATGTCTATATGTGTGTGTGTGTGCATGTGTGTGTGAACATATACATCCAGGTTGCAGACATAGCTAAGTGGTTTAAAAGTTTGTTTCCCAACCACCTGGTTGATATCATCAATCCCTGTACTAGACTGGTACTTTATTTCATCAACCCTTGAAGGATGAAAGGCAAAATTAACTCTGGTACACAAAGCATTTTTTCTGCTGCTTTAAGGATTCTATTGACTCACTACCCAAATAATAATTATGAGTCTATGAGAAAAAGCAATGAGAGTGTGGGTAGTAGAACTAACATGTGCAAATAGGATTGTTTGGAAATGTGAAATTATTCCAGAGGATGTTCCTGAGAGACATGCTCTCTTCATTACTCTTATTGCGTTAATCCCTCTGACAAGTGTACTGAAAGACTCCTGATCTGCCTGCAAGTTTACTAAAATCAAGGTGAAAATAAATCACCTGCTTTATATGGATAACCTCAAGCTATATGCAAAAAGTGAAAAAACATGGATTCTCTAATCCAAAAAGTAAAGGTATGCAGCAAGGATATAGGAATGCTGTTTAGAGTAGATAATAATAATAATAATAATGATGATAATAATAATAATAATAATAATCCTTTCTATTATAGGCACATGGCCAGAATTTGGGGGGAAGGGATTAATCGATTACATTGACTCCCAGTGTTTCATTGGTACTTAATTTATTGACCCCAAAAGGATGACAGGCAAAGTCAATCTCGGTGGAATCATCATCGTTTAACGTCTGTGTTCTATGCTGGCATGAGTTGGACAGTTCGACTGGGGTCTGGAAAGCTAGGAGGCTGCACCAGACTCCAGTCTGATCATGCAATGTTTCTACAGCTGGATGCCCTTTCTAATGCCAACCACTCTGAGAGTGTAGTGGGTGCTTTTTACGTGCCACCGGCACAGGGGCCAGAGGGTGCTGGCCTCAATCACGATCGGATGATGCTTTTTACATGCCACCAGCATGGGTGCCGCCAGCATGGGAGCTGCCAGCACAGGAGCTGCCAGTCAATGCAGTGCTGGTATTGGCCACATTCAGATGGTGCTTTTTGTGTGCCACCAGCACAGTAGCCAGTCAGGGCAAGGGGACTGGCATCGACCACATTTGGATGATGCTTTTTATGTGCCACTGGCATGGGGACCATATATACAATTTCCATTTGATTGTGATTTGATTTCATTTGATGTTGATGTACTTGACTCAATAGGTCTCCTCGCGCATGGAATGTTGCCCTACAATCCAAGGGTACTTTTGAGTTGGCTGGTTATGCGACACTGGTGTAGGTTACAGCTGTGATCTCAGTTTATTTTCCAGGTCTTCTCAATCACAGCATATCTCCAGCGGTCTCTGTCTTTCGTCATTTCCTCTGTGTGGAACCAACATTCAAAGGTCATACTTTACCACCTCATCCAACATCTTCCTGGGTTTCCCTCTACCCCAGATTCCTTTCGCTGTTTGGGAGTGGCACTTCTTCACACAGCTCTCCTCATCCATCTGTAGTACAGGACCATACCAAGGCAAACATCTCTCTTGCATGCCACATCCAATGCTTCTTATGTCCAACATTTCTCTCAGGGCGCTTACACTCTGTCGTGCATGCAGACTGATATTACACTTCCAGCGGATCATGCTAGCTTCATTTCTTTCGAGCCTGAAGGTTACAGATGCCTATGGGTACTGCAAGATGATAGGAGAAATGAGCGGGAAGATCTCCAAAGAGTTCCAAAGAAGAATTAGAAATGTGCTCAAATTAAATGGAGGGAATAACATGAAAGCCATAAATACATGGGCTACGCCAGTATTAAGATACTCTGCCTTTAAAAAGTGGACAAAGTTGAGCAACAGAGCTTATCTAGAAGAACTTGGAAGCTACTCACAATGCATGATGCACACAACTCTAAAAGTAATACCGACAAACTCTACTTACTAAATGAGGCAAGAGATTACTAAATGCAGAATACACTGTTAGTACTTTGATATTGGGGTTGAAAAATTGTGCTGTGCAGAGTGAAGAAAGAATACTATTGGTAACTAGAGATGCCCCCCCCCAAATTACTGAAACTGCAGGGGAACTCAAGGATAGGAGAAAGAACAGAGCAAGCAGATGGAAAGTAATGGAATTGGTCAGTTCATACAACAAACTGAGGATGTGTGAAGTAAAGAAAGCTGGTTGTAGCTGATGGCTAGAAATCTGAAATAAGAGACCAAAGTGTTGATTATAGCTGCTCAGGGACAAGCCATTAGGATGATTCTGATGAAGGCAAAGCTCAACAAAACTCAGTCGGAGAGCAAATGTAGAATATGTAGGAAAGGAGAGGAAAGTATTAATCATCTCTTGGGTAAATACAGTAAGCTAGAATGAAAAGAATATGTGCAGGCATGTCTGTATAGGCAAAAGAGTGAATTGAGATGTTAGCCAAGTGTGTGGCCTCAAAATAACAGGAAGTGGTATGAGTATGAACTAGAGGCTTTGATAGAGAATAAGAATTACAGGATCTTGTGGGGCTTCACCATAAATACCATCTGACTACTGAAGCTAGGTTCTGGTTCTTTTCTATTTTTTCTATACCTCTCATATTGATTTTTTTTTATCATTTGGGACTATAAAGTCAATTATCTGGCACTTTCTACTTTCTTTATCTACTACTACCAAATCAAGCCTTCTAGCTTCTATTACTCTGTCAGTCTGAATGTTAAAATCCCATAACATTTTGTATTTCTTACTTTCTAGTACTTTACTAGCTTCATGTTCATACCATTTATCAGTATGTTCAAATCCTAGCTTTCTACATTATTCCCAGTGGATTGCTCTCCTAGATTGTCATGTCCTTTCTTGTATTCTTTCTGTGCCAGTATGCTACATTCCCTTACTTTATGAAGTAACACTTTCCTCTTTTGATTTGCATAATCTACACAGGGAATCTACTGGGTTTTTATCTATCTTGGCTTTTATCCAATTAATCCTTAATGCTTGATCTTGTGCAGCTACTAACAAACTTTCTGTCTCCCTCTTCAGCTTTCCTTTCTGCTACCATAACCATGTATCACTACTACTATTTGCTGCAAATATCTTTGGGAATCTATCATGCAATGCATTCTCCTGCCAGTCAAATAATTTCTGTTCTTTTTTCTGGTTTTTAACTTCGTTTGGGCTTTTGGTTTCCCTATGTCTTGCAGTGACTCTAGCAGCTTTTAATAAACTTTCTTCACTATTACCTGCATAGGAGTCTATATCTACTCTAGGTAACTCCACGCGGTCTTCTACTGATATCAACTCTCTTTCACCTTCCTTTCTAAGTAGGTATAATCTTGCTACTCCTGCCCTTGGGTGGAGTCCTCCATTCATATTGAATTCCTTCCTAGTTCTTCTGTCTAGCTTTGCTAATTCGGTTTTTGTCCAATCTACAAAAGCTGCTGAGTATCTAAGTAATGATACTGTCCAAGTATTTACAGACTTCACTAGATTTGGACCCTTTACTTTTGACTTCATTAGCTTCCTTACCCTTCTGATGTACTCCTCAATTTTCGTTTTCATTTCTGTAGTTAGTACTCTGTCAGATTCTAATACTCCTAGATACTTATAACTCTTTCCTTCTTTCAATGATTTTAATGTCTGGCCATCTGGTAATTGGATGCTTTCACTGTTGACCACCTATCCTCTTCTCATGGCTAATATTGCACTCTTATCTATACCAAATTCCATGCCTATATCTCTGTGGAAGAGTCTTACAGTCAATATTAAGGAATCTATCTCTTTTCCATTCTTACTAAAAATTTTCAAATCATCTATGTAGAGAAAATGATTAATTATTCTGATACTATTTCTGAACTGATACCCTGCCTTTGCCTTCCTTAATACTAAACTGAGGGGGATCAAACATAAGAAAAATATTAAAGGAGATAACAAGTCCCCCTGGAAAATTCCTCTTTTGATATTAACTTTCCCTAAGAATGTGTCACCTAAGCAGAAATCTACTTTCCATTTCTTCATGATACAACTAATTAATTCTCTCATCCTGTCTGCTACACTGAATATACTCAAACATTCACTTATCCATGAGTGATGGGATCATGTCATAGGCTTTCCTATAATCTATCCATGCTATTGTTAGATTTTTCTTTCTAGCTTTTACTTCATTTAGAACTGCTTTGTCTCTACATATAATATATCATGCATTCCTCTAGCTTTCTTTCTGCAACCTTTCTGTTCTTCTGGTTGTCAAAGTGCACATAAATGCTTTCAGAAAGCACTCCTGTTAACAGTTTCCACACTAATGCTAGCTATTTTAACCTTGTTCTTATATTTCATATTATTATTGTCATTATAATAATATGAAAGATAAGTTACTTTCATTTCATCAAAAGTCTCCCTTGGTGTGCGTCCTTTCAAATACAAAAACCGGATCACTGCTCGACACTCAATAGGCTCCATTTCACACTTGACTCAGTTCAAACACCTGTAAATCAGAAACCACAATTAGTTCAGAGCTGTAATTTGACACTTAATCTATAGAGATATAAATAATTGCACATGCAAAATTTCAGCTAGATCAAACAACTGCAAGTGGGTCAGGGGCATTACTTATTGAACGTCCCTCGTACTATTATTATTATTATTATTATTGTTGTTGTTGTTGTTATTTAGGCACAAGGCCTACAGTTTTGAAAAGTGTAAGTCAATTCTATTGACTGCAGTATCTAATTTTATTAACTCTGGAAGGATGAAATGTTATGTTTATCATGACAGAATTTGAACTCATAAAGTAATGAACCAGAGGAAATGCCACATGGCCTTTTATTCATTGTTCTAACTATTCTACCAAGTCACTGTTTTGATAACTTCTTATATAGGCACAAGGCCAGGAATTTGAGTGGAGAGAACAGTCAGTTTTAATGATTCTGCTTCTTGACTGGTATTTTATTTTATTGACTCTAGAAGAATGAAATGTGAAGTTGACTTTGGCTGGATTTGAACTCAGAATGTAAAGTACTATAATTTAATGCCATGAGGCATTTTGTCTGACACTAAAATCATGTTAAAATAAGAAAGAAATCAATGGCATTCACAACTGTTGTCTTTCTCTTAGTCCACTTAAATTTATTGCTTTTAATTTCAGATGCTTTTATCTTCTCAAATATCCATTTATGATTCAAAAATAAAAATCTTATTTTGTGAGACTTACAGTGAACATTAAAATGTTTTATTGAATTTTCTTGCAATTCTTTCTGCATAACTACAAACTTCATATATGTATATATATATATATATATATATATATATATATATATATATATACACACACACACACATATAATATATATATATATATACATACATATATAACTAGTTACATACAAATATATATTATATGCAGATTTGTATCTTCGTCAACAATCTATGATTTTGGGCAAAAGAAAGCAAAAATTTTTCTATAAAATTGGTTACTAAACAACATCAACCTCGCTTCATGCACTTTTATTTTATTCTCATGTTTTCATGACCAAGAAACAAAACTAACATTAATGTTATGCCCTTATTCTAATTCAATTGAATATTTTGCTGACTAATTTGTTCATGCAAATACATTCTTAAATATATTTCTAGGCATAAACACAATCATCCAACTACTTCCAGCATTGAAAGCAGATGTATGAAATGATGATGATTAGGATTATGAAGAGACACAACCTTTCAAACTTGTCTGAACAAATATATAGATTGAATATGTTCGTGTAACAGACAGGAAGTGCTCACATTTGAGATCTGTGTTATTATGAATGTCTGTAAAATTAGATTGCTCAGGTTTACTTTGACAATATAAAATAATTCATTGTTTCAGGTTATTTTCTCTGTTACTATTTGACATTAAATATATACTGGCAAAGAAAAAACACTTCTTACTTTCTTACTTAAGAAAAATGTAATAGTAATACTGAATATGTTTTAAAAAGTACAAGCATATGATACAAATGTATAGAGGGTACAGGTTATAAGAATACAGAAAAACTGGAATATAAAATTTCTCTAAGCAGAATGCAAATGCTGTTTGAGATGTGGAAACAACCATGAAGCCCTATAGATGAAATACATCAAAGGGGAATACTGAAGGAAGTCTTAATGTACAATAGTCCTAGTTATAGATTAACTATAAAACACATTCAAATAACACTATTATGAATGTGTAATTGGAGTACAGTTGGCATCAAACTTAAACTTCAAAACTCAGTTCAGAGAAAAGAATGTAATATGAAGCCAAATCATCACCATTTTATGTCTGTTTGTCTGTGCTTGCATAAGTTGAACAAAATCTTCTTCATCACAGTGTCCTACCACTTGTTGTGGTCCCTTACCATCTCCTTTGTAAGGTTCATTACTCTTTAGATCAGATTTCATCACTTCCTCCAATGTCTTCCTTGGTCTGCCTCTTATACAGGGCCCCTTCCACTTAGATTGGTTGGAACTTCATTATCCAGTTGTCATTTACCATACATGCAGCATGTCCAAACCAGTACATCTTTTTCTGTTGTACATCACATCTGATTCTTTTTTCTCTCGGCTCCTGTGCTCCATTGTTCATGCAAGCTAACTTAACACATTCATAAGAATATTATCACCATAGAAAGTGTCTATGTTTCACTATGCAGCATCTCACTTCATAAATAGGTATCATAAAATCTTCTCTTTAATGAGAGAGAGAGAGAGAGAGAGAGAGAGAGAGAGAGAGAGAGAGAGAGAGGGGGAGAGCGAGAGAGAGAATCCCTTTGTCACCGACAGTTGAAATTGCTCTTTGATCTTTTTCTCTCCATTATGGTTATGATGCTTTTGGAACACCCTCCTCTACTGGTATATAGGTCATCTAGATAGTGAAAGCTATCAACTATTTCTAGAGAGTCTAGCAAGCATTTGAAAGAAAATATTTGATTAGTGCTCTCATTACTAATCCCTCTATTGAGAATTTGCTGCATGTGAAAGCTTTCTTCTCTGCCAGCCTGTCTAAATTTCATACCAAAACCTTCTCTAAATATTGAGCTGACCCACTTCTGAGATGGCAATTGAGTTCTGTATTTGTTCTTGTTTAGACATTTTGCCTGTGTTAGGTCGGTTTTTAGACCTCTTGATTCTAAGGCTTGCTTCTGTGTTTGGAATTTTTCTTCTTATTTTTTACTGATTCACCTATTAGTACTAGGTTACTGGCATGTGAGAGTTTCTATGGATAGTTAGACTTGAACTCCTCTGTTATGACTTGGACGATTATAACAAACAGGTGGGTGCTATGAACAAAGCCATGGCCTACCTGCATTCTTAATTCCTTACTGAGCTCATTACTAGTTCACACATTGATGGCAACACCCCTGTACATGACTTAAATAGCTCTCATAAGCCATTAATTTACACCCAGTTTTCTTGGTAAACACCCCCACTGCAAGATATAGTATCCTGTATTGCACCTTCTCCTGGTCAGTGAATGCTAGGTACTAATGGCTTGCTCGTGACTAAGAACTCTTGCTGTTGCATCACTAGGAAGAGGTTATTGGTGATTCCTCTTCCTGAAACAAAATCAAGCTACATTTCATCTAGGTTAATTAGCTGTACAATAACTCTATTACTTTCATAAATTCATCCATTAATTAGTTGCCTCTGTACTTGCACCTTTCCAAAGCAACTCCTTTGTTCTTATAATCACTGATGATAATGCTATGCCAAATTTTAGAGATGACATTTTCCTGTTCTGCCTGATCAATTATATGAGTAACTAACATGTCCTACTTCACCTAATATTTTCAGTATCCCAACAACTATCACCAGTGGTGCAGATGTTTTCCTTCACCTCATATCCTTAATGGCCCTTTTGGTAATATAACTGTCAACATCAATACCTGGTTCCTCCACTGGGTCTGTTTGAAGTTGTCTCTCACTCCCTCCCATGCATACTTCTCATTTAGTAACCTCTCATAGTAACATGTCCATGTCTCTGTTTTCTCAGTGTCCATGCCAGCAAGTTTACCATTATTATCACATACATACTTTTCATCGAAATCGTAGTCATGGCTGATGCCATTGTCGTGTAACTGGCACCCATGCTGGTAGCATGTAAAAAGCACACTTCGAACACTGAGTGATAGGCTGTGCTTGAGAAGACCCATCAAGCCAAGTGAAATCATAGATGTGACCGATGTCAGTGTCATGTAACTAGCACCCGTGCCAGTGGCATGTAAAAAGCACCCTTCAAACATTGGACCTCACAGAGATGGTGACAAGTGACCTAGACCTTTAGCATAACTGGCACCTGAGCTGGTGTAAGGTAAAAAGCACCCACTACACTCTTGGAGTGGTAGGCCTAAGGAAGGGCATCCAACTGTAGAAACCTTTTCAGATCAGATTGAAACTTGTTGCAGTTCCCCAGATCACTAATTTTCAGTCAAACCATCCAACTCATGTCAGCATGGAAAGTAGACGTTAAATGATGATGATGATAACAAGGACATCTGTTTTCATACTAATATATCTATCCAAAATACCTTCCACCTCTGATTTTTTCTTATAAATTTCAAAAACAACTCCAGAAAGTATGAAAAAATCTCCTTTGTTTGATGAACTTTTTCATGTTTCAGGAAAAATAAAGTTTCATTAATGTTAAAATTTTTTCATTGCACTTAAAAAATGTTTATTATTTGTTCTTGAAGGATGCTGATATTTTAGCTACACACTACCCTACAAGCTGTCAAGTGGCATATATTCTTAGCTTAGGTGTGGTTGATGAGTTCCGTCGGCATGGTATAGGTAAGTTTAATTTTTGGAGTCATGACTTTACTTATAATGCAAACAGTTGTATCTCTAAAAAACACTGTTGATGACATGTGAACAGTAAGATCAAAATTGAAATGAAAACGATTCGATGAATGTGTAATGTAATGATATTATACTGACTACAAAGGAGTTAAGAAATAACTAAGATTTGAAGGCATCAAAATTTGATACAAAATGGAAAAACAGAACTGGATGAAGAAATTTCATAAGCTGATAATATAAGGAAGTTACAAATAGGTAAGAGGAGATATAATTTTGTGAGTGTGTGCACATTATATGGATAATATGTATATTAAATATATAATATTATATATATATGTATTATATATAATTGAATAATATTCTTAAGGTCACACACAGAGCATCTTCAGAGCTTTTGCTAATTCAGTTCTTAACCAAATTGAAAACTATTAACATTTTTGAAGAGGGCTGGTTCCTAGCTACATTCTAGCATAAAAAATTGAGATTTGATCCAGCAGAAAAAAGTTTACATCAAAATTTGTAGCAACATTATAGGAGAGTAAGTAATGCCCCCAATCAAATTTAGATCTAAATGACTCTTTTATTTTAAAAGCAAAATATATTCATCTTAGCTTCAGTGATAGAAGAAAGCTTGTAGAATATCATAGTTTTGTTCCCATGCAACAAAAATTTGTATAAAAAAAGTTGTGAGGTAAAATATCATGAAAAAAAATATAAGTAAGGCAAAAAAATTGAATTTAAGTATAATTAACTTTTTTTTATCTTAAAAACAAACTATATTTTAATTAAACTTAAATTATGGAGCTCAATTCGAGGAATTTAATGGTATCAATCTCATGCAATGAAGTTTTAAAAGAAAAAAGTTATGTTTGATTGTTTCTCAAATTTGAGGGTGATAATGTAGCTCTATACTTTTTTATGAATATAGTTCTATAAAGGGACTTTTAATAGATGTTACTGGCGTCATTGAGGTAAGGAAAATATTATCAATGACACCACTAATTAACACATTTGACACATTGTTAATTAGCATAATAGCATAGCCTGGAAAAAAACATGGATTACTTGGAAAAATGTGAGAAAGAGAAATAATATTCTTAAGATTATAAACCTGGAAAATTACAGGACAAGTTATTACACTTGGAAAAGTTCAGAACAACTTATCACATCTGGTAAAGTACGGAACAAGAACATTTTTTACTTAAAACATTGCATCTAAGGATAAAATTTGAATATTAAAGATCCTTTGATTTTAATTTACTAAGTAACATTATAATTACCATCATTTTGTTAAAATATTGACACACTAGAATACTTAAAAAATGAGAGCCAGAAGTACCAATATAGCTAAAGTTTTATGCAAAGTGGAATAGTATATATGGTAGGCAAATTCATTATGTAAAAAATAGGTATTGGGTCAAGACTAAAAATGTGAAGACTCGGCAATAACTCAAGCAAATTTTACTATGAATTTGTTGTTATAGGTAGATTTTACTGTAATATATAATTTTTGTATTATTCTATTTATTGTATGACTAATTATGCACTACTATTATTTTTTATACCCAATTTTCAAATTTCTAATTATTAATTAATAATTTTAAAAAATGAATTTTTTAAAGGGCAAAAAATATTTTGAGTTATTTTTTATTTTTAATAGAAGTAACAATTAATAACAAATAGAAGTAATAACTTGTAATAAAATTTTTAGTTTTAATGAAGGCTCATATTTTCTAAATCTAAATATTTAATTTGAAATTTTATTCTTAGCTGCAATATTTTAGGTAAAAATTTTCTTGTTCTGTACTTTACCAGTTGTAATAACTTGTCCTGAACTTTTCCAAGTTTATAATCTTAAGAATATTATTTCTCTTCCTTGCATTTTTCCATGTAATATCCTTCTTCCCTTCTTTCCTGAGCGTCCAATAATACTATATTTGTTCCACGTCCTCATGTTGTGTTTTTTTGTGTTTTCTTTTTTGGATTAACTTTATATATATATATATATATATATATATATATGTATATATATATATATATATATATTATATATATATATATGTATCATATATATTATATATATATATATATATATATATATATATATATGCATATATATATATGTGTGTGTGTGTGGTGTGTGTGTGTGTGTGCATGTGTGTGTCCAACTCAATTAAGTTTAGTAAACAACAAATGTAATATATATATATATATATATATATATAATATATATATATATATATATATGTTTGTGGAAACTTCAGTGAGTGTGTTAGTATAAACAGTGGAGAATGTAATACCTCACAAAAAAGAAATGTTTGATAAGAAAAATCAGAACCATCTCTGAAGGAAATGAAGTTTCAGTGTGATCATTATATCCTTTTGGCCCAAAGCTCAGCATATCCTCATGATCATCTGTGCAAATGTCAACATGACTGTTATGTTATACTCTTTCACCAGATGCTTGGTTTAGTATACTTAATCATCAACAAGTTCCATTCTTAATTCACAATTCAGCACCAAGTATTAGGAATTCTACTTATTACAATTGCTAAAGCTTGCAAAATTAATATATGCATGGATAAACAAAACAACACTGCTACTAGTAAAAGAAAACTAATAAATATAATAGTGTTTATGCTTTCCAGTTTTGGCACAAGGACAGTAATTTTAACAAGGAAGGGGTTTATTGATTACAGTGATATCAGTATTAATTGGTACTTTATATTACCAACCCTACCCAATGACTAGATGAAAGGTGAAGTTGACTTTGGTAGGTTTGATCTCAGACTGTAAAAAGCCAGAGGAAATGTCACTAAGTATTTTGTCTAGCATGATAGCAAATCTGCCTTCGTGGTGTCTGATTTCAGCACTAGGCCAGCACTTTTGAGGAGAATGGGTTAGTCAATACTGACCTCAGTATTTGAGTAGTACTTTATCTTAACCGTGAAAGGATGAAAGGCCAAGTTGACCTCAGCAAGATATGAACTCAGAATGTGAAGAGCCAAAACGAATACTGTAAGGCATTTATTTATTTATTTATTTATTTTTCAATGCTCTAATGATTCTAGTCAAAGAAGGCGGCAAGCTGGCAGAAATATGGTGGTGAGCTGGCAGAAACGTTAGCATGCCGGGTGAAATGCTTAGTGGTATTTCGTCTGTCTTTACGTTCTGAGTTCAAATTCCGCCGAGGTCGACTTAGCCTTTCATCCTTTCAGGGTTGATTAAATAAGTACCAGTTATGCACTGGGGTCGATACAATCGACTTAATCCCTTTATCTGTCCTTGTTTGTCCTCTCTATGTTTAGCCCCTTGTGGTCAGTAAAGAAATAAGATTCTAGTCAAAGAAAAAGATAAATATATAAAAAAAAAAAGAAATCT
>NC_043001.1:27468578-27513578 GCF_006345805.1 Octopus sinensis | reverse complement strand
TGATAATGATTGTCTGTTTTCATTTCCCCATCTTTTCCAAGAATGAGTTTAAATGAAGTTTCCTTCCAGCTTAGCAAGAATTTAATCTATTCACCATTTATATTTATTATACTCATACATTTTCTCTTTACCTTATTGACAAGGTCCAATAAGACTGAAACACACCCAGAGTTGTTGTACTTGCCAAAAGCCAGACTCACTACCAACTGTATACCTCCATTTAATTTTTAGTTAATTTCTGTTAATTTGAATTTCAGAGTTGTCCCCCATGTCTTTCTTGACCAGAATTTATCATTAATATCATTAAGCTAATGATTCTTTTCTCTTCTCTACAGAATACAATGTGATTTTCGAAATGTTTTTGCCTCACTACATTAAGCATGTTAACACCCACTTTACTACTTCACTTCTCTTTGTTTTACTGCTTCCACTACACTTCCTCTTGTCTTTCATTTCTTTTCTGACTGATTACATTTGTATTTTCTGTTATCTTCATATCATCACCTCAAAACAATTCATCAAGTAATTTTGTGATCTTGTAGCAGAGATTATAATTCTTTAGTTTTTGTTCATGTATTTTTCCTCTCCTTCCAGGTGTTCTTCTTATCTCACACACCATCCTTCTTTTTATACACATTAACTTTCTTTCACATTTTATCCTGTCTGCACTCATTTTGGAGGAGAGGAGGCTGCTATTATTTATAGTGAGATCTTCAAAATCCTTTATTTTGGGATTGTTAAACTAACAATGCAAAAATAAATTATTTGATTCTATGTAACCTCCCATCCTCTTTGCTTTTGCTTCTTCTTTCTCCTTTCTCTTCTTTGAATCAACTCCATTTCCTGTCTTCCTTCTGGTTTGTGTCTATCTGTATCAAACAGCTTTGTTAAATTTCCTTTCTTTTTCCTTTCTTTCCATTCTCAATCATAACTTATTATTACCCTCCATTTCTGCATCACACATTATTCCTTTACCCCAATCTTTTTTCCTATTTCTTAAATGCTTTCCTTCTCCCTTTCCATGGATTTTCCTCATATCTAAGAAAATGGTCTCTTTTTCTCTAAATCTACTACTCTTGATTTCCTTTGTGTACTACTATATCCTCCATCTTGTGTCTATTATATTGCTTTAAGCTGAGCTAGCAATCATTTCTGCTTACTAAATTGTTAGTTTATTCACTTTGAAAGAGTAGTGTGTCTTAGCCTGCCACTTTCACTTTGCTTTGAGAGAAACAAAATCATTATTCTATGTAGAACAGAATGTTCCCAGGGCTCTGTATCTCTCCCTGTAGCATAATCTTGTATTTGTCATGTGATAATACTTGCTCCAGAGCAGGCTGCACATTCTCAGAAAGACAGTGAATTATATGCTATGTTGACTATAAATCAACATTATGCTAGTCATTTGTTACCACATTAAAGATAGACATTACATCCCCTTGAAATTTCTACACTCTCCTGTCATTTTAAAATGAAGATGCAATAACATGAGAGACTACTGGAAATTTCCTGTTTAAATGTCATTTTTAGTATTTGGTAGTTAGGTTATGGCTATGTGGTTAAGAAGTTCACTTAGCACCAATATCTTGCTGCTATACAACACAGCACTTCTCATGCGAAATTTGTATAATCTGCATTTCACTAAGAGATAGAAACTTTTTGTTACCAACACAGGTAGTAGTACCCTGAACTTTTCCATCTTGTTCTTACTCTAGACAGTAGAAAGATTTAATTTCTTTTGTGACTTTACTGCTAACTACTCCTGTTCATTATTACATATGAAGTTCTTTTCTATCATCTAACCTGCAATCCCACATTACCTCTTATGTACTCATAGTTTACAATGAGTGCACTTACTCACATTCTGCATACCTACTAAAAAAAGAGGTTGTCACAGTTCCAGGACAGCACTATGAGATGACATCTGGTGTACCACAGGGATCTGTTCTTGGCTCCCTTTTATTTGTTGCATATGTTAATGACATAGATGATAACTTAAAGAATACCACAGTGCTGAAATATGCAGATGATATCAAGCTGTACCTCGAAATAAAGAGGACAGATCCTGTACACTATAGATCTTTATTGCAATCAGACCTGGACACAATGCAGCAGTGGATCATGGACTGGCAACTCAAGCTGGCTGTGGACAAATGTACCACCATGCATTTTGGGAAGAAAAACCCAGCATCTACTTATTCCCTCCACAACACTAATCTTAAAAAGTCTTCTTGTGAACGTGACCTGGGCATTATTGTCGAGAGCGATTTGTGTTGGACAAAACACATTGCTAAAATTGCCAAGAAGGCTGAGGGTGTCTTGGCATCACTTGGACGGGACACCAGTCCATCGCAGCGTTACTCATTTTTGCCAGCTGAGTGGACTGGAGCAACGAGAAATGAAGTGTTTTGCTTAAGAACACAACGCGTCGCCCAGTCCAGGAATCGAAACCACAATCTTATGATCATGATGCCACTAAGCCACACGCCTCCACTATATGTATATATATATATATATATATATTATATATATATATATATACGCGAGAAAGAAGCAACAAGAATGGATAGGTTTTTAGTACAATCGTTTCATACAAGGACAGGCTTTATTAAAAGTTGTAATAAAGCCTGTCCTTGTATGAAACGATTGTACTAAAAACCTATCCATTCTTGTTGCTTCTTTCTCGCTTATAATCACCCCACATTACTGTATTGTTAAAACAGTATAGTTTTTTTTGGTGCATCTAAGTTAGGTACCATATTCAAGTAAATTCATTTAAATTAACTTGAATCTTTATTGCTTTTTGTATATATATATATATATATATGTCAAATATATGTATATGTGTATATCATATGTGTATATGTGTATATCATATGTGTATATGTGTATATCATATGTGTATATGTGTATATCATATGTGTATATGTGTATATCTTATATGTATATGTGTATGTCCTATACATATATATATATAATACATACATATATATATATAATACATACATATATATATATATATATATATATATATATATAATTATATATATATATATATATATATATATATAATACATATATATAATACATATATATAATACATACATATATATATATATATATATATAATATATATATATACACACACACACACATACATACAGAAACACACACATAACTAATATGTCTATTAGCTTTCTTTGTTTCGGAGTATGTTCAATTCTATTTTATTTGCAGACTAATTAAATATTGTATCACTGTTATTGTTCACCATGATAATTAAGTTAGCATTGAGCAGGCTTCTAATACACTGTCTGAGCACACTTGCACCCATCTAAACATGTACACACACAAACACACACACACACATACACTCACACAAATAGAGGAAACCTATTTATCATCTTCTGTTACTTGTTATTGATATAATTTCCATTTTTTTTTAGCTCTCCTCTTATTGTAAGCCATATTCTCATGTGATCTGATACCATGCATAGAATTAATGGTCCTGCTTTGAACAACAAATTACTGAAAAGGATACTTAAATTGATGTCCTGTCTCATTTTGTTCTTTTTTATGGATTAGTGTCCCTTGAATTATATTATCCAATATGTCCTTTTTTTAAAGATGGTTGGGTGCAGTTTAATGAGGATTTAGCTGCTATTTCTTTTAGGCTGAGAAACCACATAGAGGCTTTCCTTCAATGAATCAGTTGTCCTGTATTGCATTTATTTTACCAATTTGTTGTTCCTCTGTTAGATGTGTTTTGATAAAATTTAGCATGAACTCATTTTCTTACAGATTATTGAAGTTAAAGTAGTTCAAGATCTAATTGATAGGTGACTACTTCAGGAAACTAGCTTGGCTGGTCATTAGTCATTTACTACAACCTGATCTGGCCCAGACATCAATACCGGTAATGCAAGAGTTACAGAAGCCTTCATCTCCACCCAAATTTTATTTTATCTGTATCAGAGTACTCTGGCAGTTTTCCAGTTCGTACACATTTACAAATGCATAGTTCAAATGTAAGAGTAGCGTAATGGAAGCATAAGCCTGCTGCTACTGCTGCTGCTGCTGATAATGATGATAATGATGATGGTAGTGGTAAGGTTGGTCTTTGTATAAGTGTCATTGTTGGTGATGGGAAGGGGTGATGGTGCTGATGATGATAGTGATATTGATAGTTGTAATGATTAATGTAATGATGACTGATGATAACAATGACACTGACAAGTGTGGTGATGCTGAAAGTGAAAATTGCTTTTATTTAGTTAGTTAGAAAACAAGGTCATTTGTGTTAAGACCTTTGAACACCCTCTCAGACTGATGAGGTTGATGCGTTTGAAGTTTAACTTGAATTTAAGAGGTTGATGCTTATAGGAAAAGTGTGTGCAAAGGAAAGGATTGTAGAGGGATTAGAGCAAGCTAAGAAGGGGGTTTAGCAAAGTACTTAGAGCAGAATTTGGAAAGTGAGATGCAGCAATGATAATGTAAGAGGAGAAAGAAGAGAAGGAAGAAGAGGAGTGGGTTCCTTGCGTGAACATGTATAGAGGTGGTAGGCAGCTTATTAGTTGAAAAAAAAAAAGTAGTTATCACAAGAAAAGAGAGTTACAAGAATCAATAACACATTTGTACTCATTGTAATGTATAGGTGAGGGAATCTTTATCTTTGGTGAGTGACTGGTGTGTTTCACATTATCTTCATCCCTATATGCAAGTAAGACTTCTTGATATGAGTAGTGACTGTGTTTTACTATTGTTGAAGGTGTCTAAATTGTCATGTTGTTATTGGCAGATGTTTTTGAGGTCCTTTAAAGAAGTACTTCAAGCCTAATTTGCATGTGCAATGATGCCTGAGAGGGAAAGGTTAAATGGGGGTGGGGCACTATCTGCCAGTGAGAAAGTTACAAATCTCAGAAGGAAGAGTGTGGCAACATAACTGAATACTGAAGTACATCATCATCATCATCATCATTTAACATCTGCTTTTCATGCTAGCATGGGTTGGACGATTTGACTGAGGTCTGGTGAACCAGATGACTGCACCAGACTGCAATCTGATCCAGCAGAGTTTCTACAGCTAGATGCCCTTCCTAATGCCAACCACTCCGAGAGTGTGTGGGTGCTTTTATGTGCCACCGGCACGAGGACCAGTGAGGCGGTACTGGCAACGGCCACGCTCAAATGGTGCTTTTTATGTGCCACCTGTACAGGAGCCAGTCCAGCGGCTCTGGCAACGACCTCGCTCAAATGTTTTCTCACATGCCACCAGCACAAGTGCCATCAAAATTGATAATGTGTGAGTCATTGATCCACACCATGATGAAGCAGTCTGACAAGAATCTTCCAATGCTAGAGATCATTACAGCTGGTTCGGCAACTGAACTCTGAGATCCTCATTGCAGAAGCAGTTGAGAGCATTGTAACTGTCAAGGCCTACTACATTTTCAAAGTTTTCAAGACTGAAAAACCACTATGTATGACATTAGGGAGTAGCTCTTCCATAGACCAAGCTCAACAGCAACTAGTGACATTCAAGGTGAATGAAGTGGTTGTTTACAATTCTATCATCTTTAAGGCATAAGTGACTGTAAAAGAGTAGTAGTTGGCAGGGGCAGAGTGGTTGTCTTTCTTGAGATTAGAACATGCTGATGTGTTTCTGTGAATTAGGATATACCCTTATAGTGCAAGATTGAAAAGTTTAAGGTAAGATTAACTCATACTTTAACGCATACTTTGAGGGTAATACTAGGAGCAGTGTCTGGATTAGTCAGTATGTGGTAATATGGTGATCAGATAGATGTTTATATGTAGTGACTATGTATATGGCAGCAAAACAAGTTAAGTCAAAAAAAAAAGAGTCTGGCTGGAGTCTTGCATATGTATGCTGTGTAGAACAGAAAGCAAAATACCCAACAGGTTTGGTGCCTTTACCTGAAAGAGACATATGAATTTGAAGGCTGCAATGCATGAAAATATTACTTATGCTTGTCTTGCAGCAGGCATTATGATATTGAGTAATCCTCCTCGTTGGAGATGGTGGGTAACATTCTCTACATATAGGCTGTACTTATTACCTGTACAGCTGCAACACATCTATGAGTTAGACCCAGTAAATTTTGGTTGTATGAACGGTCATACTTAGCATTATCATATTACTGTCACTGTTTCAGATGAATGAGAAATTAAATATATTTACTGCCAGGGATAGTCTGAATAAAGATGGCAGAGCTTGAACCTGTTAGTTGAGTTGAAAGAATTCTGCAGGAGTCATTTTGGGGTAGACTGATGTGAAGTGGAATCTATCTTAGGAGATCCAGTAAAGCAGAAATTATCATGGTTTGGTAGAAGATCTATTGAGGAATGAGAAAGGGATCATGAGTCAGTGTGTTGGTCAGGGATACAAGTGAAAGGAATTAAATTAAGTCACTGATCTCGATGACTTCAGAAAGAGGTAAGCTGAGATAGATGTTTCCTATAAAGGATAGACTCAAGAAGACATGGGACGAAGTGGTGAGAAAGGATCTTCAGATGCTGGGTCTCACTGAGGAAAAGGTAAGGGACTGGGAGATGTGGTAATTTGTTGTACTTGATAAGACACGTCAAGCTAAGTAAAATTGCTGTCTTTCACACATACAGGCTTGTCTTTTCAGATGCTGGTGCCACTTAAAAAGCACCTGTGCCTGTGCTGCATTAATGCATTCATGCTGGTGCACATAAAAAGCACCGAGCACACTCTGTTAACTGGTTGGCATAAGGAAGGGCTTCCAGCCATAGAAACCATACCACAACAGACAGTTGGAGTCTGGACAGCTGCCTGCTAGCCAGCTCCTTGTCAAACTGTTCAACCCATACCAGCATGGACAGTGGATGTCAATGATAATGATGTTGGTTATTGGAGAAGTTCAGGGAATGGTAAAGTCAGAAGATAAATGTAGAAACTGGCTTCTTATTTAAAAGTGGTGGAGTGAGTCAAGATTAGATAGAATTTCACAGAAATTGCATTAGAATTTGACATGGTATAAAAAAATGAGATGATGGCAGTAATGGCAAAGATAGTGGTGATAATGATTACAGGATGTAATTGAATTACAAGCTATTCAAAGCTCCCTTGGGATGAAACCTATAAGCTGTTGCTATAAACAAGCAACAGTTATGATATATATCAACAAAACCTGTTTTCCTAGTATGTTGAAAAAGAATTTATAAAATGATGTGGAGACCAAAGAGTTATCAAGGTATTTCAGGCAAGCCAACAAACTATTTTTATTTGGAAGATATAAAAGAAGTTCAGCCAAATAATTGATTATGAATTGATCGCTTATCTCCAAGGAATAGACGCTAACTATATTATTTGTTAATGACTTGAATGGATGGTATATTTTTGAAATATTCAATTTAAAATGTATTAGGTAGACACTTTGGAATAAAAAATGCATTGAGTTGTTTCTACTAGAGATGCTTATATGAAACAAAAACTTGCAAGCTGAAAATTGTCCAAAGCAATCTGTCTTGAAAGCTTAAATTTTTAGAAGTTGTGTTAAAGAAAAAGATTAGAATGAAGTTAGTAAAACAACAAAAACTAAACTTTGAAAAATCCTGTAAAAATTGGCTAATATAGAAAGAGGCTTTTATATTTGCTGGAAAACAATATTAATATTTCTGTCAATATTGTGAGAATGCTTTGTTTTATATCTATGATTAAGTACTACTCTCTTTTTGTTTCTGTATCCAACAATTTGATTTGTCTTCTTCAGGTATCAGTTTTTCAAATGCAATTCCTGTCAAATATTAAAGCAATAAATAAATTGTTTTAGATGAACACCCATCCATGAAGCTACAGTCACCAATAAAATTTGTTAGTTTTAGGTGTCAGTGGAAGTTATGTAATTACATGAACATAGCTTTGATTTGAACTGCCTTCTAATTTGCAAAAAATGAAATAAGTGTTCATCATTTTCATCATCTCCATCAAACATTCACTTTTCCATGCTTGTATGGGTCAGATAGAATTAGTTGTGGCAGATTTTTTTTACAGCCGGATGCACTTCTTGTTGCTAGCTTTCACCTGTTTACAAGGAAGGTAATATTTTCTCATGGCCAGATGTTTCTTTCTTGGAGGACTGGAAACAAACCATTTTGCTGGTATGATGATGATATGTGTTTGAGTAAGGGAAACCTGTTGAACCCTGCCCTTCATTACAGGAGTGAGTTCTATACCATCTTAATTTGTATTCTAGTTTCCCATTCTCAACATAAACTTTTTTAATACCACCAACAGATTCTGTTTTTGTTTTTTGTGTGTCTAATTCCTTTTTACCTAACTCAAATCTTAACTGCATAGTTCAATAACCAATATTTGAATGTCAAATCAATATGTATCCCTTAAATACCATCCAGTAAACTCAAATGTATATTTTAATTTTGATAATCAATCAACAACATGTAAGAGTTAACTGTTTCATTTCAGTTCCTTCCATGTCAGAATTTCAATTTTCCTTAATACTTTTCTTCAGTGATTATCTTAGTCAGTGTGGAGCGTTACTAGCCAAGATCCACCCATGTTTACTTTCTCAACAAATCCTACAAGCTGTTCAGAAGTGGCTGCGTCGTTTGCTCAGCAGTTCTTCATATGATTCTCAGGAAAACCATGCAAGTTAACTATCACCCAGTATTTTAGTGTTTCTTAGTTTTTCATTTATTGCTAAAGATCAAATGTTGTGCTCCCTTCTCACTTTTGTTGCACATATTCAGTTTTTTTTAATTAATTTTTTTTTATTTTAGCATTTTAATTTTTTTTAAATACACTTTAAAACAGTTCATATTAAGTTTATAAATATTTATTTTAAATTAAACCTTTTTTCAAATTTTTGGAACTATTTCATTTCAAATTTGTTGACAATGAACCTATTTCACACTGGCACAAAATTTGTTAAAAAAAAAAAACTATCTTCTCAGATCTGTAAGCATTCTGTACAAACCAAATATTGAACTTTCCTCAAAATGTGTAAATAAGGATTTTGCTCTCTTTGTTATTATATTATTCCTAGATATTAAAAATATATTATTTATTAATAGTAGAAACAGTAATAAAAATAACATTTACATTTATATCTTGTTGCCAGTTACTATTTTTCTTTTTTTGCTATGAAACTTATCACATCTGTTTCTTTAATCTTATTTATAAATATATTTATTTAACTTTATTTGTTGTTATATTTTTACAGACTAAGGCATAGATTTAATGTTAATGCTAAATTTATATCTGTTCCTTTTTATGTTGTTTGTATAGATCCAGGTTAACCCTGATCAAAGAAACCTGTTTTTTTTTTTGCTTTTTGTATTTGTGATATTATTTTTATGTTGTTTGCTTGTTTTTTTTATTTTATGAATATCTGATTTGCTCACATTTCACCAAGTAAAATATCACATATTTGTTATATTCACTTAGAAATAAATATGTAGGTGACATTTTAAAAACTTGAGAAAATTTATCACTGTATAAAAAATTGAAAATACATTTTTAAAACCAACTAAATGTGAAAATTAAGGGAAACAAAGATGATAAATGATAAACAATTTCTAAAATATTCACTGTTTCAAACGCATAAGTTTAGAACCATTTAGCAGATTCCTGAATTTTTTAGGGTTTATTAATCAAATGGATAAACTAAATATATATTAGTTAATTCTCCTTCAAATATTCTGAAAAAGACATATTTGTTATATGTTGAAATATCTTGCTTTCATTTGAATGTATTTAAATTTTCATTTTGTGAATAGAATTCAAATCATCATATATTCAGAATCAGATATGAAAACAGTATTATTACTTTAAATAACAGTTTTCTATTGAACAAAATATATTCACTGTGATATCCTTTTCTCTCAAATACTTAGTAACATTTGTGAGGCATTGATACAATCTGGTGTTGGCAATGAGAAATATATGTATTTGCTGCCAAAATTCTTCAATCAATAATGAAACACTTTAAGATTGAATGGTTTCTGAGCTTAGACATCATTCCAGAAATGTTTCATCAGATTGAGATAAGAGATTGGTCCAGGATACTAGTCTAATTTTTTTTATTTGTTTATTAGAAATGAACTACTTCACTGAATGTGCAGTGTTTGGGGTCATCATACATCAGTATTTATTTCTGTGGCAAATGATTATTGAAGCAAAAGGATGTCTCTCAATATGCCTATATACACTTCTTGAGCCATGGTGCTAGGGATACAATAAATAAAATCAGTTTCTTGAGTTGAGCCCCACCAACTATGACACAACCTCTGCTTCCATTCATACAGCATTGGAAACAGCTGAGATTCAGTTCCTCACCAGGATGATGCCTGACATAACATCAGCAGATATAAACTGGTTGAACCTAGATCTACTCATACAATTCACACCACTCAGCAAGGATTCAATCTATGTGAGCCCTGGTGAATTTAAGGAACAATTTTTTTGTTCTTCAGAGAAATGAAAAGCTTATCCTCATTTTCTCTGAATTGCTTAAGCCCTCTGCCAACAGCTGTCACTGACGACCTTTAATGCAAACTGCAGCAAGTGGTTGACCTCTGACAGTTTGTGTATGTCTCCTGGGTCTTCTACTTTTAAGGTGGTCATGCTAGATGCCTGTATTATTGAAGGATGCTCAGTATTGTGCTTGTAGCCAGCCCCATCCTCGTATAGCTGAACAATTTGTATGTTTTGTAGCAAAATACTACAAAAAATACTATGAAATCAGAATTGGGACAAATTTAGCAATTTAAAAAATTTTTGTGGTCTAAACTTATGAATTTCATGAAATTCAAAACTACCCAAGACTTTTGATAAAATAATTTAATTAGAGGTATGAACATGCAAATTTTTATAATCTATTTTAAGCATTTGTTAATGTCTTTATATTACTTTGTTTATTGGGTTTATTTGAAAACTTTAAAATTATCAAAATTAAAAAAATGTGCACTATAGCTCTAAACTTATGGTGGTCACTATATTTGTTGTGACACCTAGCAATAGGTGAATGTAAAGAAGTCTCAAATTTTATCTCAGCAATTTCATTAATGCTTTATAGTCAGAGGATGTAAAATTCGGATTTGTAATACCTGCTCAAATTGGGAAGAAATGGTAGCTATGCAAAAATATCGTTCCACTATATAATTTTAGCTTAGGCGAACACCAGTGGGCAGAGGGCCAGCTCTGAGCTAAATCTGTAATAATATTTCAGCCCCCAGTTGTAGCAATTCCACTTTGATCATATTACCACTAACCTTGGGGTGAGCATAAATATTACAATTCCTTTAGATTGAAGAAAGCAAGAAGGTAATCGCTTCAGTGTGTACCCATTAACACTGAGACATTAGGATTCTTGTAGACATCTTGTCTGAAAATGAATATTCTTTTAACATCTGATTTATTGCAAACACATCATGTTAGCTATAAATAAGTTCTTACATTAGTACAAGATCACATGTCTGTAGAAAGTGAATAAACAGTCAATTAAAATGATATTTTTTAACATGTAATTTATTACAAACACATCATGTTATCCTTAAGAAGACTTTACATTGGTACAAAATCACATGTTTGTAGGAGAGGTGTATATAGTGAATTAAATTAGCTCTAGTGAATGCATAGAACTTGATATTAGATGTTATAAACTCTAATCTGAGGCAGAAGAAGCCAACAGATCTCAACAAGATGTTTGATTTAAGTCTCATCAATATTACTCTTTCCTCTCTCAAAATTGTGTCTATAATGACTATTTTTATTTACAGAAAAATTGTGGCAGTTAATTAATGTTTACTACATACATTATTAACCTCTGAGAGTTGAAGTTGAAATCAATATTTAGTGAAATAACATTACATATTATAGGAATTTAGTCTATTGTTTTTCTAGTTTACTGTCTTTATGAGAAATGGGACGTTGTGATGCTCATGAATGCCCCAGGGGTACTAGTGGCATAATTAAGGTGAAATGGGTTCAAATGAGAATTCATATTGCATCATGTTCTAGGCTTGCTAGCAATTTACCTTTTGCTTCACATTACTCATCATATTGATGACAATAACAATAATAATAATGTTTTCAAATTTTGCCACAAGAGCAGCCGTTTTTGTGGGATGGGATAAGTTGATTACATCGACCCCCAGCGTTTCGTTGGTACTTAATTTATCAACCCCCAAAATATGAAAGGCAAAAATCAACCTTGGCGGAATTTGAACTCAGAACGTAAAAACAAGAGAAATATCGCTAAGCATTTCATCCAACATGTAAATGATTCTGTCAGCTTGCCATCTTGATTTCAAGTTTTGGCACATGGCCAGCAATTTTGGGGAAGAGTTGTATTGATTGCATCAATCCCAGCACTTAACTGGTACTTATTTTATTGACCCTGAAAGGGTGAAAGGCAAAGTTGACTTTAGTGGAATTTGAACACAGAATGTAAAGATGGAAAAAATGCCACTAAGCATTTTTCCCAGTGTGCTAATGATTCTACCAGCTCACTGCCTTAATAATAATAATAATAATAAAGATGGGTTACAGCAAATATTCTCCTCACTACCATAGATTTGCTTGTCAGTTGTTTGACCTTAACCAGTTGAGTATGTCCCTTAGTGGCTGACAATATGTGCATTTCTGATCACGAGCAGAAGTAGATGGGAAGTATCATAGCCATGTGTTGAGAGGAATTCTTTGGGGTTTGAATAATTCACCTCTGGAAACATGGATGTTTTGTTCAACATCCTTAAATAACCCTTATTTGGAGACCTTTTGAAAGGGATGGGCTACTCAAACTGAAGAAAATTCTAGCTGGGCCCCACCTGCAAGGTCATGTGCAGTTTATCTTGATATGAGATCACCATGCCGTGCACAGATGGTTGTGATGCATGTGCCTGGTGTACACTTGACAGATGGGTAGTCATGGTGCGTATTATGGGCTTCGTATATTTGTACCCCAGTGTCACTTTGATGGCATGCACTGTTCTCTCACTCAATAATAATAATAATAACAATAATTTGGTTGCTAAAAAAGAAATAGTCTGATTTGTTGGGAAGGTTGCTAGCAATTTTATTAGTTTATTATTCCTCGCCTCCCCACAAATTTGTCTTTTAGTTTTCCAATACATTGTTTCTGAAATATGATAACATTTCTACATCAGATTAGAGAGATGCTGGACTAGATTCTGAATAATATTTAGCTTCTCTGGTTTCTCAATTCAAATTCTGCCAAGATCAATTTTATTTTTCCCGCTTCTTCAAAGAAAAGATCAATAAAATAGCTGCTAATAATACACAGGGATTTATTTAAGCAGTTATACGTCTCTCCCCTACAAAAACCAACACACTGTGCCTTAGTAAGAAACCAATATTTTATGTTGGATTATAAATTTCCATGATTTTTTTCTTTTTTATTCTTTTTTATTTTTATTGTTTTTTTAGTATGACCTATGATGTTATTTTTATATTAAATCTTAAAATGATATATCTTTTTGCTTTAAAATATTTTTTTAATATTAAACCTCTGTGTGTATGAATAAATCTATTTATGCATGGAGGCATGTATATACATATATATATATTTATGCATGAATGCATGTATGTATGTATTTATGTATGAATGCTGGTATGTCTGTTTCTATGCATGCATGCATTATGTATGTGTGCATGAATGTATAACTACACAGCTAAATATATTAAACGTTGGCTGCTTAACAACAGACAAGAGTGTGCATCATATATTCTTTTTCCCTATTTTTTCCTTTTTATGCCTTCATTAAGGGTTTCTTTTTATTCCTATCTACTGTAGAAAATATATACGCAATGTTGTTGATGTTTGCAAGTGATATTATCCAAAAAAAAAAAAATCATTATTTCATTGATAAACATCACAGAGAAAAGATATTACTTTTTTGTTTTTTATCCAATATGCAATATTGATTGTTGAATTTATTCCCTAATTTATCTAAATTATCAATATATACAAATATTATTTTCTTTTAGATTTCTCTTATCTGTTTGTCTGTCCGTCCGTCCGTCCGTCCATCCAACCGTCCATCTGTCTGTCTGTCTGTCTGTCCATCCGTCCGTCTATCTGTCTGTCTGTCTATCTATCTATCTATCTATCTATCTTGCTAGCTAGCTGGCTGGCTAGCTATGTTTCTTTCTTTCTTTCTTTCTTTTTTTCTTTCTGTATGTCTGTCTGCTTCTCATTCTCTATGTATGTGTATATCATCATCATCATTCCTATGTCCTCTTTTCATGCTGGCATGGACAGGATCCACTGGGTGGGGTGCAGTGGGGGATTATATCTTGCACCAGTGTCTCAGTTTTGTCATGACTTCCACGGCTGGCTACCTTTCTTATACCAACCACTTTGGAGAGTGTATTAGATGCCTTTTTTGTGGCACTGTCAATTGTAAGACCACCATGTAACTTGCAAGACTCACACATATATAAATGTATGCATACATATATACGCACACATACAGACACACACATATGCACACACACACACACATATATATATATATATATATGTGAATATAATCAAAAGGGTAATAATATAGATTACTACCAGTGGCCCAGCACAAAAGACGAATTAGTCATTAGACAAAATATTATTCATATAGAAAAATATTATTCATGTAGAAATATAATTAAGGGCTCCTAAATAAGGATGCCAAGTGCTAGGGACACAAAAAAGGGATAAATTTATCGAGAGTATATATATATATATATATATACCGGAGTAAACACATAAATGTGAAACATGGTGGAAAAAAGAGTACTCAAATACCAGGGGTAGAGCAATACGCTTTATTTAAAAGCAGCAGAAATTCAACAAAACCTGTTACTCGGAGTTTCACGTTACCGTTCGTCGGACAGTTTTTGTTAAAAAAAAAAGATTAAAAAAATTTTTTTTTTAACAAAAACTGTCTGACAAACGGGAACGTGAAACTCCGAGTAACAGGTTTTGTTAAATTTCTGCTGCTTTTAAATAAAGTATATATATATATATATATAGATATGCCACAGAACCTTCCCAAAACAAGGCACCAATATCTAAGCATTATCTGAGCTTAATAAGATCCTCTGGGAAGAAAAACAACCAATATCAATGTAAGTAATCCCCACTAACCATGAATCCACAAACACTTTCCCACTTTACTAGAATGAAGAGCAACTCAGAATAATGAGTCTAAGATATAAAAATACACAAGCAAGCATAACAAATATGTATTTCCATCATCAGCAGCCAAATGGATATTACAATGGTTTTGACACCTGGGCAGTCTGGCAGTGTTAGCAGCATTAAAAACATAAATTTGTCTTGGAATCTTTAGTAATCAGCAGGAGTGAAAAATTATCTGAAGAAAAGCTCTGTTTTTACTTTGATTCCCCATAAAGAATAGTCAATTTTGGTTGAAATTGTTAAACTGTTGAGATTTTAGTGATAATTAGTAAGGTCCTTTTAAAATATTATTGTTGATTAACACATCCAAAAATACTCAAACTCAAATACATCTACACTCGTGAATGTGTATATATATATATATATATATACATACATGTTAACAAGAGTTGATAGAAATGTTTCTTCATTGATACGATGTCTTTTTTTTTTATCAATCAGTCCTGGGATGATTCTAGCAGCGTATAAGTTTTTCTACGAGAAGGGATTGCTAGCCTGTCCCTCAACCCCACTCTATTTTTGGAGAAAGAAACTGTGAGTGGTCCCCTACAATTCTTCTCACAGCACAACACAGCTTATTCAGAGAGTGAACGAGTGAGTGAGAAAAAGAGAAAGAGAGTGAATGAGAGACATTGATTAGCTTCACTGCTTGACTTGCATTTTATTAATCAATCCTGGAAGGCTGAAAATCAAAATTTACATCAGTGGGATTGAATCTAAGAGTTCAGGGAGCTGGAGCAAATATCAGTGGGCACCCTATGTATTTACAATATATGTATATGCTCTGAGTGGTTTAGTTTTTACACAATTCTGTTTCTCAATGCCAACCAGTGTATATTCTTGTACATTTATTTAATGTTTCTTTCATCAGTTCTTCAAGTACAGTAATGTCTATATTTTGCTAATGAGGTCAGAATAATACCGTAAAATGTTTGGTATTGTCTCCCATACTTGACAAAATAATTAAAATAATATTAGTCATTAACTCATATTGTTTTTTCTTCCCTCACTGAATAATTATTTCTAGGTGACTTTTTAATACTTACTACATTAACTTGGAACTTTTCATATTTTCTAGCATCCTTGTAAAAGTTTCAAATTTAGATAATTTTTAACCTCCTGAGAGAAGATAGTTGAGATTTAATGCAGAGTAACAGAAAAAAAAGTACATAAAATTGGTTAAAACAAAGTGTATATTGTACTCTGTATTTGAGAAAATTTGTCAGTTATGAATTATATCTGTCTGTCTGTCTGTCTGTCTGTCTGTCTGTATGTATGTATGTATGTATGTATGTATGTATGTATGTATGTATGTATGTATGTATGTATGTATGTATGTATGTATGTATGTATGTATGTATGTATGTATGTATGTATATGCATCAGAGAGACAGACAGACAGATAGGTTGAGAAAGAGAGAGAGAAGGAGAGAGAGTGTGTGTTTGTGTGTGTGTGTTGGTATTTGTTAAAAATATAAGTTGACTAAATGCCTAGAGAAGCTATTTTCAAAATTTTTCTTGAAAGGCTAACATCATAATTGGTTACTGTTGGTGTTCATCTTACAAATGATTATATTAATGAAGATTGCCTTTGAAAATTTAATATTGGAGATGTGTATTGTGTAGCCTATGGCACACTTTCTGTGAGCTGCAACACTCTATGGCTTAGTAACAGTTTAGTTGAAAGCCACTACGCAACATACTATCTCTCATAAATCAGAATTTATTATCTACAAGTCTACAGCCAATGTAGCTTGAGGCTTCTCTGGGACAAAACTGAGACCAGTCTTTTCTTCAGTTAGTCTCAATTAGACAAATGAGGTTGTCTGAAAATGTGTGTAGTTCAGGGAACTAAAAGTAGTCTTGTGACACATAATCTATTCATATATTCAAGTATAAAACAAAAAAAGGTTATATTGGAAATGTTGAATGAAATATTAATTTCAAGACTCGCAGGCTACAATTGGAACTGCTTCACATATACCATTGACCATTTTGTTATCATATTTCTCTCGAAATATAATGCTTTTGTTTCAGTTAATTCTAAAAGTAATGAAGAATTTATTAAAATAATTTTGTCATTATTAAGCTGGTATTTGGAACATAAATGAACATGAAATTCTGAAGGAAGGTTTTAATTTGGATTGGTCATGTACTACGGTTGGATGAGGAGAGATGTGTGAAGAAGTGCCACTCCCAAACAGTTGAAGGAATCCGGAGTAGAGGTAGACCCAGGAAGACATGGGATGAAGTGGTCAAGCATGACCTTCAAACGTTGGGCCTCACAGAGGCAATGATGAAAAACTGAGACCTCTGGAGATATGCTGTGACTATGAAGACCCGACAAATAACATGAGTCCATGGCTGTTTCCTGCACCAGTTTCCCATCGCAGCCCCAGCCCATCCATCATCATCATCATCATTGTTCGACCGTGGTCGAGACAATGGAATTTACCATGCTACGCCAGACTTCACGGTCCATCATGGCATTACAGAGGTCCTGTTGCTGGATGCCTGTATCCTTGGAGATTACATCAGGGTAGGAGAGTGTGCGCCCTCTGGTATTGTGAGTAGATGGCTTCCAGAGGAGAAGAGTAGAAATTACCTCTTTTTCAGCTCTACAACAATGTCCAGCAAACTGGACTCTCTTACCTTTCACAGCCCATCCAAAGTACCTTGAATTGCAGAACAGCCTGCTGTGCTTACCTTGGATTGTATGGTGACCTGCTCTGTGTGAGGAGACCTATTGAGTCAAGTACATCATCAACATCAAAATAAAAATCAAAGGGAAATTGTAGTTGTGATACCTGTGCCGGTGGCACGTAAAAAGCACCCACTACACTCATGGAGTGGTTGGCGTTAGGAAGGGCATCCAGCTGTAGAAACACTGCTAGATCAGACTGGAGCCTGATGCAGCCTCCTGGCTTCCCAGACCCCGGTTGAACCGTCCAACCTATGCTAGCATAGAAAACGGATGTTAAACGATGATAATGATGATAAACTTTGTAGCATAAATCAGGGATGGTTTCAGTTAGTATGGAAATGGTTAATGCCCTCTAAAATATAGGCATGAATATCACAGGTTCCTATCATGTTCCGTAAATTACAAACTACAATGCTCAGCTAACAAACATCACTCCTCTTTATCTTCCCTATCAAATCATTGCTGCATGTCTTTACCCTTGCACCAGACACAGTTCTATAAACCTTAAACATGTACAATTTTTCTTCGTTTTTTGTTAAGGTCTATGAGTATATTTGCAAATGTGCACATTTATATCTGTTATATACAACAGAAGCAGTATTAGATTAAAATGGTCAATTGTGCATCATACTTAATGTTAGTACATTGTGATAGGCATGTTTACTGTGGTATTCATTCTGAGCTAATATCTCATATGAATATGCTGTGTTTAAAAACACAAAATGTATCAGAGGCAGATGAAAATCAAGTTGGTAGTAACTGGTGAGAATTCTAGATGATTTTTCTGCCTCATTGGGCTTTGTGAAGAGCATGTAATCACAGCCAAGCATTTAGCATCTGCACCAGCTACTAAGATGTTTTATGTCTGCCTCCAATATATTTTGGGTTTTATAAAACACAGCACATCCATTTGAGATATCTCAGAGGAAATGTAGTAAATTTGCCGATGACTTTTAGTATGACATACACAGGACACATTTAGATATTTTCACCGTGGGACTTGGTTTAGCAAACAGTATAGAACTTAACACAGATGATTTAATAGGTAGCTACATGAATCTTGATTTCTTACTCAGTTTGCATCCTTTTAAGCAGTTTCCACGCATTAGGAATTTGTCACTCAAGTATAAGTCTTTTTTTTTTTTCCATACTGCTAAGTTACGGGGGTGTAAACAAACCAACACCAGTTGTCAAATGGTAGTGGTGGAAGGAGGGTAAATACAAAAATGTACACGTGCACACACACATTGTGTGTATATGTAGATATATATGTGTGTGTATGTATGTATATATGTGTGTGTGTGTTTATGTATTTATATGTGTGTGTGTATTTTATTTATATAATATATTTATATTTATACATATAAATTTATATACAATGGGCTTCCATACAGTTTCCATCTAGCAAATTCTCTTATAAGGTATATTGGTCAGTCCTGGGTTATAGAAGAAGACATGTGACCAAAGTGCTGCACAATGAGATTGAACACAAAACCATGTGGTTACAAAGTGAGCTCCTTAACCACACAGACATGCCTGTGCCTGTACACAACCATACCTGTGTCTATAGAAAATATAAAACAAAAATTTAAGGAAAATAGTTTGTTAGATGAAATTAGAATGCTGACAAACAGTCTTTTTTTGATTGATGGTTTTTCAAAATATTGTCCAAGTAATTTACATTTATGTATCTTTCATATGTCATAGTAATCACCAATGTGACCATGGCTAAGTTATTTTCAAATATAATTTGTTGTGCAGGTTGTGGTAATTGTTTTGTAAACCAAATTCATACTACTAGAATTTCCATTGTACAAATCTTCCCATCCTATTTGTTGTACATGTTTCTATGTTTACATTTTCTTAAGACTGCATATCTTAGAATGACATTATAATTGTAGCTGTGGTACAAGTTTAGATATGTTGAGACTATGTTTTAAACTATATTCTTTAGTGGTGATATTCTTTTTAGCTCATTGAATATGTAGGTTAGTTTTTTTATTCCCATTAAAACATAGCTTTATTTGTTGCATTAATAAAAACAGCAACATGTTACCATTAAAAAAGGCATTTTGAATCGGTTATTGATGTTGCCAGATATTTTATTGGGCTTCACAGTTATGGATCAAATAGCATAACATAAACAGCAGTTACAATTTGTATGCTTTTTTGAATTGGAGGTGCAAGGTGGCAATTTTCAAAATCTATCTCCAGAGAATTGGGTATCTATTGTGCTGGTGATTGTATAACTGGCAAGTAAACAAAAGATTGTAGTTTTAGGAATAACTATCCCATAAATTTGGTATAATTTGTCAAATAGCCAATGATAACAGACGGAATAAAAGGAATAGTATGTTAGTATAAAAAATGATGCTGTGTTAGTTACATTACCAACAGCAGCAATAGGAACAACTAAAAAATTGAGAGAAGGAAAAAAAGATCATTTACACAAGCGTTAGATTTATGAACAAAAATAGTCTTGAGTAAGGTAGTGTTAGTGTGAAAAAGCTGTTTAGAAAAAGGCTGAGAATAATTACTTATCTTTAAAGATTTCAACTTCCCAGTTTGTGGAAAGATTTTCAAGGAGATATGGCCACAATTGGCAACTTAACTTGGTCCTTGCTATGTATTCTTGTTATTTATCCCAAAATCAGTTTTGACCGAATAGACCTATGATTAAAGGGATTTCAGCTATGACCATCCCACCAGTTTGTTCAATGTGTTGATGCTTTTTAGGATGAGAGGGTGTGATGTGAGGGACATTTGACTATGATTTCTAGCAGATTGTTCTGTCACACACAGACTCCCTCTCAAGCTGTTCTTGTGTGCAAATAGTTTTCATTGTAGAAAAGAAATGAAAGGGAAGATAAAAGCATAAATACTGTTGAGAAATTCAGTTCTCTCTTTCTATAATTTAGAGAGAAATCTGGTGATTTTTGATGTGGATTATGGTGTCCAGGTTATTTAAGGTATTGTCTGGACTCCCCCTCCCCAAGAACCCAGACTTTTTCAATGAAACAGGAACATTTTTTGGAGCATGTATGATACCATTGTGTTAGAGGGGGTTTTGGTGGGTTGTAAAATCCTCTTAAATGTGTTCAAATAATTCCACTTTTATAAGTTACAGACTGTATGTAGAGTTCATAAATATTCCTTCCTCTCTCCCTTCTTATCATTGACTGTCACATCATGTTCTTTCACACTGCCATTGCTGTCATTAGTTGTAAGTGAAACTTTCCTGATGTGCTTTACATAAATGTATTTGTATTCACACTGAGGATGTCTCTCCAGGTCAAGCCACTACTTCTCTGCATTGAGAAGTCACAGCTCCAGTACTACAAACATGTGATTAGAATGTTGCAGGAAAGAATTGCAAGATGAATTCTTCAAGCCAATCCAACTGACTGGAGACCTAAGTGTTGACCTAGAAGAAAGTAGTTGGATAATATCCATTGTCCTAGTTAGATATTATCCATGATGTAATTTGAAGGAGATTCGGTTTCTATCTTCTGTAAGTTGAACAATCACATAGAGCTTAGGTGGGGAATCTTTTTAATACCTGGAGAGAATTGCCAGTGCATCAAAACCAGTAAGAATGTATTTGTACTGAGAAAAATAATGTATTGTCAATTTTACAAATTAATAGGTATGCAAATTATATTAAATTACTGTTTTGCTCAGGAGGTTTAAGTTCTTTTAGTATATGGTTTTTGAAATTTCATCGTTAAATAGTTTGAATTTGAGCAGAATTATGCCCATAGATAAGTTACTCACTGTTGATATAAAGACTTATTTGATGGCTGGAGAGTTGAGAAAAGTTTGTCATCAAATGGTTGTGGGATTATTTATCTGTTGAAATGTGATGGAATTCACACTTCAGTGCTATGGCTTCTTTATCAGTATCACAACAATGCTAAGGATAGCTATGGTAAATACTCTGCTCTTTACTACTACAACAGCAACTACCATTACTGCTGCATGAAAGTATTCTATAAATGTGCAAGAGCTTAAATATTTCATAAAATTATCTGATCCTTTGAATAATATTTTTAATTAACTAACATGCGGCTAAAATATCAGTGGAACATTATTTAATCATAGACAATTCACGGGAGATTACAAGTAGTAGAAATAATGTTGGTAATATACTTAACCTGCTCTTCAACTCGGCATCTCATACTAACAGGAAGCTCACAACCATTTCCAAACAGAAATCAATAAATTGCTACTCTTACTTCATAATATTTCTCAGTCATTCATTATTGATTCGAAAATGTTTTCTTTATTTTTTCTTCCATCTATAAGGAATAAATTCAAATTTTCCTTTCTGGTTTACCAAAAATCATTATCTCAGTTGCTCTAAGTTTTATATAATACCTTTGTATTTAACTAGTTATCTTTGTTTTTTTTTTTGTTTTTTTTTTATCTACGTGGGGAAACAGTTATATTATTTATCTGTAATAGATAGAGTGTAACTGGATTCTTCCATTGTTCATGTATTCATTGTAATTTATCTAATTACTTTCCACAGGATTTAATTGGCAAATCTACTCTTCACTTTCATTATCATAATGTTACCAATCAACCGAGATCAACTAAAGGAAAAAACAAACAAAGAAACAAGAACAAAGACAAAAAAACAACTGTAATTTAAATGAAAAGAATATCAATTTTGAACTTTTCTATGGAATATTATTAATGCCTTTTGTTGGAAAATTATAAAGGCTCCATAGTTTCAATAGAATTTGGATACAAGTAGCTCCCAGATAACTAATTCTAATAATTAGAAATTATTATGTTCAATCATTTCTCCTATCAATAATGTATGCCAGTATTCAAGTTGATTTTATTTTTTGATTGTCATTTTTATTTTATACAATTTAAATAAGCATTAATTTAAATTGCTGAGTGCACACACATACATATGCATATATGTGTGCACAAATGTGTGTGTGTGTGTGTGTGTGTGCACGTGCAGTATGTATATACCAATGTATACAAATGTTTGTTTTAAGTATTGTTGTGAACAAACACAGCCAAACGTTAATGGAAGGATCACCCAATATATTCCAGTAGAGAATTACATCTTGCTTTTAAATGGAAAACATTAACAGAGGCATTGAGGTTTCAACTCACTTGCCTTTGTCAGACTGTAATTTTATTCTTTTTTGTTTGCCAAAACTTTATTGATATTTTCTATTCTTCTTGTAGATGGGGGCTTAGTGGTTGCAAAGTAGGTGTGGTGTAACAGTGAACATACATGTGTATGTAAATGTGTGTGTGTGTGTGTGTGTCTGTATGCACATGCCTTTTCCATGCTGGCATGTGTTGAACAAGTTACTGCCTTCATAGACAGGTCGAGGAACCACATCTCACCTATGATTTCTATAACTAGATACATCTTCTAACAGCACCCACTTTACAGAATGTACCGGGGATGTTTTACTCAGACACAAGCAATAGTAAGGTTGCCTAGTACTCTGCAGGACAAAAGGGTCCCTACTATTTTATGTTGACTCTGTTCAGGACAATATGACCTAGAAAGTGAGAAGAGAAGGCAATTGCTGAAGATGAACTAGGATGTCTGAGACAAAGAATAAAAAATATGAAGTGGGGAAATACAATGATTCGGATGACAGTGTGGAAGAGGAGGAGTAAGGGAGTGACAGTGCAAAGAAGAGTAATGGCTGAGTGTAACAAGAGACAGTAATGGCAGAGAGTATTCACTGGTAATAGAGAGTGTGAGTGAGGGATAGTTGTAGGAGTGATCAGTATAGCAAATGGGGCTGGTTGCTACCTAGCTCAGATATCAGGAAACCCCAAAATGGCAGAAATTCAAAAGACAGTGCTCATGGGAAATGCCCATATCCTATGCAAAATACTTTCTAAGTAATCTCAAGTTTAAAAACAAACACTTAATTTTCTTATGGTTTCCTAAATTGTCTCTAGAACAACACTATGGCACCCTAGGCATAGCACCAACATGAACTTCCAACTTGTCTCTGGAGGTCTCTGAGTGAGACTTGGAGCCAACTTGTACAAATGTAAAGCAAAAGTCAAACATAAAATAATAATAATAATCCTCTCTACTAAAGATACAAGGCTTGAAATTTTGGCGGAAGGGACTAGTCGATTATATCAACCCCAGTGTTTCACTGGTATTTAATTCATCAACCCCGAAAGGATGAAAGGCAAAGTCGACCTTGGCAGAATTTGAACTCAAAACGTAAAGACAGACGAAATATTGATAAGCATTTCATGCAGCACGCTAATGATTCTGCCAGCTCACTGCCTTAATAACAACAACAATAACAACAACAACAACAACAACAACAACAATAATAAAAAACATACATTCATACAAGCTTAAGATCAGAGCTTACCTACCAGAAACTACCATGCAAACGTCCTTAATGATGGATCTGACACCTCGTGCCGAATTTGCGGAATATTCACAGAGACAATTGATCATGTTGTTTTTGGCTGCCCAGTCCTCACTGAAAAGGAGTACCTCATAAGACATGACAGACGAGGGCAGTACATCCACTGGGATGCTTGTAAATACTACAAAATTAAATTCTATGATAAGTGGTGCAGGCACCATCCAGTGGATGTAGTAAATGGTGAGGGCATCACCATCCTTTGGAACTTCCCAATACTAACAGACAGAAAAATTGATTCCAATCGACCAGACATTGTGATCAAGGACTGCAACAGAGGAACTTGTCTGTTAACAGATATATCTGTCCCACAAGATCAAAAGAAAGAAATACAAAAAACTTTCTCACTATAAAGATCTGCAAATTGAAATCACAAAAATGTGGAACCTTAGTACTATGATAATACCAGTAATAATTGGTGCATTGGGAATGATAAAGAAGGGAGCTGAGGAGTATATTAAGCAACTCCCTGGTAACTCCAGTCTCCATGAACTACAAAAGACAACCTTGATGGGTACAGCCCATATACTAGGGAAAGCACTCTCCATCTAAAATGGAACAAATGTGGTGATAATTTTAGCATGCATAGCAAAACAAAAGTGCCCTCCCTACTCTTGGCCTCCAGAGGATGCCCAGTACTAAGGCAGCTGAAATAAAGTTATAGTGAAATGAAACCATAATTGATAACAATAATAATAATAATAGTTTCAAATTTTGTCACAAGGGCAGCAATTTTGGGGAAGGGGTTAAGTCAATTACATTGATCCCATGGTGTTCAACTGGTACTTATTTTATTGGCCCCAAAAGGATAAAAGGCAAAGTTGACCTCGGCAGAATTTGAACTCAGAACATAGTGGCAGACAAAATACCTATTTCTTTACTACCCACAAGGAGCTAAACACAGAGAGGACAAACAAGGACAGACACATGGATTAAGTTGATTATATTGACCCCAGTGCATAACTGGTACTTATTTAATCGACCCCAAAAGGATGAAAGGCAAAGTTGACCTTGGCGGAATTTGAACTCAGAACATAGTGGCAGACAAAATACCGCTAAGCATTTTACCCAGTGTGCTAATGATTCTGCCAGCTCACCGCCTTAATAATAATGATAATGATAATAATAATAATCTGTACTTATTAGCAATTAATATGTCTATTGCTTGTGTGTATAGCATGTCTATGTTTGTATATGTCTATGTGTGCATGCATATGTCTGTACTGAATTGAAACAAACATTGTTGCCCTTTGTAATTTGACATACTTTTGTTTTTTAATACCTTTTAATGAACATTTTTCTGTGACGATAGGGATTTGAAGTATTAAATATTAAATAAAAAATGAGAAAAGGCTGAAATGATATTTAGACAGAGTGCCCCATTGGGAAACAAATACAAAGACATAAGAATGAATTGCTCTAAATAAGGACCAATTTATTTTTATTTCAATAGTTATTCATACAAACAACCCCACAGATAGACACATATCATTGACTAGGTCAATTTTCAGGCTATAGATATTTCATCCATATATCATCATCACCACCTCCACCACCACCATTCTGATCATTGGCGCTGTTGTCATCATCGTTATCACCAGCGCATCGTTATTGATTTAGTGTCCACTTTTTCCATGTTTGCATGGGTCAGACAGAATTTGTTGAGGCAGAGATTTTTTTTTTCATGGCTGGATGCCCTTCCTGTCACAAGCCCTCATCCTTTTGTAGGCAGGGTATTATTTCCCTTGACCAGATATTTTCATTCATGAAGGACAGGAAACAAACAACAGCCTCACTTGTTTGATAGTGATACTCATTTGCAACCATCATGTGATGTCGGAACAAGGGTTCACATATACACACACTTAGCTACCAACCTAGCTATCTGCCTACATCCATACATATGTACATAAATACATAAATACATGCATACATACACACATACACACACACACATTGATTAAAACTTTTGGCACAAAACCAGCAATATCAGCTTAGGAGTAAGTCGATTACATTGGCCCTAATTGCTGACTGGTATTTGTTTTATCAACCCCAAAAGGATGAAAAGTAAAGATGAATTTGAACTCAGAGCATAAAAGCAGACAAAATACTGCTAAACATTTTGCCTGACATGCTAACGATTCTGCCACCTCGCTGCCTTACACATACATACATCATCATCGTTTAACATCTGCTTTCCATGCTAGCATGGGTTGGACAATTTGACTGAGGTCTGGTGAACCAGATGGCTGCACCAGACTCCAATCTAATCTGGTAGAGTTTCTACAGCTGGATGCCCTTCCTAACGCCAACCACTCTGAGAGTGTAGTGGGTGCTTTTACGTGACAATGGGCTTCTTTCAGTTTCTGTCTACTAAATCTAATCACAAGACTTTGGTTGGTCTGGGGCTGCAAGTAGAACTCACTTGCCAAAGAACTGCACAGTGGGATTGAACCTGAGACCACATAGTGAAGAAGCAAGCTGGGTGACTCTGTAGAAAAACCTTCCCTATTTCCAACTATTTTTATATAACTCAGTGCTCAGTATGATAATGGATCTGTCTGGAGCATTTCATATATTTAGTGAGAGACCATAGGTTGCTCTGAAACTCTCGTTAGGTTATTTCCTTCCATATCACTGAAATAAAACATGCTTAATTAGACAACTCAATAATAACATAACAGTAGTGACAACAGATGTTCTGTAATACAATGTTTGATGACACTAACCTCTGCTCACCTCACAATAGCTTAGTTGCTATTTTTATGATTTCAGAAAAGGACTTTTAATTAGTAATTAAAAACTTGTTAATAAGTTTTATTTAAATACTGAAAACTTGCAGGAGACTCTAACTCATTACAGAAAGAATGTTTATCAAATAGTAGTTTGTGATGTTGTTCTGTGAATGTAAATGCATGTGTGTGTGTGTACAAATATGTACACACATGCACATGCATATAGTCGCAATGCACATGCATCTGTGTGTGCTAATTCATGATGTTTATATACTTCTTTGGGTAGGTAAGATTAATAAATTTGGATCACTAATCCAGTTAAAAGAAAGTCATCTCTGATTTAAAAAGTCTGCTGCATAACAGCCGTACCCAAACACTATTACCAGTACAAAAGAGTAAACCATGAGGTTGAATCTGGAACTGGAGTCATTATGGCATTTTCTGTGCCAACTCTGGTTCTAAGTTCCATTTTCTTTGTGCCATACCAGTGTTGTAGAGTAGAGAAAACTGTTGTGTGATCAATAACTGGTTATCCACACCACCCTGCCCAGGCCTGCACCAAAAGTAGACATCAGTGGAATAGTTCCGTTGTCCTTTGAGAGTGACGGATGCCAAAAATATAATATACTTTGTATTATATATTTATATTCAAGTAACATACATACATGCGAACATATATACATTCATACATACATACATACAAAAATACATACATACATACATACAAAAATACATACATACATACATACATATACATACATACATACATACATACATACATACATACATACATATTTGTCTATGTGTACATATGTGCGTGTATGTTTGAAAGCCTGCAAATATAATTTCATGGTGCAGTGACAGCCTCAGAGCTTTCCCTCATTATAATTAATGAGCTGAAAAAATTTCTACTTGTAACCCTATCATTTGATGAATTAAATTTCCCTTGAGCCCCATTGAAATTTAATCTGTCTGTAACATTTTGAAACTCCATTCTGCAAACTTTTTTTTTATCAACAATGACCCCTTGACTGTTCAAGTAACTATCAAATACATACATCATCACCACTTTTCACTTGTTTACTCACCTCATCTGAAAAAAAAATAGTTGGAGAGATATATTGTTTTAAAGCTTTTTTCTTTATATTGTTTTTCTCTATCAGCATACTTTGGTTTGAGCCAAGGTGGGAGCTTCTACAATGTAACAACCAAGTCTTCCTAAAAGAATTAACTTCGAAATAGTTATTCATATTTTAAGCTTTAAATCTTATGACAATACACCCCACAATAAAAAAAATAAAAACTGAAAAGGAAGGAAAGGAGTAGGATACTGATCAAATGCTGATGTTTGACCCAAATTGACCAACCTCGTATCTGCATAGAAAGGTTAGGAATGCAAGGAATCCATTACCTATGTTCTATTTTTAATTACTCTAATCAAAATTTTGGAGTTGTCTCATTTGTTTTCTAGTTCAGGATTGATCTTTACACAAATGAATATTCCTTTTCACTTTTCTAACATAATGTAGTAAGTCATGATATTATGGTTCAGTACATTACTTTCATCATTACATCAACATATCTTGGTTGTCAGTCATGCACTTCTCTATGCTTGGGCATTTGATAACTTACTTTTTTTATACTGTGGGTCTGGGCTTGTAATGTTCACTTGAACCTTCTCAAGTACTACAGTTTATGTTTCTCTTAACAATACATTAGAAAATAATTGTTTTTTTTAAAATTATGTTATATGAAATTAAAATTTCTATATTGCACCTGTCTAACACCCGTGGACATGTTTACAAAGTCAGAAAACAGCACAGTTCCCATGACTTTCAGAAACATTTTTTCACGCTAAGATTTGTTGAAGCATGGAACAGACTGCCAGCATCAGTTGTTAGTTGTCGGAGCACTGCATCCTTCGAAACTTCCATGCTTCCTGAGATTCGCCAACACTACATCTGATTTTCCCCCCTCCATACACACACAAGCATGTATCTGACTCATACACTGTTCGCTTTCCAGACATTTGTACATTACTGCATATACTTTATATGCACTTTTGACAAGTTGTGGTGCACTGTATACAATAATTTCATTATATATATATATAATCTAGGCCATTTTCAAACCTAGATTCTGGTCAAAGAACTTGATTAATTCATTAATCTATTAATTTATTCTAGGCTTTCTTCTGCTTCTCCTTGCACCTATAATGTTTAATCATTTTGAATCCTGTATGTACAGTTGTTTGTTCTTGAATCAAAGTCTCACATTTCATATTCTGAAGCAATTCCATTTCTTATTCTTAATGTTGCAGCATTGAAGATGTTTGTAAGCCATTTAAGAACACACAAAAAAACCATTAGATTCACTTCAACATGTAAATTTAATTTGTGTCAAAATATTTTCGTCACTTTGAAACCATGAACTGTTCACTGACAAAACTTTGTGCTGCATCTCTTGATTCAGCACATAATCTCAATCACTTAATACCTTTGGAAGATATATATCTCATTTTCTTATATTCTATTTGTTCCTCTCAAAATAACCTACAACTGTTGAGTTGTCACTATACAGTTCACTTAACTGATCAATTCTGATCACAAAGGGCAAGAGAGACAACTCCAATAGAATGTAGACAACGGTAACATGAGCAACTATATGGTCATTGAACTAACATAGAGTATCACTCAGCACATTATTTCATACAGCTTTGATGTTCCCTGAGCTATTTTGTATTCAATGTGCAAGTTATGTCCCTTGATTTATAAAACCGTTTTAGTTAATATTACAATAAGTTATTTATGTAAATGAATGAACGAACGTTTGTTATAGTTTACAATATTATATTCCAGTGTGTAACGCAAATGAATTTACTAAAACAACATTTTAGTTAATTCATTTACTGTACAAATTGAAATATAACATTGTAAACAGAACATTTCTTAGCTCAAATTTATATATTTATATAATCAATTCAAATAAACGAATAAGAACGGATACCATAATGACGTGCATAAGAAATGTATTAGCTTGATGCTTATTGAAAGGAGAGAATTTGATGTTTTGAGCATAGCTCTTCGTCGGAAAGATGAAAGGGAAAAGTTCAAAGAAGGAAAAGAAATCACAATCAACACACATGTAGCTACATTACTGTGTGTGTGTGTGTGTTAGGGATTCTCTCATTGTGAACGACAAATGAGGGTTCAGTAAAATAAAATGGTAATCATGTTCTATGGACATGAATGTGTCTCTTAAGGCCTGCTGGTGCCTTGCAAGCCTTTTTGGCAAATGGAATAAGTTAAAGACTCAGTTTGCCTGAGTGCTTGTGGATCATTTACTAGTGTTTTCTTGATTGGACGGCAAGGTCTACTTTACTCTGTGCCACAAAAGGACCAGTAAAGAATAGAAACAAATAAATCCACCATAATAGTGGTTCTCAAACTGACGCATATCAACACCCCCTCCCCATCCAAAATATTTGTGAATCTTTTTGAATGATCCCGTCCCTAACTCCTTTTATTAATAAGTAGAGAAGATAGTTTGTATCCATTTAATTCTTCTTCTTTTTCTTTTTCTTTATTTGCCATGGTGCATTCTGGAATTAGGATAGCTACGATCCACTGTTGCTTCTGAAAAAGATCTTGGCTGGTTACCAATGTGTATATTACTAACGTGTATATACATAGACAAGTTCTCGAGAATAGCAATAGTGCAGTAGTCATTAATCTTGAATATTTGTATGCATATTTTCCAAAAGATATTATACATTTTTCTTTTATTTGGAACATAAGAAATACAAATTTTGATCTATCTTTCACATCTCGTATGTAAAAATAGAAACTAATAATGATTTATTTTGGCTGAGAATAACCAAAATAGATATTGATGATATATTTTATTAAGCTTAGTTTAAAATCTTTGAAGGAAAAAAAAAGCAAAATGAACCTAAGTGGAATTTGAACTCATAACAGTTAGGTGCTAATCTCGATATTGTAGAGTATTCTGTTCAATGTGCTTCATGCACGTGTCCTCAGCATGAGGAGTGTGTAATAAAACTGATAATATATTTGTCATAAAGGATTTTTTAAAAACGACATTTATAATTTTTCAGGAATTTTCTTTTGTATTAGAAGATGAAGGTTACAATAATTGTGATATAGAAGTACTTGTATTAATATTCTTATATTTAAGAAGAAAATAGAGGTTGTGTGCTAAGAAGTTTGCTTCCCAGCCACATGGTTTCAGGTTCTGTCCCATTGTGTGGCACACTGGGCAAGTGTCTTTTATTATATCCTCTGGCTAACCAAAGTCTTGTGAGTAGATTTTATAGATGGAAACTAAAAGAATCCTGCCGTATATGTGTGTGTATGTGCTTGCTCACATGTCTTTGTATCTGTGTCTGTCCCCTCCCCTCACCACTTGACAGTCAGTGTCAGTGTGTTTATGTTCCCCATAACTTTGCAGTTCAGCAAAAGAAATGATAGAACAAGTACCAGACTTAAAAAAAAAACAGTATGGGGAAGATTCATTCAACTAGAATTCTTCAATTCTTCAAGGCAGTACCCCAGCATGACCACCATCTTATGACCGAAACAAGTAAAAGAATAAGAGAATGTGTCATCCTCTGAATACCTTTTGAGCAGCACTTCCATCATCAGTGTGACAATATCCTTGCCACCACCACTGTTTATTTCACTACTTAAGCTTTTACTGTCACAGAAATTGACTCATGAATGTCAAATGTAATTTTTGTCCTTGAGTTTCATATTCCTCATCAATTATCCACTCAAAGTTACCTAAAAATAACTTTCACATGAATGGATCTATGTAGCTTTCAATGTATGTACTCTATCACATTGGTCATCAAATTGCCCTTAGTCATATTTTCTGTTTGTGTGCTAAAAAGTCATTAGAATTACCATCCATTAGTTGACAGTTCATAGTAGATAATCAATTTATCAACTTTAGTCAGTGTGTTAATAGTTCTCATATAGATATATATTTTTTTGGTTGTAGAGTTGTATATATATATATATACTAGCAGTATCACCTGGCGTTGCTCGGGTTTGTTTTGACCCTTTAGAATTGGAATTTTTGAAAAGTAAAAGGTTTGCATTATGTAGCTTGTTATTCTCTTTAAGTGAACATTTTTCTGGTTGAAATACACCAAAAAATGGCGACACAGCAGTCAAAAATCGTAAAAAAACCCAGATTTTCATAGAAAAAAAAGCACCTCTTTGATGTAAATAATTTTTGGTCTTAACATGGTCCAATTCAAATTTTATCTTCTACGGAATGAAGAGCAAGCCTTCTTCTATCATACTCTCAATTTTGGTTAACTTGCGCCGCAGGGTCTTGGAGGAGATAGTGTTAGTTGAAGGCTAGCAAACCTGCCACACATAGACAACTTCAGCTTTATATATATATATATATATATATATATATATATATCTGTGAATAAGTATGAATGTTATGACTGTGTGTAAGAACTCCTGAATGTGTATTTTTGAAATTTATTACTTTATATGATGACGGAGAAGTTAGAAAAGCTGTTTTCTCTAAAACTTGTGCAATACACCACCATTTCATATAAGAAAGATACAACAAAGAAGCACCAATTGCTAAAAGTGATTCTGTATTGATTAAGTTAAAAAGTAGATTCAATCACAGCAGGATTTGAATATGGAACATGAAAGGATGTTAAATAATGCAAGGAATTCTGTTCAGTGTTTTATTGGTTCTGCCATCCTCGGCCCTTCAACAGAAGCAAAATAAATAATATCATTATAAATATTTACACTATCATAAATGATAACACATTATAAAAAGTAGAAATAGTAGCAGAAATATATGTCAAATATACTTTGTGTTAGAAATTTTAACTCTAACTCGATGTTAGCATTTTTAATAGATGGAACATTAAAAATCCTACTGGAAATAAATATGCAGTGAGAAAAATACATTGTTTGGTTAATGACTAATTTTATTTTCATTTTTATAGTGTGTACAAGAGACAACTCCTCACATATTTCTGTATTATTCTGACCTTATCTGTAAATCATAGCATTATGGGCATTTGCCAAATATATAAGACTGTTCATTCAATTGCATAGGAAATGAAAATTAAATGTAAATATATTAGTAACCAATAAATTACCAATTAGAGATTAAATATGTTAATTGCCAACAAACTGAAACAAAGTGATTTGTTCGTAAATGTGTTTTAACACCAGTTACTTTCCACAAGTTGAAATTAGGAATAAAACTAATCATATATCTACAATATTTAAACAAATTATTTTTCAAATAAAGTTTTAAGATATTTTTGGAAACAAACTTTGAAGTGCTGAATGAGTTGGTATTTTACAGAAAATAAAGGAAATCTCAAATGGGGAACAGCTGTGAAAACAGCTTAGAAGATCAGATAAATACTCTTAGAAGATGGAAAAAAGTGACCAGAAAGCTGGAATTTAAGAGGTACAGGGTTCAGTTTTCTGTAGTGGCTTGCTGGCCACTTTTTTCCTGTCTTCTAAGGGTATTTATTCAATCTTCTAAGCTACTTTCACAGTTATTCTGTATTTGAGATTTCCATTTTCTTTAAAATATTATTAATAAATAAAATCACATATGAAATTATCTTTATATGGCTGGCTACACAACACTGAAAAGGCTAAAATTCATCTCGCATTCTCTCTGGCCACTGTTAAGACAAATTTTCATGTCCCTCTGTTATTTATTGTGTTTTAACTCAGCATGTCCATAAGAAATGTTATTTCAGGATAAATAGCATCCATTCTCATCCATTCTCGCCACATGACCATACCAGTGCAGTCGTCTCTCTTGCACATCACATCTGATGATTCTTAGGTCCAACTTTTCTCTCAAGGTACTTACACTGTCGAGTCTGCACACTGACATTACACATCCATCGGAGCATACTGGCTTCATTCCTTGTAAGCTTACGCATGTCCTCAGCAGTCACGGCCCATGTTTCACTGCCATGTACCATGGCTGTTCATACAAATGCGTCCTACAGTCTACCTTTTACTCTGAGCGAATGTTATTTCAGGATAAATAGCACTAGAATAGGTTTACCAACTGTGTGCATATATCATTAAGTATGACACTGTAGATGGAAAATGAGGTTGTATAACTTTTATGTCTTTGCCTTTAAGGGATGTAAATCTTCTGTTAGGAAACAGAAATGGGTTGTAAACTTGGTTGGCAACAAACTTATTGCTCACCTCCACCCCTCACCTTTACTATCTGAAGAATCATTAAAAAAATCCCCACTAGTTGCATATGTTAACAGCAATAATTGTGTAACTAAATGTATCTCTATTCATAAAGTTGGGTTAATACATCATCACCATCATTTTAATGCCTACTTTTCCATACTTGCTTGGGCCAAATGGAGTTTTTTTAGGTAGATTTTTCTACAGCTAGATACCCTTCCTGCCATTAATCATCACATGTTTCCAAGCAAGCTAATATTTCTCCATGGCCAGGCATTAAGCAACGTCAAGACAAGGAGACTCAAACACACACACACACACACACACATATATGCAACAGGCTTCTTCACAGTTTCCATCTATCAAATCTGTGCACAAAGCTGTGGTTGGCTTGGGTCTATGTAGAAGATACTTGTCCAAAATGCCACACAATGGGACTGAACCTAAAACCATATGGTTGGGAAGCAAACTTTTTAACCACAGCCACACCTGCACCTATATGAAAATGGAAACAAAGAAATATTTTAAACTTACATAGAATCAAACTCATTATGTATTGCTGTTTTTCTTCATAGAGATAATATCCTCCTAATCGAAGCTATCATTTAATAATACTGATTAAACATCACAAATCTATAATATTTGGCATGAAGAGGGGCTTGAATCGAAAATATCTTTTATTTATATCTCATAAAAATAATTAATTGCACATCTCTACCACCCTTGTTTATTTCATTCCTCTGTATTTGGCAACATACCAGGATCTGTATCAGAAGAAATTATTAGCGAAAAACTAAAAGTTACTGCTTGTATGAGAAAATTAAGTGATTGTACTCAATGGTCTTCAATAAAGTAATACTTTTACTTTTAGATCACTAATGTGGAAAATTTGAAGGTTAAATTTTGTCCAAATAAATTAGTAATTAAGGGATTAATAACATATATGCATACATATATATTTATAATCTATTTTAGAATATAGAAAATAGATGCTTGTGTGTGTGACTATGGAGTGATATGGTGATGGTATTTATATACTGTTACTAGCACTGTGCAGTTTCTACAGCCAAGATCCTTAACATTCAATTGGCCCAGGTCTCCAAGCTTTTGATAGGTGCCACAAAACAAGAATTTATTGCTATGAGTGTTAACTACAGGTGAAAAATAATGACTGTTTTGTGAGCATGCAATGTCCAGTTCAAATCTTGCCCTGGACATAGTTTGGTGAGTGATCAATTCCATGCAGCTGACATGCCCCTGATATATGTAGTATATAAACAAAGTCTTCTGTGGGATTTATTGGACTTGGCATGTGTGTGTGTGTGTGAGAGAGAGAGAGAGAGAGAGAGAAAGAAAGAAAAGTTTCAGGCTATCTTCACATTTATACTTCCTCAACTGCATTATTAATTATATTGTTAATCATTTTAAACTTGCATATATGTATATATGTAGCATGTGCTGGGATCCCAGTTATACATAAATATATATAGCTGGGATCTCAACAGGTGCTGTTACTCTGAGTCAGAGCTGGCCTGAGAACAATACTGGCCAAGAGGTGCAGTTTATAGTCATACCCATTTGCCAGCATGCAAGTATGTTGTTTCAATTCTATGCCATGGTAATATATATATAAAGATCACTAGCAGATAACACATTGTTTCAAAAATGTCTGTATGTAACTCAAACTCTGTAAATATTTTGATTTTTGGCAAATGCATTTGGGAGAAATAAGTTTAAATTTGTTAAGAATGAATCAGAGATTTTGGGAGAAGAGGGAAATAGAAAATTGGAATGTTTTGTCCTTCTTAACTGTGAATTGAAATTTTGACTCTCTGAGAGAAAAACAATAGTAGCAACTCTCTCTCTCTCTCTCTCTCTTTCTCCCCTCTCTCTCTTTATCTCTTCCTCCCCTCTTGCTTTATATACATATATATGTATGTGTATATATATATATATGTATGTATGTATGTATGTGTATATATATGTGTATGTTTTTCAAATATACACTTGTTTAGTGTTGGCAAACTTTTGATAAATATTTATAAGTTAAATTCTGCCTGCTAGAAGTTTTATTTCCCAGTTGTTGATTTTATGTTAATACACAAAAATATTTTTGAGTAATTGTTTGTACACAGAATGAAAACGTCCATGTCAAATAGAGCTAACTTCAGATCCATGAAATCTGCTGCTTCAAAATATTTTATAAATATTTTATTTTTCCTAATTCTCTGAGCTGTACAAATCTTGAAGAGATCTGTACAGTCACAACCTTTTGAACTTCTTTAAACTGTTTTGCATAGTGTTCGAAATGTTTATAAATAGTTTCTTCAAAAACTTTCTTTGCCCTTGCAAAGCACTTAAAACTTTTATTTTCTGATTCACTGTGTAATATGTTGAGTTTACTCTCAAAACTCTTAATCAAGCCAAACAGCACATCAACAGATTTCCTAAAACTTGGAAGTTTAATTTTAAATTCATTCAAATGCAGTAAATAAATCCATGAAAAAACTAAGTTTACTGAGTCAAGCAAAATAATTTAACTTAGGAAAATCATGCTCCATGTTTTTGTTTAAATAACAATAGTCTTATTTCACTTAAACATTCAACAAATCATTTAAGTATTTGACTATGCCTGAACTATCATGCACATTATTAAACTGAATCAATTTCATTTAAAGGTAAATTATATTGTTGTTTATGTAAAATCCTGGTCGCTGTCAAATTGGCTATTTTTGTCACACCTCATCAATCACATTATGAAAATCTTTAAAGCTTACTTCCTGCACACAGTGCTTCCAGAGGTATAATACACTGAAAATAAACAAGGAAATGACCAACAAATTTTGTAAATTGCCCTACAATACCAGTTTTCAGCTTACTGTAGTAGGGATATCAGTTGTAAACAAAACTATTTGTTTTTCATGAAACATATTAACAACTATGATGCAAACTATTACTTAATCAAGTCTTAATGAATAGGAGAAAATATTGTACAATATTAGCAAGTCAAGTTGATATCAATGGTCTTATCAGGTCTCAAGACAAATAAAAAATAACTGTAGGTATTTAATTATTTTTGAACTTGATTTTCTATGTTAACACTTGTTTTCATAAATTTGTTTTTAACATCATTTCTAAATCACATACTTATAATGGTGTTCTTATTATTATGAAAGCCATTAGATAAAAATGGGGCATTTTTAACAGAAGCCTCATTAAAAATTGCCACCATCACTTAGTGATTTTCCATTATCAACAATAATATATGAAATATTAAAACTTGCAGCTTGTAAATGATAAATTCTTGTTGGGAACTTAAATAAATTCTGTTGTTTCCACTTTAGCTGTTGGGATATGTATGCTTTGTGGTCTTCAATAGTTTTTTTTTTCTTAGGAGTAACTGGCGCTGGTTGTAAAAGTGCTTTTTACATTCCTAGTTCTATTCACAGCAGCCTCATCACACAATATACAAAGAAGTTTATCAATCTTATCTAGCTCATAATTTGTTCTGCCCACTAATCTGGAAATTTCGTCCACTTCACTTTTGTGATAATTTAATTTTTTTAGTATTTATTTTATTAATTGTTCATTTAGAAAATAAGAATGAAAGAATTGAAGGAAAAGAAGAGCTAAAGTCATACACTTGTTATATTGTGTTAGCAGCCTACGATGGGTTGCAACTTTTCAATTTATGGGTTGTAATTTAAGTATAGTGTTATTAGATATCTACCCACATCCCATCTAATGTGAATTTTTTTTAAGGACTGCTATTTTAAACTTTTAAAACTCTATGTATAATTTAGTGAACTTTTTATAACATATATTATTAGGGAAACTGGTTCTCTAAAAACTTGCTGCATGTCTCTGCTGATATGCATGTCATAGGTTCACTGTCTTTATCTAGTTCTATAATAATATTTATATAAACATTTGTTAAATTCTACCTATTAAAAAAGGTTGTTTTTTTTCATAATTGTTTATGTTAGCATAGATAGTAAGATTTTAGTTATTCATCTTTTTTAATTTATTGATTGGTTGATTTTGGCTGCAGTAATTGTTTTTATATAGAAAGCAGATCTCCAATTCCATGGGATAACAGACAACCTGCCTCGTGATAGGTGGTTTATGCTTTGTAACCTGCACAGTATTGTACAGGTTACAAAACCTGTACAATTTCTCTGTAAACTCGTACCCAAGAGATAGCAACAACTTGCTGCAGTAATTAGCAACAGTAATAGCCAGGAATTTGTTAGTTTGCAATGCAGAGTTCTAGACTTGCTTATATAGTAAATAAAATCTTAATTCTGAATAAACTAGTAATAATTTGTGTTGGTGGCAATTATTTTGGTTGGATAAATAAGTATTGTGAGTGGAGACTATGACAAAAATACATATTTAAGTTGTACTTCTTCCTGAATATAATTTTATGTGGCTAGTATATCATAAGACTACTGTAAAAATTAATTAGCAAATAGAAATTATTTTAATTTGATTTTGCAACTTCCAGTCTTCCAAAAAATACATATAATTATTTTTCAGTAACTATTTTCATTAACGTCAGCTGTTGGGGAATCATAAACAGTTCAAAAATAGAATGAATTGGTTTATTGTAAGAAAGAAGAAAAATCTATTATCAGAAAATATCATCCTCCACAGAAGGATATTGTCCCAAATCTTAAACTATTTCTGTTGCACTTTGGTCTGTTTCTACTCACTAGCTGCTGACATGGACCATCACTAGTGTCTTTGGACCTTACTTATTACTTGGTTGAATGATTAGAACTTTTGATAATCAGACTATTGATAATGGTTTGAAAATGTTACAAGAATTATATTATGTTCTAATGAAGTATCAGCTTGTGTTAATCTGCCTCACTTAAGAATAATATCTATCAAGATATCCTATTGGTGATTTGAAGTTTGAAAATAACCAATAACATAAATAGTGACCTAACTAAAGGATTAAGTTTCAATAAACAATATATTTTAATAGTGTTTTTTGTGGGATGGTTCATCTAAAATTTAATCAGGAATTTCAAAAAAATTTGCAATTATGTAGGAATCTTTCATGCTGGATGACAGATTTATTGTTGAAGGGTAACATCAATCTGAATATAACAAACTCTCTTCAATTTAGTGACATGCTATCTTGAGTTGCTGAAGTATGGAACAGACTGCCAGCATCAGTTGTTAGTTGTCGGAGCACTGCATCCTTCAAAACGTCCATGCTTCCTGAGATTCACCAACACTACACCTGATTTTTCCCCCTCCATACACACGCAAGCATGTATCTGACTCATACACTGATCGCTTTCCAGACATTTTTACATTACTGCATATACTTTATATGCACTTTTGACAAGTTGTGGTGCACCTGAGCACTGTATACAATAATTTCATTATTAATATTTTTAAGCAATTATAGAAAGTAATTTACTAATCAACTTTCATAAATTTCAATATTAGCCTCTCCCACGCATACAAATAGTCCTCACATACAAATTCTATGTCGCTTGCTTGTGTGTTCTGCTGATGCCTGTACAGTGGCATGTTTTGTACAAATAATATTCTGTGTTCCCTACATTTATATTTCTTTCTGTTAATATCTTCCTCCTAATTTATTACCCAGTATTATTTTTCTACTTTGGTTAAACTGTGTGCTGTTGTTTTCATTTCAGGATTGACTCTGATTAATTATAACTAATACTATTCTCACGACCACTTCAGCAACGAGAGCCACTAATATCATTGTTATTTTCATCCTCATCATTATCACTACCACCACCACCATCATAGTTAACACTTGAAAGCAATAACACACATTCCAGCCAGTTCTCATCACATAAGAGCAGCAAGAGAATAAAACCGCTAAAAACAGTTAAAGGTGATCAGTTATTCAAGAATTCACAGATTATAACTAAGGAACATGGACAAACCAATATTCTTTTATGTTCTTTCAGGACTCTGTAAAAACTGATTTTCTTCCATCAAAATTTTTCTGATTGTATCTTATTAACTGGATCAGCTATGGCAAAGCTACAGGCTTGGCACCACAACTGTGATTTTGACAATGTTTATCAATCTGGCATCAGAACAACTTCTTGCTTTGACATTATATCGTTTTGTGGAAGAAGGAAAAGAAGAAAAGGAATTTTATTAAATTATTATGTAGGGTGTTAAAAAAAAAAAAAACGTTTTAAAACTAATTCTGTCTTCTGTAACTTCTATCCAATGGATTCATTTATTTCAGCTCCCATATAAACAATTTGTTGTTTTTTTCTCTCTTTCTTATCCCTACCTCTTTTCTCATTTTTCTTCTGCTCTCACATCTTAACTATCTTTCTTTTGTTTCCTCTCATTCTGTATTCAGTAACTTCTATCTTTATAGTAGATGTGATATGAACAAATTCTAAAATACTATTTATTTGTTTTGTTTATCAAAATTTCCATTTCTCTTTCTTCAAATTGCTTTACTTTCCCTGACCCTTGTCACTATTTTCTCTCAAATTTCTCCCATTTTTTTTTTATTAATTTTATTTTTCTGTACTTCAATTTTTATGAAAGTTGTTAATGTGTTAACATGTTAGTTGTATGTTATAAAGATATATATATAAACCTTTCGCTTTCAAGTGGAAATGTTCCTTTTACTTTTAACAATTGTTCAAAGAAAAAAGATTAAAAATAAAAAAAAATTATAAATATGAATTTATGGTTTTTACATGTTATTTTAAATATATTGTTATTTTCAATTGTTTTGCTTATTTAAGAATTAATTAAAATTAAATTATTATGCTTTAATCTTTTCATTACATATTTTTCACTGCATTTTATTTCATTTCCATTATAATATTGAAGTAACATTATACCTGGTCTCAATCAATATTTTAATGAAAAGAATTAAGATAACTTGACTGGGTGAAAAATTTTTTGTTTCTTAAATTAAATATTCAACAATATGGATCATAAACATATTAATGAATTGTCTGGAATTTTTTTCTTTGTTACTTAGTCATCCTAGAGCCTTAGCAGATATGAGAATACTTCTGTAGCACAGCTAAAATAATACTGTAGGTAAAACGGAGTGAAGTTAGTGCTAATGATGTTCAACTTGAATTATTACAGGTTAGTGGACAAACATTGATCAGGAAGAAACTTTTTTTAGGTAGGAACTGCTTTGGAGAATAAATGACCAAGAAAAGTGTTTAAAGGCAGTGCTCCAGCATGGCCGCAGTCAAATGACTGAAACAAATAAAAGAGTAAAAGAGTACAGGATCTGTTGAGTGTAAATCAGCAGAGTAATGGAAGAAAGAAAAGAGAAAGTAGATTTAAGTGGTAGATAAATTGTCAGCAAATTTGATAGAGTGGGTATTGCTGCAAAGGTGTACAGCTCGATGGCGCGACAACAGTTGTAAAAGTCTTATGCATTTTTAACTTACTTGTCCAGAAGATATCAAATAGCTCAAGTGTTTTGAAATAATGGCTGTTGACTGATGAGTAAAAGGTTTGCCAAAAGTATCTGTAAAAAGAACTGAAAAGATCTCTAACACAATGATAGATTTACAACAAAATTTCTGAGAGCTTTGTAATATAATTTGGCTTGCTCAAAAAGTACAAATATATAGAATATTTTTGGAACTTGCCAATGTTTGAAAAATATTAACACATGTATATATATATATATATATATATATATTATATATATATATATAATCAAAATAAGCAACAGGATATCAAGAAGTGATGCAGTACAACCGTTTCAAGCAGCTCCATTTAATTGGACAATGCAATCATTACATCAATTTAAATGTTGGGCTATCCTCAGCTGCACAAATAAATAGATAGTATTTTAATCAGTTGGACACATTAATATAATTATACTCAAATACTCTAATAGAGCAAGAAGATAGAAGAAATCCATGTTGTCGTTATGGTAGCTAAGAATACACTACACTTCTAAGAACTACATGACGTTTGTTGGGGGTCTTAGCTTGTTAAGGATTGTGGTTCATTTTTAACTTATTTGTCTTTTTATGTTTAGAATGGAAGACAGGAGTGAGTTGACAGCTCATAGCTAAGTATGGTCATAAATATTGTCAAGATTTTAAGAGTAGTATAAAGTAACTGTCTATAAAGGAGGTTGGGTAGGTGAAGACACCGAATCAAGATATTAATTACCAGTTAAGACACTAATAAAACCTATGATGTTAATACAGAGGAAATTTTATCATGGGGTACAATGGGTGATTGTTTGAGTATAATTATATTAACCCTTTCGTTACCAAACCGCCCGAAACCGCCTGAAAAAAATTTTGGTTAATGTGACCAAGCCGCCCCAAACCGCCCGAATTTACCTATTCATATTTAAATGAGAATATCAGAGTAAATCTCTTTAGTACATTCGTGAAAACACGTATTATACTTCGTAAACAGTTCAACTACAGTTTTGTACAAAAATCGAAGTGTAATTTTAATTCCGTGAATTATGGGAGATTTTTTTCTGAAATTTGTTCCTATTGTGTTTTCAAAATTTGTAATTCTGACAAAAAAATGGATACGAATTTCATTATATCAAGCAGCGAGTCAGAATTCAAAGGATTTTCTACTGAAGATCATAAATCTAACTCTATGACTGAAAAAAAAAAGCATGTGGTATTTGATAATGAATCTGATGTTTCATTTTCCGAAAGTGAAAACAGTGAATTCGAGATCTCCGACAGCGATAAAGAAAATGAATTGGTACCTGAATGGAGTGAAAATTTAAAAACTGTTTCTTTCGGTGATTTTTCTGAAGAAACTGGACCAAGCCACAGACTTTCCCAGAAGAGTAAAGCCTTAAATTATTTCTTTTTACTTTTTCGAATGAGCCTATTTGAAATCATTACAGCGGAAACGAACCGTTACGCTAAACGTAAACAAAGCGAAAGAAACGATAGTTTGTGGTTTCCCACAACCTTAAATGAAATTAAGGCCTATTTTGCCATAAATATTATTATGGGTATCAGAAAGTTACCCAGAATAACAAATTCTATCGTAAAATTTTGTTGTATACCCAATTGAATATTAGCTAATAACCCATTTTCTATAGCGATGTTTGAACAAAATTTTAATAATTTTATATTTTGTTGAATTTACCTGTATCTACCTGCAATTAGAGTCACTTTGTGACAAAAATTATAGTATAGAATTGGTTGAGAACATTTCATTAAATTATCTTCCAAAATTCATGTTAATATATTGATAAATAAAAAAGTTATTGTTGTTTAATGAAACCAGACTAAATTTATGATTACGTTAGAAATTAATTGAAACACATAAGGGGTGTATTTTGGTCAGAAATATAGTAACGAAAGGGTTAAAGTGTCCAACTGATTAAAATTCTATTTATTTATTTGTGCTACTGAGGATAGCCCTACATTTAAATTGATGTAATGATTCCATTGTTCAGTTAAATGGAGCTGCTTGAAACAGTCGTACTACATCAAGTCTTGATATCCTGTTGCTTATTTTGATTTTATTCACCTTACTTTGAGTTGTCCAGATAATACCGCACTGACTTGGTACTTCAACTTAAGTACCTAATTCAAATGAATCTCAATTATTTCTTTTATATATATATACACACACACACACATATATATGTTTATTTTTATGTTTAATTTTCAAAAAAACAATTAAAAATTAAATTGAAGAATGACTTTTTTGAAGAATACTTTTTTTTGTATAGGAAACATACCTATTAAACTTTTATAAGAAGAGATGCTTCATAATTTCAGCCTGCTAGCCTTTGCTGACAAAGGCTAGCAAATCTTCAAAATTACTGTAACCCACCTTTACACACACACACACACACACACGCGCACACACACACACACACACACACACACACACACACACACACATTGGTGGGTATGTCATACTGATGTATATTAATTCTCCAAAAGAATGTCATATTACTACTGAATATGCAGACTCATTCCATTATTAAAAAGTCATATTCAATATTTTTATTATGCTCTTAGAGTCAACCCATTAAACTTAGTTTAACTTATTTATTTCTTGACAATGTTAGATGCATGTTAATAGGCATTTACAGGCATTTATATGACTATATGTACATGTATTTGTGAATAAATTAAAATATAAAGTAACTGTCTATAAAGGAGGCTGGGTAGGGGAAGACCCTGAATCAAGATATTAATTACCAGTTAAAGAGGCAGGATGCTAATAAAACCTATGATGTTAATACATCATCTCTAAACATGTTTTAAAATGTGTGTGGGATAAAATGCACTCAAAAGCATATAAGTTCATATTAACATCATTTTTTATTGAATATCTTCTGAAGGTTAGAACTTAAGGAAATTCTTAAATAATGGTTTGAAGTACTCTTTGTAACAAGTATATATACATAAATATAAGTATTAACATATGTATGCATACATGTATCTATTGATACATGGACTTACATATACAGATATGTGCATACATATACATATTCATTGTATGTGTGTGTGTATACACGTATTATCTGAAAAGTATAGTATTAAATATAAATCATGGCTGATGGTTTCACATAAAGAATACAATGGAGTGTTAGGTAACAATCCGGTTATATAACTTTATGCTCATCAGAGTTAGCAGATACATAACACTCTATTATATTCTTTACGC
>NC_043001.1:27443578-27463578 GCF_006345805.1 Octopus sinensis | reverse complement strand
CTGGCGTTTCATATCACCACTCCTGTATGTGCCTTTGTCCCAGCTGTTGGTACATTTGGTGTATAAAGGAGTTTGATTCTGCTGCCCTTGTCTGTACCTTATGTCGGGCTGTTCGTTCATCCGGTATTGTGGAGAGGAGGCTATCTAGTTCCTTTTTGAAGACATCTACTTCCACCTTACACAAATTGCTTAACTTTTGCGGTAGAGCATGGAAGAGCTGTGGGCCTTTAAACCCTTGACTATGGCAGTACCTGGTCTTGAATGTAGATGGAGTGGATGGTATCTTTGGTACAATACAATGGTGGCTAGTTCTGGTATTTGTATAACACTCAATGCCAAAGTTAGGTACTAGCTCTTCTAGGATTCTACATTTGTATATTATTTCATATCTCTCGCGCTTTTGCTCCAGGGAGTAAATCTGTAGTTTTCTCAGCCTACCCCTGTAGCTCATCTGCTGCGCTGTTTCAATCATTTTAGTTGGTGGCATTGGACTGTTTCAAGATCCACTATTAATTTGGTACTATGTGGTGACCATAACTGGGAGCAGTAGTCCAGGCAACTGAGAACAAAGTTTTTCCACAGGGTTAACATAGTTTCTTAGTCTCTTGTCTTGAAGGACCTCAGTATCCATCCTGCCAGTTGTCTGCACTATATACATATATAGTTGAAATTTATAGAAAAACAAAAGGTGAAGACAGGTGTATGAACAACATGCAAATGTATTAGTTTGACACTCAGGAAAAATGGAAAAGTCTTTTATGTTTTGAACCTACACTCTTAAACAGAAAGGAATAAGAGAAAATAAACAGAGAGAGAAAGAAAAAAACTTGTAGATTTCATCAGTCCAACATATATATCTATATCTATATATATCTATCTATCTATCTATCTTATATATATATATACACACACAACAAACACACACACATATATATATATATATAAGTATATATATATATGTGTGTGTAGATATGTATATATACATATATACATACATACATACATACATACATATATATATAAATATATCATCATCATCATTGTTCAACCGTGGTCGAGACTCCATAGTCTTTTCAAATGGCTAATAATGTGTGCGCGCGCCGCTACTACACACATTGGAAAGCATTGTACAACCAAGCACTAAAGAAGGTCTTTCTTCCTCCATGAAACAAAGCTGTTCCCGCTGGATGTCAACCCAGTATTTCTAAGCTACAGACCGAGTGATTTATTGTAAGGTTATCTCCCTAGACAGATTGCCTTCACTACGGCTAAGGAGCCCTTTCTACCCCACTGACACAGGTTGTACTGGTTTACAGTTTACCAGTAGTGGGATATATATATATATATCATCATCATATATATATATCATCATCATCATCAACATCGCTTAACATCCGTTTTCTATACTGGTATGGGTTGGATGGTTTGACCGGGGACTGGAAAGCCAGGAAGCCTCACCAGACTTCAAACTGATCTGGCAATGTTTCTACAGCTTGATGCCCTTCCTAATGCCAACCACTCTGAGAGTGTAGTGGGTGCTTTTCATGTGCCACTGGAATGGGGGTCACATTTGGATGGTGCTTTTTATGTGCCACCAGTACGGAGAGACAGTCAGGTAGCACTGGCAATGACCCACTCATGAATGCCACCAGCACGAGTGCCAGTCAGATAGCACTAGCATCGGCCACATCTACATTTTATATATATATATATATATATATATATATAATATATATATATATATATTATGTATACACACACACACACACATATATATATATGTAAAATATAAGTAAGATTCATTTGAATTAGGTACTTAAATTGAGGTACCTTGTTTGAAACAGCCATAATAAATTGACACCTGTACAACTTTGTTACTTTTACTTATTTATATCTGTCTGTCTGTCTGTATGTATGTATATATATATATATGTATGTCTACACATACATATATCATCATCATAATCGTTAACATCATCATCATCATCATTTGATATCTATCTTCTATGTCAGCATGCTGTGGATGTTGTTTTAACAGGATCTTATGAGTTGGGGGACTGGATTGTGCCTCTTAACATCAACCGCTTTGTATAGTGTGCTGGATAGAATTATTTCAGATGTAAAATGCCTATACTTTCAGATGGCTTCTTATACTTTATCAAGAGAGTACTACAAACAAAAAAGAAACCTACTCATATATGCTTGACTTGAAGGGCCTTTGCAGAATGTGATGTTGTTTCTTCACAGTGATGGTTGGACTTTGTAATTTAAATAAAGGTTTGATTTGGTGCTTAGAAAAAGATATTAAAATTGCTAAAGAGATTTTCTGAAAAAAAAGAAAAAAAAGAAGCTTTTAAAAAAAATATATAATTGAAATTCAGATGATTTTTTACTGAATTTAAAATAGATAGCAACTATAAGATAAAAATATCTTATTCTTCCATGGTGTAAAAACATTCCAGGGATTCACCTCTAAAGTGTTAAAAAGAGTGAATTTCAATAAAAATAACAACAACAATATGATAATAATATAAATAATAATAATTTCTAATTTTGGTAAAAGGCCAGCAATTTTTAGGGAGGCAAACAAGCTGTTTACATCGGCCCCAGTATCTGACTGCTACTTTATTTTATTGAACCTCAAGGAATGAAAGACAAGGTTAACCTTGGTGAGATTTGAACTCAAAACATAAAGAGCTGGAAGAAATGCCATGAATTATTTTCTCTGATGTACTCTGCCAGCTCATCACCTTAAAAATAGTAATAATGGTTTCAAATTTTGGCACAAGGCCAGCAGTTTTGAGGTAGGTTGATTACATCAACCCCAGTTCTCAACTGGTACGTATTGTATTGAGCCTGAGAGGATGAAAGGTAAAGTCAGCCCTGGCAGAATTTGAACTCAGAATGTAAAGACAGATGACATGCATGCTAATGTTTCTACCAGCTAGCAGTCTTAACTACAACAACAACAATATTAATAACTATAATGATGATGACAATGATGATGATGATGATTGTGATAATGAGAAAAGTTAACAAAATTTTATTTCAAACAGAGTTCCAAAATCCAACAATTAACTTGTTTTTTTTCAAAATCCTTCCTTTATATAGTCAGGATTTCCTTTATCTTCTTTGAGTAGATCAAATTGATATTCAACCTATGTTTAATGAACACTATCTGGGTTCACTTCCTCAAAATTCATCACAACCCCATAAAAATTAATAATAATTTCTAACATAGGTACAATGCCACAAATTTTATGGTAAGTATATTAGTTGATTAGATTGACAATATAAGTTAAGATGAAAGACGAAGTTGACTTTTGGCAGGATTTTAACTCTAAATGTAATGACCAAAACAAATACAGCAAGGCATTATCTGACACCTTAACTATTCTACCAATTCAGGGATAAAAGAAAGTGCCTAATAATTGATGTGGCAGTGCCAGGAGATCAACATATCATCATGAAAGAAAGAGAAAAGGTTGATGAATATGGAGATGTGAGAATTGAGATCGCTAAGATGAGGCAGCTATGAGAGTCAAACATAAAGGTTATCCCTATTGTCATCAGAGCATTGGGTTCAATACCACCTAATCTGAAAAAACATCTGAAAACTTAGAGATACCTACAATCTCGGTGTATTGTAAAAGTTGGCATTACTTGGAACTGCATGAATATTGCGAAAGTACTGTCTCTCTGAGGTCCTTGTTGTGGCTTGAAAAAGAGTATAAACCCATGGTAGACACAATATCTTCAATCAATAACTTCCCAATATTGTATACTGTGCAACGTTTATAATAATGATAATAATATTAATAAAAATAATAATAATAATAATAATAATAATAGCAATAATAATAATGATAAAAATAATACAAGTTCAAGAAATATGTATATCAGAGAAATTGGAATTGACATGAGGACAGAGCATGCCTAAAAAACTGCTCTACTTGGGACAGCTTGGATTTTGAGATTGGTGCTTGAGTGTTGAATATCTTTCAAAATACTTAACATCCAAATACCAAGTCTTATAATTTGTGGAAAGAGACTCTGTGAGATCTCTGACAACAGGTTGCTGTCCATTGACAGTGACAATCAACCAGAGCAAATAATCTCTGAGAAGCAATATAAAATAACAACAACAACAACAACCACAACCCTGTGAGACCTTTGACAACATGTTGTTGTCTACTCTTGCAGAATTAACTAGAGGAAGTAAAATTTAGAGCTCTGAGAAGTAAAATGGAAATATACTAAGAAATATTTTAAGCAGAAGGCTGTTGAAATAGCTACAAAGTATTTGATTAAATGTAGAAATGATTTTAATAAGAAAAAAAAAACAACAAAAAAACACACAAATTGTATTGATAATATAAATGTGCACCATCCAGTATATAAAATATAAATAAATGTCTCAAGATTTTCTTTAAAATCAAAAGTATTACAAGAAGCAAAAATATTAATAAACGAACTCATACAGTAAAATTCTGATATACGGTGTCATATAAAATAATAATAATAATAATGATAATAATAATAATAATAACAATAATAATAATAATAATAATAATTCTGAACAAATGGATAGATGAAATAGACATAATTTGAACAGATGGCTAGAAGAAATATGTATAAAACCCAGTTTAGTACAGCTCTAGAAAACAGTGTTATTAGAAACAACTAGGATACTTAGCAAGGTTTTTGGCATCTAAGGTTACTTGTAGCCTGATGTTAGGAATTTTTTGTTTCCAACAGTCTAATCTGTTGTGTGTATATGAATAATAATAATAATAATAATAATAATGATAATAATAATAATAATAATAATAATAATAATAGTCTATGTAATCCCCAAAACATTTTAATTTGTAAAGTGTCAAGATACTTTTAAATGTACATAATAGCAAACATCTACTGTCATCTTAACATCACACTATCATCTTACAATCAAATTACTTTTAAAACAAACTTGTAATTTTCTTATGTTTTCACAGACATTCTCTAGAACACTACTTTCTGGAAAACCAAAAATATGGCACCCTAGTCATAACACCAACTTGGACTTCTAATTTATTGTCTCTTGGGGTCTGTGGGTGAGACTTGGAGTCAACTTGTACGAATAGAAAGCAAAAGTCAACCCTACTACTACTACTACTACTACTACTACAATCCTTTCTACTGGAGGTACAAGGTTTGAAATTTGTAGGGAAGGGACTAGTTGATTACATTGACCCCCATTGTTTCACTGGTACTTAATTTATCGAAGCTGAAAAGAGGAAAGGCAAAGTTGACCTCAACAGCATTTGAACTTAGAATGTAGCAATGGGTGAAATACTGCTAAGCATTTTGCCCAGCATGCTAATGATTCTGCCATCTTGCTGCCTTAAATAATGATGATAATAATAATCCTTTCTACTAAAGGCAGAAGGCTTGAAATTCAGGCTGATATTTTATCGACCCTGGTGAGATGAAGGATAAAATTGACTCTAGCAAGTTTTGAACTCAGAAGGTACATAACCTGAACAAATACCATATAGAAATTTGTCTCATGCTGTAATGATTCTGCTATAATAATAAATGAATATGCAGAAGGCCATGAACATGTGGAGAGGTGTTAGTTAATTAGATCAGTTTAGTACTTGACTGGTACTTTGTTTTGTCAACCCTGAAAGGATAAAAATTGATGCTGCCCTTGATATGAACTGAGAGTATATAAAGAACCAATACTAAATACCACATGGCATTTTGTCCAATATTCTAATGATCCAGCCAATCTACTTCATGAAAGGGTTAAGTAAAAAAAGAATATTCTAGACATTACTACATTGATGATATAATCCATGCCCTGTCATTTAGGCTGAAAATATTGCTCTGTTATAATATTTCCTGATCAGAGCAAGTTGACCAAAATTAACAAGGAGAGCAGGGTATGGCAAACAATGACTATGACCATTGTTGGACAAAGGAGAAGTCAAATATATGAACTAAAAAGTTGAAATGCTCTAACTCTTTTGTGACAATATTTGGATGGAACTTGTGAAGGAAGGGGACCCAGAAAGACATGGGACAAAGTACTGAAGGCCAATCTCAGGACATTGAACCTTACAAAGGACTGAGATATTTGGTACCTTGTATTCAAGAAAACCCTTCCACCACAGCAGAATTGGTGCCACATGAAAAGCACCCCATACACTCTGGGGAATAGTTGGTATTAAGGAAGGGCATCCAGTTGTAGAAACAATGCCAGGACAAACAATAGAGCCTGGTTTGGTCCTTGGCCTTACTCGCTCCAATCAAACCGTCCAACCCATGCCACCATTGAAAATGGACGTTAAATGATAATGATGATTTCTGTTGAAATACACCCTTGTATTTCTGTTAATTTTAAAAAATGATTATACAATAAAATAACCTTGTCATTATAAAGCTTATGTTTGGAGCATAAATTTACATGAAATTTTAATGGAAAATTTTAGTTTAGATGCCTTTAAAGCAGGAAAGTTGTTCCAGAGAACCAACGGATTGAGGACAGTCTCATTTGGGTTGGTATCCAAAGGATTATTTCTTATTGATGGTTGCAATGACAAGATTGTTAGTAATTGGATCAACTGATTTCATTTTTAAAATAAATATGTACTGACCAATACTTTTGAGAACACTTGATAATATTAAGCTTTATCAATTCTAGAATAACATCTTTGTCAGTTATCAGATATTGTTATAGTTTGAGATGGTCATTAAAAAAACAAAAAAAAAAAAAAAAGAAGGTAAAATGACCGTCCCGAAATGTAACAATATCTCTACCAGAATTTTCCATAAACCTTGTTGAACACTGCAGAACATTGTGGACAATCTCATCAAAATATGTTTAGTATATCTTTATAGTTTTTTTTTCTTATACAGTAATTGAGACATTTAAAATTATTAACAAATATAATTAATTAATGACAATTTCATCCAGTCCTTAAGAGCCCTCACCAGTCTTGAAAGCAATGAAAGAAGGTCATGAATGCTGCCCTAGCCATTAAAAAAAAATGGAAAATAATTGCAGATGGCTTGGCACCAAATCTCAAAGATATATATACTTTTACTCTCTCTTCTCTCTCTCTCTCTCGCTCTCTCTCACACACACACACATATTTATATTATATATATATATATTTATGTATAGATGTAAGTATATACATACGCGTATGTATATATGTGGCTGTGTGGTAAGTAGCTTGCTTACCAACCACGTGGTTCCGGGTTCAGTCCCACTGCATGGCACCTTGGGCAAGTGTCTTCTACTATAGCCTCGGGTCGACCAAAGCTTAGTGAGTGGATCTGGTTGAAGGAAACTGAAAGAAGCCCGTCGTATATATATGTATGTGTGTGTGTGTATATATATATATATGTGTGTGTGTATATGTTTATGTGTGTGTGTGTGTGTCCCCAACATCGCTTGACAACCGATGCTGGTGTGTATACGTCCCCGTAACCTAGCGGTTCGGCAAAGAGGCCGATAGAATAAGTACTAGGGGTCGATTTGCTCAACTAAAGGCGGATCTTCCAGCATGGCAGCAGTCAAATGTCTGAAACAAGTAAAAGAGTATATATATATATATATATATTTCATATGTATCGTGCCGGTGACACGTAAAAGCACCATCCGTTCGTGGCCGTTTGCCAGCTCTGTCTGGCCCCCGTGTTGGTGTCACGTAAAAGCACCATCCGTTCGTGTCCGTTGCCAGCCTCGCCTGGCCCCGTGCCGGTGACACGTAAAAGCACCATCCGTTCGTGGCCGTTTGCCAGCTCTGTCTGGCACCTGTGCGGGTGGCACGTAAAAAGCACCCACTACACTCACGGAGTGGTTGGCGTTAGGAAGGGCATCCAGCCACAGAAACACTGCCAGATCTGACTGGGCCTGATGAAGCCTTCCAGCTTCACAGACCCCAGTTGAACCGTCCAACCCATGCTAGCATGGAGAACGGACGCTAAATGATGATGATGATGATGATGATATAAACACAGTATCTATATCTACACAGACAATCCTGATGAACAACTATAATATTTACAAATTAGCAAGGTACGTAACTGCAAATCTATGACGTATTGAGTGCAAGGGAGGTAATTCATTATCAATACGTTTCATAGCTAACATAAAAGCCAAGTGGGAAAACGATTTTTATTTTAAATCTTGATGAAAAACAAAACTTTCATTAAAAATATGAATAAATAAATATAAAATACAAATAAAATTGTTGTTAAAATTATTAAATATGTTATTTGGAATATTTGTTGTTAATAACTATAAAAAGTTATTTTAAAATTTAGAATAAAATTATGCATTTTGTTATGTGTCTGCTCAGAAATTATAATATATGCCTATGATTATTATTGTTAATATTGTTATTGGTGTTATTATTGATATTGCTATTAAATTGCCTTCCTGAGGAAACAGTTTCAGTTCTTTATCCTATAGGTGGAAATACCAATTGCTAAGCTAAGCTATTCTTGTTTCATTTGAATAACATTGAAAAGAGAATCATGCCTTCAAGATAATCAATGAATATAGACATTAGTATTTTTAAAAAAAATTTTGGTAGAGAAAATTTTAAAAATTGCAGCTTCATTCACAAATAAAATGTTTTTGTAGGCTGTAAGAGATAATACACACACACACACACAGATAGTATGTATGCATGTATGATAATAATTATAAAATAATAATAATAATTAAGTGACTGTGTGGTAAGTAGCTTGCTTACCAACCATATGGCTCCAGTTTCAGTCCCACTGCGTGGCTCCTTGGGCAAGTGTCTTCTACTATATAGCCTCGGGCAGACCAAAGCCTTGTGAGAGGATTTGGTAGAAGGAAACTGAAAGAAGCCCGTCGTATATATATATATATGTGTCTGTGTTTGTCCCCCACCCCAACATCACTTGACAACTGATGCTGGTGTGTTTACGTCCCCATAACTTAGTGGTTTGGCTAAAGAGACTGATAGAATAAGTACTAGGCTTACAAAAAATAAGTCCTGGGGTCGATTTCCTTAACTAAAGGCAGTGCTCCAGCATGGCTGCAGTCAAACGAGTAAAAGAGTATAATTATTATTATTATTTTATTCATAGAGAATATGAGTGGAGTTGCACAAGAAGCTATAGTTTCGTATCAAAACTTTGAAAATTATTGTGACAAAACTCTTGGTTTGAATAGTTTTAGTAGTAATCTCAGGTTTTATATATATATATATATATATATATATATACGTTGCTTTATGTATTGAGTTGTTGCCCTATCAGGACTGGCCCTAGGGTTGCTAACACCCCCCAGGCAAGCTGAACTTTGGCATGCACAAGTTGATGGTTGTGGAAATTTCCTTGTCTTTGTCATGCCCTCCTTGGTGCCCCCTAGCACATGGCACCCCAGGCAACTGCCTAAGTTGTCTGTACCTTGAGCCAGCCCTGTTCCCTATTTGAAAACAAAGCACACCCACATGACTATCACAGAAATTTGCATAGAATCAAACACAATATTATGTTCATTAATTTAAAGCTGGTTTTAATAATTAAGAAACGTTTTTATTTCATGCTATATTGAAGTGGTTTTTGCATGCAACTTAATGAAAAATCTAATATAATTGTATTGTGGAATTTTTGTTTGAAGACTAATCAAATTGCAGGTAAGTACAGGTAAATTCAAAAATATCAAGTTTTTAAAATTCTGTTTAAATACCACCTGGTGGAAACACTAAAGTTTTCAGGCTGTCCTCCTTTGTTTACGTTTTATAAAGCAATTTATCTGCCATTATTTTGAAAACTTGAATTGGAATAAACAAAATAAATAGTGAATGACTTTGAATGATGGGAATGACCGACTGTGTTTGAAAGACATTTAAAAAAAGAAATTTGATGTTTTGGCTGCATTTTCTTGGAAATTACTGCCATTATCACACCCATTAGTCATTCTTTAAATGTTAAGAGTACACAGTACATAGTAGCAGGTGATTTTAATGTTTCAATCATGCAACTCAGTTTTGTCCCTGGCTAGTCATTTGTACTTCTGCAGATAAACTCTATAAGGTGGTATCAAAAAGTTTCTGGACTAGTTATGTTTAAAAAAAAACAACTTATCCTAAGTTTTAACATAATCTCCTTTGAAATAATCACCTTGTGCAGCAATACACCGGTCCCAGGATTCCTGGAATCAGACCTGGAAGTTGTTTTCTGTAAGCAAGCCAAGGACCTTCTGTGATTTGCTCTGGATCAGTGTTAAAATGGTGACCTTTGAGCTGCTTTTCATCTTGGGGAAGAGATGGAAGTCCGCAGGTGTTAAATTTGGGGGATACCAAGTTGTCTTTAGTGAGAAATTCACAAGTGAGGAGAACTCAGTGACACACTGCATTGCCATTGTGAAGAATCCAATTCTTCACACTCCACAAATCTAGTTGCTTTCACTGAATGTCCTCCCTCACACACTTCAAAAAAATCACAGCAGAACTTTCAATTGATGGTTTGGCCCTGGGGGACAAATTCTCAATACAAAATACCTGGATGCTCTTAATTGAGCTGCATCTCTGTCATGCTTTCTTTGGTTGTGGAGATGAAGGGCTCTTCCACTGTAATGACTGCTGCTCTGTCTCAGGGTCATACTCATGGACTCAGTTCTCATCGCTGGTGATGATCCTTGATATGAAAGATGAGTTATCAGCGGCATGTTGATGGAGATCTTGACAGACTTCAACGCGATGTTCTTTCTGCTTAGTGGTCAGCAGGTGAGGGGTCAAACTTAGCAGAGACACACCTCATGTTCAGTTTAGATGTTAGGATTGCTTGCTTCATTATCATCGTTTAATGTCTGCTTTCCATGCTAGCATGGGTTGGACGATTTGACTGAGGTCTGGTGAACCAGATGACTGCACCAGACTCCAATCTGATCTGGCAGAGTTTCTACAGCTGGATGCCCTTTCTAATGCCAACCACTCTGAGAGTGTAGTGGGTGCTTTTATGTGCCACCAGCATGAGGGCCAGTCAGGCAGTACTGGCAACGGCCACGCTCAAATGGTGCTTTTTATGTGCCACCTGCACAGGAGCTAGTCCAGTGGCACTGGCAACGACCTCGCTCGAATGTTTTTTTCCCCGTGCCACCAGCACAAGTGCTAGTAAGGCAACACAGGTAACGACCATGCTCGAATGGTGTTTTTAACGTGCCATCAGCACGGAGGCAATCTTGTTGCTCTGGCAACAATCTCACTCGTATGGTACTCTTAGCGCTCCACTAGCAACAGATGTCAATCAGCAGTGTCCTTGATTGTCCTCCAACAATCCTCATGTACAAGCTGATGAATTTTCTCCACGTTTTCGGGGGTGATGCTTCTGGAAGGTCTTCCAGATTGCTCAATGTCTTCCAAGGATGTTCTGTTTCTTTTGAAGTGCTTATGCCACTCAAAACATTGCATACAACCAATACCTTGTTGCTGTAAGCTTGCTGAAGCATACTCAATGTTTCTGTAGCAGACTTCGCAAATTTAAGGCAAAATTTCACGTTGGCTCTTTCTTCCTGTCTATGACAAAATTACAGACTACAGCATACATGTGATCACAAAAACACAAATTTCACCACTTGCAAAGTGAACACAGTAATGTCACTCAGCATAGTGCTAGCTCTCACTGCACACACAACTGTGCTGCCATCTGTTAGTGTGCTACAAAACTAGTCTGGGAACTTTTTGATATCACCTCATAAAACCAGAAAGAAATCTTGACAGAAAACAAATTATTTTAAGCATATAATTGATATCTACAACTTCAGAATTCACAGTCTAAGGAAACCAGTGAAACTGACTACACGCACACATGCACATTATTTAATAACTGTTGGATTGGGATCCGTGCGACTTAAGTTTCATAGGCTACTCAAAAGAACCTAATTCATCAGGCTCATAGAAACGAAATGAGGTAAGTCTAAGATAGCTTCTGGATACTGGGCTGCTATTGGTGAATGCAGATCACATGGTGTTATCAGTTTAGTAGCAACATCAATTCCCATTCTGAATTTCTAGGACCACATGCTAGGAGAGGATGTTGGTGGAAACATTCTTATTTCTTTACTGCCCATAAGGGGCTACACACAGAGGGGACAAACAAGGACAGACAAACAGATTCATTTGATAATATCGACCCCAGTTGGTAACTGGTACTTATTTAATCGAAGGCGGCGAGCTGGCAGAAACGTTAGCACGCCGGGTGAAATGCTAAGCGGTATTTCGTCTGCGTTACGTTGTGAGTTCAAATTCCGCCGAGGTCGACTTTGCCTTTCATCCTTTCGGGGTCGATAAATTAAGTACCAGTTACGCACTGGGGTCGATGTAATCGACTTAATACCTATGTCTGTCCTTGTTTGTCCCCTCTGTGTCTAGCCCCTTGTGGGTAATAAAGAAAGACGTACTTATTTAATCGACCCTGAAAGGATGAAAGGTAAAGTTGACCTCGGTGGAATTTGAATTCAGAACGTAGCGGTAGATGAAATACCACTAAGTATTTCGCCTGGCGTGCAAACGATTCTGCCAGCTTGCTGCCTTTATGAATGCTGGTGGAAACATTCTGTCTAGGAAGAGAGCTTTGGCCTGGTGTGTGTGTGTGTGTGCACATGCGCAAATAATGGTATATGAGTATGTGTATGTAGTATGTATGTGTGTATATGTGCTCTGTGTGTGTGTGTGTCTAAGCATACATGTGTACATATATAGGAGTCTAAGCATACATGTGTACTGGAAACATCAGTTCATTGGTGAATGTATGCATGTGTACTTGATGTGTGAGTGTGTGTATATGGCACGTGTGTGTATGCACAAATGTGTATATCTGTGCATTTGTAGCAAATGTGTGTATGTGTGCATGTATCTGGTGCAAGCATGTGCATTTAGTATGTGCACATTCCTGGAATGTGTGTGTGAGTACATATGTGTATGTATTAGATGAAGGTTGGTGATTGGAAGAGCATTCAGTTGTGGAGAAATCCACTTCAACAAATTCCATCTGAGTCAGGCAAGCATAGAAAAAGGAATGTTAAAACAACAATGATGGTGAGGATGATACTCTTTACTCTTTTACTTGTTTCAGTCATTTTGACTGCGGCCATGCTGGAGCACCGCCTTTAGTCAAGCAAATCGACCCCGGGACTTATTCTTTGTAAGTCCAGTATTTATTCTATCGGTCTCTTTCGCCAAACTGCTAAGTGACGGGCACATAAACACACCAGCATCGGTTGTCAAGCAATGCTAGGGGGACAAACACAGACACACAAACACACACATATATATATATATACATATATACGACAGGCTTCTTTCAGTTTCCGTCTACCAAATCCACTCACAAGGCATTGGTCAGCCCGGGGCTATAGCAGAAGACACTTGCCCAAGATGCCACGCAGTGGGACTGAACCCGGAACCATGTGGTTGGTTAGCAAGCTACTTACCACACAGCCACTCATGATGATAAGAAATAGTTTGAAAAGAAAATGATAGGAAAGACAAATACTTGCAAGTGATTTTATTCATGAAAAAACAATGACAACATTAGTTTCATGAACTATATTTCTAGTTGATAAAACTTTCTCCATAAATAGGAGACATTTTCTCTACACCAGTTCTGATTGTAGTCTTGCCTGTGTCTTTGGACAGAAATTAATCTTAGTTGGCACACATTCAATAGTCATTGTTAATTCTTTAACAGAGAAAAAAAAAAAATAATAATAATTCTAAAATAAAAAAAAAACAACAAAAACCAAACATACACACACACACACACACACACACGAAAAAAAAGCAAAACTGAAATAAAGCTATTCAGAAGAATTTAACCATCTTTGGAGATCAACATCAGATTGTTTTAATTTTAGATATCAAAGAGACAAAGTAAGTGCAGACATCAGTGGAAAATATTCCGAAAAAAATATTCTCATTAGCATAATATATTATAATTATAATAAAAATTTAATTCATTTATAACAACAGTCTTTTGAACTTTTAAATCATATTAAGATAAAATAAATTTTTTAAATCCAAATAAATGTAAAAATTTAGTTTTCATAAATAGGCTTGCTAAAGTTTCCAGACATCATCATTTCAGAACTGATGTTATATTTCATGTAAAAATACAGCACACATCAACAATATCACATACATTAATATATTATATTATATAATATGACGAAAAATATACAGATGTGTGTGTAAGTATATACTTACATAATAGATTTTAATTGTTATTTTTATTATGTAAGTATTTATAAAATAATTCAACTTTGTGGGGAAGAACAAATTCTTGGTGGTACAAAAGAATTTTCCAAAATTAAAAAAAAAAAAAATCACAGAAAAAAAAAACACTCAAAAAGAAACACAAATTCCAAACTGCAGTTCTTTCTGTATTGTTTGTAATGGTGAGTCAGCATTCAAGGAGAGAAATTCACAGTGTAAAGGCCAATCTTGTTGGGATCTTTGAACGCATAAGTGATACAATAATGAGAGAGCAGCTGCTGTAACAGTTCATGCTCATCTAGAAATTCCACTTTCTCGATCCTGTAATAAAAAAAAAACAGAAAATAATATCATCAAAAAGATATACAACCAGCCCCATATATACGAGGAATAGTAAAAAAGTATCTAACTTTTATTTTTACCTAATGCTGCATGGGCAAAAGGTAACATCAACCTTCCTGTGTATGCATGAAAATTTTCATTTTGGTAGTTTGCATCAGTTCCCGGCTGTTACACCTTGAGCACAGATATGTAGTTCACGCTTGTTGGATTTTTGATTTTCACCAAATGCGTTGAGCAGAGATATTGCATCAAGTTTGGTCAAAACCATCCAGAAGATTCAGCAAGCTTTTGGTGATGATACCATGTGAAAAACTCAGATCAAGGAGTGGTGCGACTGCTTCAAACATGGCTGCACTCGAGCAGGCCATCCACAAGCCAGAACAAGGAGCCAATTGAGAAGGTTCAGTGAATAGTCATGGAAAACCATCATGTGACAATCCTGGAAAATTGCTCACAAAGTGGGAATATGCACAGGATCAGTGCATTCCATTTTAATGGAGGGTTTGTGCATGCAGAGAGTGTAAGCGAAATTCAACACCAAGGTGCTAGAGGAGCAGCAGAAGCAAGTGGAGGTGCAATGGTCCAGTGGTTAGGGCAGCACACTCACGGTTAGAGGATCGCGGTTTCGATTCCCAGATCAGGTGTTGTGTGTGTTTATTGAGCGAAAACACCTAAAGCTCCACAAGGCTCCGGCAGAGGGTGGTGGCGGCCCCTGTTGTACTCTTTAGCTCCAACTTTCTCTCACTCTTTCTTCCTGTTTCTTGTCCCCGACTTCCTACGCAACCACTGAGCCTGGATGCGCATTCATCCATCCGTTGATGCTCTCGGTGTCAGGGGTTGACCTGCTTTCTCTTCTGCGGGTCTTACGAATAGCAAAAGACCACGATTCGGACTTTTCCCACTGCGAGCTCTGGGACAAAGACAGCTTCGCTCAACAGCAACAGCAGCTGAAGCAACTTCGCATGAATATACTAGACTGTGAAAACCATCACCACTGGAGATAAGACATGGGTTTATGGTCTCTGCTCAATGTGTTTGGTTATCTTGAGTGGAAATGAAAATCTGATGAGTCTGTGCTACACATCTGTACTCTAAGAATTTTTTCATGCATGCACAGGAAGAGTGCTATCATCTCTCACCCAAAGGATTTTTCCCAAGCAGCACTAGTTTTGACAGGAAAAAATAAAGCCGGAATGCATCTCATATATAAAAAGATCTTTGTCATTTTATTAGTAATCAGCTTGAATTCTGTGAATGAAAAAAAAAACTTTCAAAAATCTTCAGGAAAAACACATATTCCAAAGAAAGTTGTCAGTTCTGTTTATTTTTGGTACTAAATCTACTGTCATTTCTTTTAGAAATATTCAGTGGATGTATGTTAGAGTCTACAACAAGAGATGCCAATATAACTTTAATTTCTTTGAAGACAATCTAAAGATCCATACACAAGAAATATTTATAATACTGAGAAACAGCTGGATTTAGTGATGTTTTCTGCTGATATAGGGTTCAAATTTGACTAAATGAAGTGTGCATATTTGACAATTGAACATGAAATGAGCTTTTTAACCATTTAGCTATACTGTGTCCACAGACATACAAAGATGCATACACATATATGAATAAGAGAGTATAAGCTTATATATCCACTCACATGCATATTTATACATACATTCATACATATATGAACACACACATATTCACAAGTACATATAGTTTTTATACAATTGTATCCACACAAAGAATGCAGCATATATGTCGGTACACAAGAATATAAAAATGTGCTCAAATGTTATATTCCTTATGCACATATATACACAAAGAATATTGTGTGTGTGTGTATACAGACACACACATGTATACTCACACACATATATGTATGTATACACACACAGCCATATAGGTTGTTAGGCTAAATATATCAATTTGCATAAAAGGAAAAGAAAACATAATATCCCATTCAAAAACAAAAGGATCTTAACCCCTTCGTTACCAACCTGGCTGAAACCAGCCCTGACTCTGTAATATAATTGTCTTGTTTTCATAAGTTTTGAATAAAAATCTTCCACCAAACCTTAGTCCCAATTTATGTTCCTAAAACTAGCTGAATGATAATGAAGTCATTTTACTAAATTCTTTGTTATATTTAAAATAATTGAAAGAAACACAGAGCATCTCAACAGAAATACAGTAATGAAAGGGTTAAAAAACATTAACCAGATTATAGCTGTGAGATAACAGTTTACTCCAAGTAGCCACCCTCAGTTTCCACCACAACCTCAAGACAGCTCCAAAACCTAGTGGATGCATTTGTGACTGTGTTTGTGGGAAAATCCTCAAATAGCTACTTGATCTTGGTAGAGTGGTTGGTGTCTTTCTCAACTGCACCCTACACATAGTAATCCATGGGATTACAATTGGGAAAATTAGGAAGCCAAAAATGGGACTGGTGAAGTTGTAAAAATTCTCCAAAAGCTACTTCTGACTCTTTCCAAAAGAATAACAAGGAAGTGAGTCCTGCTGCTACACACATAGCTTCCTGCAGCAACCCTCTCCAGCAGTTTCCCATAGCAGTCAGAATTGAGCCTAAGGCTCTGTTCAAAGGTGTAGAATTCTGGCATGCAGATGTAGTTAGAATGCCTGCAGTGTTCCTTCCTGCTGGCCACGGCTTCATAGTCTGTTACAGCTGTTCATGTCACAACCTTTACAATGTTCACAAAGCATTGTGCATCAGTTATGATGGTCAGCATTTTGATATTCATTGTGAATCATCATGTTACAGATATCTCTCTTCCAATATTCAGATGGCTTCCTGTCCCTGTCAGCTAACCTTTTTCTCAAGTACAACTTTTATCTTTATACTGACTAACACCTCTTACTTTTCACCAACACACCAAGCTGTTCCTGAAAAAGGAGACACGAAATTCCTCAAATTTAGCCTGAACACCTTGTAAACACATGTGTATATATGTATGGACATATATAAGTATGTGTGAATATATGGGTGTTGTTTACTAGATGATACCCCTACACAAGTATATCCAGAAATTTATACCTATGAATACATCTAGACATACACAATGTATAATAGCAGTTGCATGTACCTATATTGCTCTTTATGTACACAAGTACATGTAAACATAGATACATGCTTAAATACACACACATGCAGGCACGTAAGGATGTACAAACAGAAACCTGTGAATGTAAGCAAAAATTATAGGGCATGTTACATAACAACAATGTATAAGAAGATGAAATATATGTAAATACATAATAAGGAGAGTGAAACATTCAGTATGGATCTAGTAAGAGTTACCATCTGTGCAAATTGTTCAGTGAGGGTGGGCACAGGTATAAATAGATTATATAAATTCGGTTTAAAAGATGTGTACTGACAGTTTGGTGAAAGGTCTATAGTAAACTTGAAGATGCTGAGACCCCCTTCGGTCATGACTGACCGTGGGATTGCACCTAGAAAGTTACCCTCCCAGGCACAAGTCTGGGCAAGGTTGTTTATGGAAGACCAGCAGTTGCCCTTGCATACCGGCCTCCCTTCTCCACGCCACCAGTGTTATCCAAGGGAAAGGCAACGGCCGATACAGCTTGGCACCTGTGACGTCGCAACTCATTTCTACAGCTGAGTGAACTGGAGCAACGTGAAATAAAGTGTCTTGCTCAAGAACACAACATGCAGCCCGGTCCGGGATTCGAACTCACAACCTCACGATTGTAAGCTCGACGCTCTATCAACTGAGCCATGTACCTTCAAGAAGATATCTGCAAAAATATGTGTATCACATCTATAATATATGTTGGAAGCTGAGTGAAAGAGAGCATCAAAAGGTGGTGAATTAAAAGACAAGAAGTAAAACAGGGTGAAATACAATCATCGTTTAACGTCCGTTTTCCGCGCTAGCACGGGTTGGACGGTTCGACCGGGGTCTGGGAAGCCAGGGGCTGCACCAGGCTCTAGTCTGATCTGGCAGTGTTTCTACAGCTGGATGCCCTTCCTAACGCCAACCACTCCGCGAGTGTAGTGGGTGCTTTTTACATGCCACCGGCACGGAAGCCAGCCAAGGCGGCGCTGGCATCGGCAAAAAATAAAAGAACTAGTGAAAATAAACGAACAAGGAAGTTTCATAAGATGTGTTGTGAAATCTTACAAGGGTACACAACATTATTCAGTGGGCAGCACAAAGGTTAGTAGTATAAATTTCTTTTGATGAGGATACGAAAAGACCAATTCTAATTTTGTAGATGTAATTGTTGCATCAGGATGTTCTATTCCTGTATTTCTTCTATAGATGGAATAACATTCAAAGTGGTTGATATATTCAGATGCAGATTTGATAACTGACCAGTTCCAGTTGATACTGTAATTATGAAAACTATTGTCCTTGAAATTCCAGAAGTACTTGGATAGTGTTGTTCTTTTTTTTTTTGTCTTCATACTTGAATGAAGATTTATGCTGATTATACTTGGGTTGAAAGTATTCTGCATAAAGCCTTATAAACTTCTTAGACTACCAATAATTGAGAGCTTAGCACAGTATATAACACTCTTTTGAAGACATTTACTCTTTGAAGGACTGGAATTGCTGGTAGGGCAATTGCATTGTAGAATTGAATTTTATGTGAATACATTGATTCTAACTAAAGTAGAGGTGAAAATATCAGTACAACTCGAGATTCACTTATCAAAAATTTTATGAAACTTACGGCTAAAAGGAAAATGTTTAGGACAATAAAGGCAATGTCAGAGGATTCAAAATAAATGGTAGATTATAACATAAAACCATTTTTTTCTAGTATTATTAGAATTAGAAGTGCTCTGTCTGGGTATCTACTGAATTTTATTTGTGAAGACACTCCTGCTTAAAGCCTCATTATAAAATTCTGCAGTGCAATGCAGTTAAATGCTTTGTAACAGGATGAGAGGTTCCCGCACTGGATGGGTGCAGCTCGCATCCTTTACATTAAATATTAATCGAAGAAAGAGTCAAGATTTTCCGTTAACTTCAACAGTATAAATATTTATTTCTTGATTTGCAATATGAACATTTCCTTCCTCTAGGCGAATCTTCAGCCTTGTAGTGACGCCATCTTGGAAATCTCCAGCACGCATGCAATAGATTCAGAGAGCCTACCACCAAAATTAACTCTAGCTTTCATATCTTGATGCAAAGCCCTGATCATGTTTACAAATTTTTCTGGGCAACCTATTTCCCTTAGAATTAGTCACAGAGCATTTCGATTAACAATATTGAATGCTTTGCTCAAATCAACAAAGCAATGGTATAATGCAAGATTCTGTTCAGTGCACTTTTCTCGTAACTGTCTGAGAGTAAAGATACAATCAGCTGTGCCCCTGGAGGAACGAAAACCACACTGAAACTCAGTTCTCCA
>NC_043001.1:27371078-27441078 GCF_006345805.1 Octopus sinensis | reverse complement strand
TATATATACACACACACACATATATATATATATATATATATATATATATATATATATATATATATATAATGTATATACACACACACACACACACACATATATATATATATATACATATATAGTGAGTGAGTGAGTGAGTGTATGCGTGCGTTATATCACGTATGCAATAATGTTCATTCCTTTAAATCTGAAAAGAATCCCTTTTAAGGTAGTGAAATATCAGCAGATAAAGCTAGCAGTGTTAATCTCCTTGCAAGAGCATTCAGTTGAAAGTTCTAAAATTAGAACAGTATTCAAATGGAAGTCCTAAAATGTGTTAATTAACCAACAGACAACAGCCAACAATGTTTTAGATATAAATGTCGACTCCAGCTAACGACAATGAAAGAGACAGGTAAACTTACCTCTGAACATCCGCTTGTGGCAAACTAGCGTAAACATGAGTCATTTCTACCATGTCAGCAACTTCCCAGCCATTTGTCAAGAATCTAAGGCAACAGATTATAATTAGTAAATTAGCTGTTTAATTACATCCAGTGCCTGGTGAATAACACAAGAAAAGAAATAACAATTTCCTCCATAGTTTGATAGGAAATGGTAAATTAATTGTGAGATGTTCATGCTTTTCTCCCAAGGCTATTGCTGATGTAAGTAAAATGATATTAATTGCAATCAAGAAGCAAAACTGGATTACACAGTTTACCAGAAACTTAATTACTGAACCCTGTTTGAATTCTTGCAAGAGACACAAGAATTATTGAGGAAACAAGTATTGTAGAACCTTATAACAAACTAGGTGGAGGCACATTGCATAGAGGTTAGGGTGTTGCACTCATAATCTTAAGATTGAGGTTTCAATTCCTGCTAATGCATTTCAAGACCAGGTAATGCATCGTATTCTTGAACAAAAAACTTCATTGCACACTGCACTCAGCTGGAAAAAACGAGTAATCTGATGGAGGGCTGGTGTCTTATCCAGTGGAGGAATTTACACACTATGGAATCTGGGAAACCAGTGTTATGAGTCCGTGGCTCAGGATAGGCCTTTGGTCCTTTTTTCTTTTTGTTTTTTGATAACAAACTATATCATCTATAGGTACAAAAATGTCTGTGTGGTTAAGTACAAAAGAGGTTTTGTGAAGCCTTCCCCAACACCTTATTTTTTAACACCTATCCTTCCACCAAATCTTCTAACTACAATACTTCTCACTCAGGTGCTATAAATAATACCATTTATCTCCTTACACTTCACATTATATCCCTACTACTGTCCCTTATCACTCCCCCCTTCCTGACCCACTCCTATTTCCTTTCCATTATTTTCTCCTCTCCCAGACTGATATTCACTGTGTCCACCTCAATTCCCACCACAATCCCCATCATCCACTATGCTCTTTTCACATGCCAACACCTGTCTACAATCACCGTTTTTTTGTTCCTTTTCCCTTATTCTTTCACTCATATACACCTTGTATCTTTAGGACAAGGTTGGCCAACCTGAGGCTTTTATCTAGTGGTCAGCATGATACTTTCTCAAAGTATTGTGTTTAATTTCAAAATAAAATTGCTTGTGTAAAACATGTTTCAAAATAAATTTAAAATTTATAAGTGGCAATAAAACAATAGCTTACAATTTTATAAATTTAAACAAATGAAAAGTTTGAAAAATTCTTGATTCTGTAATTTGATTATTTGATTATTAGGGCATGAAGTATACAAGTGGCCCTCAGAAAACTTTCTGTGATTAAAGTGGCCTGCAATATAATTAAGTTGGACAGGCCTGCTTTAGGATATATCTTCATTAACCCTCTTTCTCCCTCTCTCTTTCCAACTGGGAAAGGCATATTTTCACCTCTTCAGCAAGACACAAACTCCTGTCCTTCTTTCATACTTTTACATTTTTCAAAAGTATAGTCCACTCTGTTGAGGGGGTCTTGTCTTGTAAGTACTTCATCAACTCACTAATGCTGGTGCCATGAAAAAAAGCGCCCAGTACACTCTTTAAAGAAGTTTGTATTAGAAAGGGCATCCAGCCATAGGAATCATGAAAAGCAGACATTTAAGCTCTGTGGTACAGCTCTCTGGCTATTTGGTTCCTGTCAAACCGTCCAACCCATGCCAGCATGGAAAAAGGAATGTTAAATGATGATGATGATGATGATATATGACTTTATATAAATAATGCTTGTGTAAGCATTCTTGTTTTTATCTGTGAGTCATCATAATCAGGATTGTTTAACATCCGCCTTCCATGTTGGCATGGGTTGGATGGTTTGACAGAAGCTGGACAGGCAGAGGACTGCACCAAACTTCTGTGTCTGTTGTGGCATGGTTTTTTTATGGCTGGATGCCCTTTCTAACACCAATCACCATGCAGATAGGATTGAGTGCTTTTTACATAACTTGCAGGACAAAGAACCTTTGGGAGGGAGGGGCATGGGAGGAGGTGATCTTGTGTCAGATGATAAAAAGGTTAGAATGCGACAGAGAGACATAGAGTATTTGTGTGTATGTTATTTATCACAACAGATTTTTTTTTACATAGATGTATATCTACACATGCACATACATGTATAAGAGATAAAGACACTTGCAGACCCCACCACGCTACACCATACTAGTGTAGAAAACATCAATTGTTGCTCAAGAATGCCCATGAGATACTTCAATCTAATGAAACATGAATTTGTGACAGAAACTGTATGAAACATCTTTATACAAACGAAGATCATCACAGAAAGAGAATACATCTAAGCATTTAAAAACACATATTTATGTAACATTTCAATAAAAACAACAATGTGTTCAATCACAGCTGAACTAATATTGTTCTCTGGGACATTTAATAAAATCAATGAACTATTTTAGGGATCAGCTGCCAAGCAAATGTGAATATATCTTGTCTTAAAGGGCAGAGAAAATTTAAGGTCTACAGTGAATTATTGCAAAATATACAGCTTTTTAGCTAAATTCTGTTGTGTCTGGGGAGAGTCATTTTCTTTTTGTGCCTTATAATTTAACACACTCACCTAAAAATTGTCATAAATAATGAACCATCATTACTGACTTGATTATGTAACAAGATTTATGTAGAAACCTTGATGAGATTCTCAAGAGAAAAAAAACTATTAACATCCTAAATATCTGCTCAATCAGTGGTATAATGATATAATGAAGATTTATGAAGCATTTTTCAAACGTTTTTCATTTGGCTTCTCTAGAAGCACATGTCTATAAATACTTGTCTGCACAAATGCCTAGAGTTACCTTGACACAAACAAATTAACCAAGTCATTGTGTTGGTAATCAAATTTAATTCTGGTAATAATAATAACTAGCAGCTGTATATGCATGTTAGTGCATGCATATACAGCTGCGTGCGTGTGCACATATACGCGAGTACTGTCCAAATCTCCGACCAATCACATACAACTAGCTGGCATTCAATTGGCGTATCAAGTTTCGGGCATTTTGATTGGGTTTTGGATAGAAAATTCACAAAAAAGTCACTTCTATTGATTTTTTTAATGGCTTTGCGGGGTGACTGGGAAAATGTAAAGATGTGCACGACCACCCTTGGACAGTTTTGAATGACCATAGAAAGTGCGAGCCCTCTAACTGAAAAATTGTGGATTTGTATAAAGGATATATACACACAGACAGACATTTTGCCATTTATATATATATAGAGATAATAATAATAATGATAATAATAATAATAATAGCAGCAGCAGTAGTAGTAAGAAGAAGAAGAAGAGAGAGGGAGTGAGAGAGGGGGAGTGAGAGAGGGAGAGAGAGAGGGAATTTGGCAGAAGAATGAGATGCTAGTACATTTTAAGCAGGTTATATTATCTCAAATTCTAATACAGACTGAACTTGTTTTCTGTTACTGAAGGACAACAATACAGAGTTGAAAAAACATTAAAACTGAAAGAAAACACGAGATAAAATGTAATGTAAAAAATTATATCCATTGTTAATAAATGATTAATAATTTATTAATATGAATTCTTAATGTCTTGCTTTGTCATACAAAGTGGTTGAATTGTCAGTCCACTAGCTAATTGCTTCTTGATTTTTATTGAACAAGTGGCACTGTGCCATTGGCAGAGATATATACTTTTAAATGTTGTATTATAAGTAGGGCTCCAAACAGAAGTACAATACACTGCTGTGAACTGTGAGACATTGTATAATTGATGAATGCTTCATTAGCGCACAGTGCTAAACTCAACATTTGAAATTAATGCAGTTTTGGACAAAAAAATAATCCATTCATTTAAGCAAAATTGCCGTTGTAGTACAAAAGATGAAAAGTGTATAGGTTAGTAAGAATAGACTTATAAATGCTCATTTTTTTGTACTAACTTCAACCAGATTTTTTTAGAACTAGTTTTTATTTGTACAAGGAAGATCAGAAAAATGAGAAACTATTCTTTTATTCTTTTATTTCTTTCAGTAATTTGACTGCGGCCATGCTGGAGCACTGCCTTTAGTCGAACAAATCAACCCCAGAACTTATTCTTTGTAGGCCTAGTACTTATTTTATCAGTCTCTTAGGCCAAACTGTTAAGTTATGGGGATATAAACACGACAACATTGGTTGTTAAGTGATGGTGGGGGGAGAAACACAGACACACAAATACACCATATATATCATCATCATCATCATCATCATCGTTTAATGTCTGTTTTCCATGCTAGCATGGGTTGGACGGTTCGACCTGGGTCTGGGAAGCCAGGAGGCTGCACCAGGCTCTGGTCTGATCTGGCAGTGTTACAACAGCTGGATGCCCATCCTAATGCCAACCACTCCGTGAATGTAGTGGGTGCTTTTTATGTGCCACTGGTACAGGGGCCAGAGGAGGCCGGCAAACGGCCACGATCAGTTGGTGCTTTTATATATATACAACAGGTTTCTTTCAGTTTCCATCTACCAAGTCCACTCACAAGGCTTTGGTCAGCACAAGGCTATAGTAGAAGATACTTGCCTAAGATGCCATGCAGTGGGACTGAACCTGGAACCATGTGGTTGGGAAGCAAGCTTCTTACTACACAGTCACTCCTGCACCTACAGATTATTTTTTGTTGATATAGAGCCTGGAAAATTGCATGTTAGGCCAATGTGAAAATATAATAGAGGAACAAGATGAGATAGTCCAAAGAATGGAGAATAATATATAATATGTGGTTTCGCAAAAAAGAGGCAGTGTATGAGTGACTAAGAACAGCAAAGTTATTGCAGTGGGTTAGTTTAAATGAAGCTGGAGTACAACAACCATGATTTGAAGAATAAGATTAAGGCGGCGAGCTGGCAGAAACGTTAGCACGCCGGGCAAAATACTTAGCGGTATTTCATCTGCCGTTACGTTCTGAATTCAAATTCTGTCGAGGTCGACTTTGCCTTTCATCCTTTCGGCGTTGGTAAATTAAGTACCAGCTATGCACTGGGGTTGATGTAATCGACTTAATCATTCTATGAATTTTGCAGGCCTTCCTGGAGTAGTTAGTTCACTGTGGTTGATGGTCAACTTCAACAGTTCTAGGTTAATGCCTTCTGTGGAAAACTTCTGATAAAACAATAAAAAAGTTGAAAAGTTACCTTTGAGTTTGGGACTGGAAATCTGTACAAGCACTTACACCAGGCAAATCACATTGACGAGCTTTCAGATTACAGATCATAATCTGACCAAATTTATCATTCATATGAACCTAAAAGCAGAATGAAAAATACAAGTACATTCTACATTGTATATTACTGAATTATATCACTCTGAGATTAATTCATTTTAATCAACACTGGCAGCTAGATTAATGAAATGTTTCTAGAAATTCTAAATTATGTAATTGTTTTCATAGATATTAAATTATGAATCACTGGTTACTGTCTCCAGAGACATGAGTATGCACTGTAATTCTTTCAACTATAGGCACAAGGCTTGAAATTTTGGGGGAGGGGTCAGTCAATTATATTGCCCCCAGTACTTGACTGGTACATATTTCATTGACCCTGAAAGGGTGAAGAAAAAAGTCAACATTCCTAGAATCCTAAGATTTGAAATCATTCATAATCTATCAAAAACCTTAATAATTATATACTACACTGTACATTCTTGTGGTACCTGTTTACAGCTAGATGGACTGAGCCATGAAATTAAAGAGCCTAGATCAATGCCACAACACAGTACTGGTGATAGGATACAAACCATTAGCTTTTTAGCTGCCAAACTAAACTTTCTTGACTCAAAAAACTGCGCCTCTAATTGAATTAATTACCAGACAAATCTCTGGTTAAAGGTCATCATATAGAATTATGGAAGTGTTTTGAGAAAAAATAGCTAAGTATTACATTAAAGATCAAAATCACTCTTGAATGCATTCCATTTTAAATTATTTCAACTTTTGGGATTGACCAGAATTAATTGTTAAGCTATTGATTTAGCTCACTATATTTAGTGTGTTACTACTGATGTACATACAAAATTATAGCTAAATCAGTTGTGGCTACTGGTAAGATTTAGTAAATAACATGTAAGAGAGAAAATAAACTTATATTATATCATATAATTAAGCTACATGGTGGCTATAAATTTTTAGAACAAAGACTAAATGCATCACAAAATCATTGAGTCAGGTACATAATGCATTAATTATTGGAGAAGATGAAATATTAACAACAAATTAGTGTTTGAAATCTGATTCTTTTTTAATTTGATAATATTAATTAAAGAGGGATTTCACCCAAATGTTTTACCTGTTCATAGTTAATGAAAAAGGCAGTTTGGAAGTTGTCAGCAATCCATTTGATCAAATTATTTGAATGGTTAGTCTCCATATATACAAGAACACACTCGGTAACAAATACAGTTGGCAACGTGTAGTCAACATTACAAGACTTCAGTTTGGCTTCTAACTCATTCACATTCCGAAGGTCAGCACCAATTAAATGATAAATATCACTATGAAGATCATAATGATCAAATTTGATTTCACCATCTGAAATTAAATGAAGAGCTTTTATTTATGCAACGTCAACATCACATGACTACTACTACTACTACACAAATATGAAATAGCACTGAAAAATGTGTGAAAAACAAAACAAAAAAAACCCCACCACCACCACTGCCACCACCACCATCTTTATATTATGAAGTAAGCAGTGATAAAAGCAAATACCTATGAGCTTAGAGAAATTTTGCTTTTCATAATGAACAATCTGTTGTCAACTAACTAAAACATCTGGGAGCAAAAATGAAATTCTGAGTCCAAAATGGGAGAAAATTTGACTAAAAGAAGATGAAAATTTATGCAAGCAATGATTAAAAGTAAATTATTTTCAAATTTCTCATAATTTGAAACATTTTTTAGAGTGTCATAATCTGTTGATTATTTTAGAGGGAATTAATCAATGAGAAATACAAGGAGACAGGTTGTCATCAAAAGCATTATAAAGTGGTTTAATGATGATGATAATGCATACAATGCTCACCCCTTATCTAATAATAAGCATAAATGGATGTTATTTTTTTGTACTATTATTTAGTATTTTTTAGTGCCATAGTATTTCTTAATTTTTATATTCAGGTGCTCAGGGCAGTTGCAGAGATGATACTGTTTGAAATCTGATTCTTTTTTAATTTGATAATATTAATTAAAGAGGGGTTTCAGTCAAATGTTTTATCTGTTCATAGTTAATGAAAAAGGCAGTTTAGAAGTTGTCAGCAATCCATTTGATCAAATTATTTGAATGGTTAGTCTCCATATATACAAGAACACACTCAGTAACAAATGCAGTTGGCAATGTGCAGTAAATACCATCCAAGAAAAGGCACTATCAGTTTTCTGAGAGCTGAAGAAATGTCCAGTTCATGGAAACTTTAATGATCAACATACTTTGCATAGCCCCAGCCAGGCAGCTGAGAGTAGATCTCATGGAACAGTTAGGTTCTCAGATCATATAATTCCATCAACACTCAGACCAGATATAGTGATCTCAAAACTCCACCTAGCAAATGATGATGAGGGAACTGACTATGCTTAGGGAGGAACTCAAACAGGGAGACTCGTGAGAGGAAGCTTGCTGAATACCAGGAGATGGTAGAGCAGTGCAGAAATCAAGGCTGGGAGGCACACTGCAAGACAAAGGAAGTGGGCTGCCATGGTTTTGTTGGGAGTTCATTCAGCAAGGCTCTGACTGGGCTTGGAATTACTGGTGCAACAAAAAGATGAGTGCAATAAATTCCATCACTGAAGCTGCAGAGAAGGTCATTAAGAGGCTTTGGATAAGGAGGGCAGACCAGTTGTCTGCCACTCCTGGGATGCAAGCTGGGTCCACTAGGTGATAGTCTGATTTTGAAGGACATGAAACCCTTGAAACATCACTGATGACACATGCCAAAGTATCCATAAAATGAATCCAAAAACTAGGCTTGAGTTCAGAGTTAATGACTTCATTGTTAATTCTCTGGATACTTAATTTGATCCCACAATTGGTTCTTGTGCTTGTTAAGGCTAAAATACAGTTTTAAATGTTCTCTTTCTTATATGATAAAAAATCATAAATAAGGGATGCTAAACACATGTATTAATACTATTTTTCTTTGATAACATTGCAAGACAGAGGATGCAAGATTGACCTACTTCTCAGGAATGAAGCTACTTTCACTTAAAATTACAGCTTGTGTTATGAAAATGATAAGATTGTCATTACTTTTAGTGTGTTTTTGGTGTATTTTAGCCACCAAACTAGTGCCTTAGCACTTTAACAAAATTGAAAACACAATTATTAGGCTTTTACACCTGGTTTCATTATTCTAATTGTAGATTGAGTCAAAATGGCAAAAATTGCAGATGCTTATTGCATTTTATGTTTGTCAATTTCTGAATATAATTACATAATGCTCAGTACAGCCCTCCATCATTTGTAAGCAAATATTGCTTGGTAACATGCACCACACTTTTCCTTATTGCTTTATGTACCTGAAGAGTGGTGAGCAAATACAGACAACCTGGCAGCCCCTCACCCTTGACCCAACAGAACATTCAGGTTGCAACAACAAGAGAAAAAGAGGGAGGGTTTCACTTACTCCTATCTGGTAGACTGGAACAATGCGAAATGAAATGTCTTACTCAAGAGCACAATGCAATGCCTAATCTAGAAAATGAAACTATGAACTTGTGATCTTCAATCCAAAGTTCTAATCATAAGGCTTGTGAAGTGAGACAAAGAAAAGTATTGTTAGTACTGCAGTGAACATCTATCTTTTGATTTTATTAAAAGCCCTTTTGCAATCCATAAAAACTGTGCCTTTCATGTAATAGTACTCTTTTGAATAAAGCTTTAAAACTGGCAAGGCTTCTTGATCATTTAAAAAGGAAGTATCTACATAAAGCCTATTTTAAAAAAATTAAAACCGGTTTCAAGCCTCATCCCCAACTTACATATTTTGTAAATAGATATACCAAATTAGGTGAAGCAAGTGTTGTAATATATAAGGTTACTTGGATGATCTTTAAGCCTATATGAGAAATGGGTATTTCGAATGTAATGCATGAAGACTCTTCAGATATCTTGAAAGGTTGACGATCAGATGAAAATTCAATTTGAAGGAAATCAATGAAATGCCTGTGAATATTGAACAATGACTAATTGAAAGACAGGAAAAAAAAAACCCAGAAAAAAACTAATTCTCCAATTCCAGTTGATATGTCCACAGTTGTCAGTAACAACTCAACTCTCTTCTAACGGCATACATGTTATTTAAATGATAACTAGATTGAAAGGAGAATTATGAAATACATTAATATTGAGACTACTGGGGAATCTATTTTGTAAAACAATAACTCTGAGCGCCTTTTCAAACTCCACCCGTCTAACACTCGTGGACATATTTACAAAGTCAGAAAACAGCACAGCTCCCATGACTTTAGGAAACATTTTTTCACGCTGAGAGTTGTTGAAGTATGGAACAAACTGCCGGCATCAGTTGTTAGTTGTCGGAGCACTGCATCCTTCAAAACTTCCATGCTTTCTGAGATTTGCCAACACTACACCTGATTTTCTCCCCTCCATACACACACAAGTATGTATCTGACTCGTACATTGTTCGCTTTCCAGACATTTGTACATTACTGCATACACTTTATACGCACTTTCTGACAAGTTGTGGTGCACCTGAGCACTGTATACAATAATTTCATTATTATTATTATTATTATTTAAAGAGATATACCAAATTAAGTGATACCAGTGTTGTTATAAATAAGGTTACTAAGACTGTCATTAAACCTATATGAGAAATGGGTATTTCAAATGTGATGCATGGAAAGACCCTTTAGATATCTTGAAAGGTTGACCATTAACTGAAAATTCAATTTGAAGGAAATTAATGAAATGCTTGTGAATATTCCTTTCTACTCTAGGCACAAGGCCCAACATTTTTGGGGAGGGGGCCAGTCAATTAGATCAACCCCAGTATGCAACTGGCACTTAGTTTATTGACTCCGAAAGGATGAAACGCAAAGTCAAACTTGGCGGAATTTGAATTCGGAATGTAAAAACAAATGAAATACTGCTAAGCATTTCGCCCAGTGTGCTAATGTTTCTGCCAGCTCGTCGCTTTATGCCTGTGAATGTTGAATAATAAATAACTGAAAGACAGAGGAAAAAAACCCAGAAAAAAACTAATTTCCCAATTTCAGTTGATGAGTCTACAGTTGTCAGTAACAACTCAAGTCTCTTCTAATGGTATATTTATGTTATTTAAATGATAACTAAATTGCAAAGAGATTTATGAAATACACTGATGCTGAGATTTCTGGGGAATCTATTTTTATTGGTTTAAAATCCTTGAGTGACAAAAATAAAGTTCTATAAGAAAATCTAACGTTGATGTACGTCAGTGGACGGAAGGCAGAATGACCTTTTAGCATATTTTTGTGTGCAGGAGATGATTTGAAAATAGATTGGGCAATGGTTATATAAAAGTTGAAAACTAATAATCTCAAACAATAACAATAATAATGGTCACTTTTTCAGGGCAAAAATGTTTTAAATGCATCAGAGCTCACCACCACCATCTTCATTACCATCAATTTTATGGAGCTTTTTTTCAGTAAGCATGGAAAGGAATAATATTTGGAGTATAGCAAACTTCCAATTAAAAGCAAAAAAGCTATTTTTTTAGTTGAAAAAAGACAAAACAGCAGAAATATATAAACTTTGAGATGTGGAGCTTTTACTTTTTATTTTCCTGAACATTACAATTGCCCATGGTAATAACAGCTTAAATTGATAATATTATCAAAACTATAAACATATCAATATCTTTTCTTTACCAAACAAAATAATTGGGTTCAACTCTTCAAAGTTTTCTTAAGTATTCAATCAATATTTCTTTATTGCCCACAAGGGGCTAAACATAGAGGGGACAAACAAGGGGATTAAGTTGATTACATCGACCCCCAATAATTAACTGGTACTTATTTAATCGACCCCGAAACGATGAAAGACAAAGTCAACCTCGGTGGAATTTGAACTCAGAACGTAATGGCAGATGAAATACTGCTAAGTATTTCGCCATGCATGCTAATGTTTCTACTAGCTCGCCACCTTACAATATCAATATCATCAGTAAGTGATGTGGGTAGGTAATGATTTCAGCCCTACACATACATACAGCCCTTTCTACTCACACATACATTCACATTTAACAGACAACAGAACTCCACTGACATATTATAATTTTTAAATTGATGCTTGAAGTACTCATTCAGATCTTAGCTGAAACTTTTCAAGTGATGGTCTATCCAAATATTAAATCAAACAACAGCCTCATTATTCTAAATCTCATAGAACATAAGCCCCCAGCAGCTGTTTAGGTTGGATTAACTTGAAGCTAATCAAAAATTAACTCAATTCATAATCTCTATATATATAAATGGCAAAATGTCTGTGTGTGTGTCCTTTATACAAATCCACAATTTTTCAGTTAGAGGGCTCGCACTTTCTATGGTCATTCAAAACTGTCCAAGGGTGGTCGTGCATATCTTTACATTTCCCCAGTCACCCATCAAAGCCATTAAAAAATCAATAAAAGTGACTTTTTTGTGAATTTTCTATCCAAAACCCAATCAAAACGCCCGAAACTTGATACGCCAATTGAATGGCAGCTAGCTGTATGTGACTGGTCGGAGATTTGGACAGTACTCGTGTGTATGTTCGCACACATGCAGCTGTATATGCACTAGCACTATGACCCGGCGTTGCCGGGTCATAGTGCTAGTGATTATTAAAAGAAGTTCATGGACATCATTTAGACAACGAGAATAGAATGGTGTGAGCTGGTACTAATGGTAGAAAAGTGACAATAACAGAAATGATACAATAATTACAAAATTAAGTACAATAATTTTATTGATCCCAAGTGAGTTAAAGGAAAGTCAACTTTGGCAGGAATTAAATACAGAAGTAGATGGCTAGAAATCAAATATCAAAACATTGTTTGGTCAAACAATCTGTGATTTCTGCCAAATTGATACTCTCCAATGAAGAAAATTACATTTTTGATTTATATTTTAGACATTGATGGTAGTGGTGTTGATGACAAAATTATTATAATTAAGATTAAATGATAATATAGAATATGCTCACATGCCTTCAGAAGTCAAATTTTGGAGAAGACGTTTTCGAGATTTGATGTAATGGCATTTCTTTGCAGTCACACTCTGGAAATCCACTTCAATATAAGATTTTGGGATCAGGTTCTTGTCTTTAAATTGCCAAAAAGTTGTGTCATATCCTGCTCCTAGGTTTATAACTTGACAGTTACATTGGGTATGCTAAAAGTATATAAAAGAAAAAAATATTCTGTTGCTAAAATATATGAAGATTTGGGATGACCAGAAGTTAGAGAAGCAAAATGTACTGAAACAAATGTGAAATTTCATAGACAAATTGAAAATACTATTGAATTGTGATGGCTAGAGATGAAGATCTGATGAGCAAAATAAGTGAAACATTTATAAATTCTGGTTATTAATGTTCTTGAAAAAGGCACAAATGTTACATAACTTTATTTTCCTCACTTATATATATGAGAGATTAATATCAGCAAGTAAGAAACCAATGATAAATGCGTCAAGTATCTTAGTGTAGAATTAAAAATCACAGCTGACCATCAGTAAATATTACAAATAGTTGCATTGGTTGGTGTTAACATTAATGTAGTGAACTAAGACATTTTAAAGATTATACATAATCAGTGAAGAACTAGGCTGGAGATAGGTAGAGCACATGTCTGAGGTGCCAAATTTTTAAAGGATCTCATAAAGCTACTACTTTCTTTTACTGAACCATACACCAAGAAAACTAAATAGTACGTCATCATCATCATCGTTTAACGTCCGTTTTCCATGCTAGCATGGGTTGGACGGTTCGACCGGGGTCTGGGAAGTCTGGTGGCTGCACCAGGCTCTAGTCTGATCTGGCAGTGTTTCTACAGCTTGATGCCCTTCCTAACGCCAACCACTCCTCTGTTATTTCCTGGAGGACTATGATGAATAAAAGGGGACTGAGGGCTGAACCTTGGTGGACCCCTACTTCTACCCGGAATACTTCACTATACTCATTGCCAATCCTAACCTTACTAACGGCCTCTCTGTAAAGGGTCTATACAGCCCTTATTAACCATTCGTCAATCTCCAGTTTCTGCATCGCCTACCAGATAAGGGATCAGGGGACCTTGTCAAAGGCTTTCTCCAAGTCCACAAAAGCTAAGTATAGGAGTTTATCTTTAGCTAGGTATTTCTCCTGAAGTTGTCGAACCAGGAATATGGCATCAGTGGTGCTTCTACTCGGCACAAAACCAAACTGCATCTCATCTAAGCAGACTCTCTCCCTGATGAGATGGGCTATGACCTTCTCCGTGATCTTCATCACCTGATCCAGTAGTTTGATACCCCTGCAGTTATTTCTATCTAGAGCATCACCTTTACCCTTGTAGCAGTTAAGAAAATAAACTTAATTTCTAAAACCAGCAACTAAAACCAAACTAAAGTGAGCATTTCCCACTGGATGATAGTAGTGTGCATGAATGATAGAGAATCGGAACATAGGAATCTCATGTTGTGTACAAAAGAAAAGACTGCATTATCTGGGCATGTGTATAGATCTTGTATGGCCATGTGTATAAAAGACAGCTTAGCTGGCTGAAACTTCAAAGTCACTGTCAATACTATTCTAATTGAGGAATAATAAATTTTTATATTTTTTATATTGTTTGTAAGCTTAAACACACACAGGAAAAGTAAAAGTAACAAAAGCACTAAAGTTTTTATCTAATATCAAAATATAGTATCAAAATATTTCAAAATACAATGAATATAGAAAATAGTGATAAATCTTTTTCTTCCAGTTCAACCCAAGTTGAATATTTTCAAAGTCACTAAGTGTTTTTATTGAATTTCATTAAATGTTGTTACATAATTTTAAAAGTAGTATATATTAAAATAAAAACAATTATAGTCATTGCTGAATCCCTAACAATAATAGAAGAGTAGTTCTGAATGTAAACGCTTTAATAACACAAGACATCAAGTTACTTCAAGGGATATAATTAAGTCAATAAAGGGATGTAATAAAGTTATGTCTATTAAAACACAATGCATTTAATTTTGGCTAATCTGTTTATAAACTGCATTTCTTTGTCTATTTGTTTTTCTATAACTGAACTGCTACATTGAGAAAAAATAAAAAGAAAAAGAAATTCACCAAAATTTGTGACCCACAAATATCTATATGTTGATTCAGAGAATTTTTTCTTGTGTATGGTTCCTTAATTTGCTGATGGTTTAGTGTTATTCTTCCATAAGGTACCAGTTCAGGTTAGCTCTCTGCAATTAAATTGCCTTAGTAGTAAGTTATTTTTGATTTTCAAAAATAGAACCTTTCTTGAAATGGAATTTGGAATCTTCTAAGCAGATGAATGTTGCACATGTATGCTTTTACATTTAGTAAAAAGAAAAAGAAATTTGTTTTTAGATTCCACTTTTTTTTCACTTTCAATTATCGGCCATTTTCCATGTTTTTTGTTTTTTCATCTTTTGTTATTATAGTTAGATTTTGATGAATTCTTCTAAAGACTTCCTAAACTTCTTTTTAAAAAGAGTCACAGGAACTGGCTTAAATTGTAAAAAAAACATTAGTTTTTATGGATGCCATTTATTGATTTGTGCTGGTTGTGATGAACCCATGTGAATCCCCCTAGATGTAATGAGGAGAATTATTAGCTTACCTAATTAAAAAATGGCAGGGAGACAACCACAATAAATAAAATTGTATCAAAACAGCGGTTGTAAATTTTAAAAGCCATTTTTATTTATTGTAGTTGTCTCCCTGCCACTTTTTAATTAGGTAAGCTAATAAGCCATTTTATTTGATACAATTTTATTTATTTAATGTTGTTGAATGAATATTGGCTATGTCCAGGTTGATGTTAAAAATTTTACCTGATGATGATGAATTATATATTTTGATGTAATCTTCTATAACTATTAAATGAATAAAATTTTACCAAAACAGCTGTCATAAATTTTACTTTTTATACCTACACCACACCAAGGACCCACTTGAGTCAGATCTATGACTTAAGTTGGATTTGGTACTGGCAATATGCTCCCAACCCTTGATGTCTTCAATGTTCTTTATCTCACTGTGAGCTCTATGTTATTGAACCTAACTATTTTTGGCGTCCTGCAAGTTGATGTACCTTGATTCTTGTGAATCTGTATTACTCTTATTAATAGTGACTTTGAAGTTTTGGCCAGTTAAGTCATCGTTACACTGTGATGCACTGAAGTTAATCTTGGCTTTATATAGTCTCCATTGAATAAAAATCTTCCACACACCCAAAGAAGATTTTAACTCAAGATAGGCCATATAAAGCCAAGATTAACTTCGAGGCATCAAAGTCTGACAATGGCATAACTGGCCAAAACTTCGAAGTCACTGACAATAATATCCTTGTTTAAGAATAATGTGTATGTGTGTGTGTATAATGGGTAATAAAATGGTTTACACCTGGTAGCTTACTGGTAAAGCACAGTCACTTTCAAATGATTGTTATGTATATTATATCTTCCGTCTTTCATTTGCCATATATATATATCCTCATCATCATCGTTTAACATCCGCTTTCCATGCTAGCATGGGTTGGACTATTTGACTGAGGACTGGCGAACCAGATGACTACACCAGGCTCCAATCTGATCTGGATGAGTCTCTACAGCTGGATGCCCTTCCTAACGCCAACCACTCCAAGAGTGTAGTGGGTGCTTTTATGTTCCACCGGCACAAGGTCCAGTCAGGCGGTACTGGCAATGGTGCTTTTTACATGCCACTTGCACAGGAGCCAGTCCAGCGGCACTGGCAACGACCTTGCTCGAATGCTTTTTCACATGCCACCGCACAACTGCCAGTAAGGTGACGCTGGTAATGATCACGCTTGGATGGTGCTTTTTACATGTGACCAGCATGGAAGCTAGTCAATGAATTTGATTTCGAAATTTGTTTAGGGGAAACATTTTGAATATGCAAATAAAGCTCCTATTCCATTATGCCAGCCACAGTCTAATGATGCTGACTGATGAACCAATTTTTTGGGGTTGCACCAAGCAGTACCAATACAATGTAGGATAAATTAATAATAATAACAATAATCCTTGGAAGGAATTTATAAATATCTTAATGCATTGATACATGCGTTTGCACAAATCACATATCTCTTAAGATCACAGTCTGTATTCTTGGGGTGATTATAGTGTAGTCAGTGATATCTGTGGGCATTGGGTAGATCATCTTCATGATTCATTTCTAAAGGTTGTATAACATTAACACAGACTGTGATCTTATGAGACATGTGATTTGTGGAAATGCGTGTAGCACTGCATTAAAATATTCATAAATTCTATCTAAGGATTATTGTTATTATTACTAAATATATATATATGAACCTAGTATGCTTTGCTGAATGTGTAATATCAGTGTGCATGCACAACAAAGTGAAAGTGTCCTGGGAGAAAAGTTGGGCATAAGAAGCATTAGATGTGGTGTGCAAGAGAGACAACTGCGCTGGTATGGTCATGTGATGCATATGAATGAAGACAGCTGTGTGAAGAAGTGTCACACTCTAACGGTGGAGGGGACCTGTGGAAGAGGTAGACCCAAAATGACACGGGACAAGATGTGAAGCATGATCTTTAAACGCTGGGCTTCACAGAGGCAATGACAAGTGACTAAAACCTTTGACAATATGCCGTACTTGAGAAGGTCCTTCAAGCCAAGCGAGATTGTAGTCATGGCTGATGCCAATGTCGCGTAGCTGACTGTTAAAAGCACCCTCCAATCATTGGGCGATATGTTGTGCTTGTGAAGACCTGTCGAAATGAGTGAGATCATATTCATGGCTGATGCCAGTGCAATCTAATTGGCAACCATGCCGATGCCACATAAAAAGCACCGTTCGAATTTTGGGCCTCATAGGGGTAGTGACAGGTGACCAAGACATTTGGCAATATACCGTGCTTGTATAGACCTGTCAAGTCAAGTGAGACTGTAGTCGTAGCTGATGCTGGTGTCAAGTCAATGGCACCCATACCGGTTGCACGAAGAAAAAAAAAAACTCACTACACTCTCGGAGTGGTTGGCGCCAGGAAGGGTATCCTGCCAAATCATTTTGGAACCTAGTGCAGCTCTCCAGCTTACCAGTTTTCAGTCAAACCGTCCAACCTATGCCAGCATGGAAAGCGGACGTTAAATGATAATGATATATATGGTAGCTGCCTATATACAGAAACTAAGCACATTTCGTCGTTTCAATAAACCAATATAATAGGAATTTAAAGAATTTCTATATCTTTGTAGTCACTTCATTTTATTAAATAATCCGTAAAGAGTCAAGCTTGAGACTTTTAGTGGGTTCATTCGTTTAAAGTGAAACAATACCACAGTAATATTTTCATATTTAGTCGAGTATTTGGCAGGAGAGCAGTTGTCAATGATATGTATACATAAAAGTATGTTACCCTCTAGACTGGTTAATACAACACGCTTGCGAAGCAATATTCTGAAGCTAGTCTCCAGATATACAAACCTTTGCAAAGATCTGAGTTACCTCAACGAATTGTAGAGCTGTGATAATGAAGATACACAAATACTAAAAATTGACAAATCTGTACTTTTTCCAGCCTCTTATCTTTGAGATTGCAAGAATACAGCTTGACTATAAAATCGATGACACTTGCAATAACAAGCTTGTTTTTAGCGATACTTGACAAAGTGGTAGTGGTACGTTATAATCAAAGACAGGTCTTACTAATATAAAATGATTGCGCACACAAACGCCTTTATAGTCACATTTGGATTGTATGTAATTATGTAAACTGTCTAATAATGAGTAATTACAGCCTGCTGCAAATTCGACTTGCAGTCTCGATACTAGAACTTTTCGATAAAACAGTACAGATGTTAACATAAAAAACAATATCAGCAAATACAGAAACGAAACTCAGTTTCGAAAACGGTTACCTGTGAAAATGTTAACTTAGACAGTATATTACTGGAGATGTTTAGAGACGGAATGGTTCAAAGCCTTAATAGTTGTTATCTGATCATGTTAAAAATTTACAAAATTGATATAATGGAGACTTGTTTAAAACGCTGGTAATTGAATCATATCTCAAAATTTATGCCTAAATTCAGATCGATCAAATGTGGTTAATATCAAGTGGTTTGTTGTTCAATATAAACTAACCTTAAGAAACTTTTCAAGCAGAAGATGAATTCCTTTTACACGCGCATAGTAACCTCGGTTTATCTCCGGCGTGTGGATATCCGAGCCTCGCATCGCGAGCATAGAGATATAAGGGTCAATCCAATAGCCTTTATCTACAGCGAAACGCTTGCATTGCGAAGCATCATCGTTAGTGCTCATAACAGCTTCGTCACTAGCCATGCTTTAATAAATTAATAAATCACGATGTAGAAGTAAATAAAAGTGTGTTCGCAGCCATAGTGTACAAGTCACTGAGAGTTATCTACCCTGATTCCGTTGTTGTCGTTGCTGCATTAAAATATATGGAGACCTATATTTGCAATAAATTCCCTTCCTCGGAACGCTCTCAAAATGTATTATTTAAAATGAAAATTTTTATTTACAAAACCTTTACTTTCAAATATACACTACGCTAAATGAATTACAAACTATATTTTATCTTATTTTTCGAATGTCATCAAAATAACTCAAAAAGAGAGCTTGAAAACAGGAAATAAATATATTTTGTGTCTTGTCTCAAATTCGAGAAATGCGAGAAAAACGGTTATTAAACGCAGTAATGACATTCAAAAAATAGCATCTATGTTTCTGTGATGATTTGACTAGTTGGAAGTCTAAATTTACTAAACTGTTAATAAACAATCATAGCAATGTAATTATTATGATAGATTTGCTTTAAAAAATCGATTATACTGCATTCGAAGGACCTCATCAATTGTTATCATTAAAACTATCCATAGTTTTGGCCGAATCGAAAATATCGCGGGAAACGAAAATGGCGTCCACATCCATCGATACAATGTATCTGGATAATTTAGATGAATATATCAATGATGAAAACAAAGTTGTAAGTTTAATTCTGCTTTCTTCAATTTAGATATATGTATTTTCTGCGTACTACGTGTTGTTCTCCGAAATAGCTCATTTATTCAATTTTTAATAAGTCTTCTGTGTGGAAGTTAGGTAAAAAGGTGATTGCCTCGAGTTTATTTACCTGTTTAAAATGTTTGTGTTGTTTAATGCAAACAATTCGGTTCAGGAGTTTATCGAGAAATGTCGTATCCTTGTAATTAATTTTTTTTTTTTTTTTTGTAAAGAGAACGGTTTCAGTTAGAAAGGAAAACTTCAATCATTTCGCTCTGCTTGTACAAAGTTTAACAGGAAATACAGCCATATTGAAGATTAGCGTACCAAATTAAAACGTGAAAAGCGAAAGTAAATTGACGGAACTGCGTACTGAGAATTTTGTTACCATTTGTACAGATTATTTGGCATTCCTTCGATATAACTCGACAAAATCAAAACATTTTACTTCGGGTATTTCCGTGGGTTGGGGAGTATAGATATAACGAAATTATGCCGGCAATATGTCATTATAAAACTTGAAGGGAAAAAGCCTTGCATATTTGTTCTTACCTGTTTCATGTGTGTATGCAAAATCCGCAAATTTCCAAGCAGAAAACAGAATCGAACTGTCATTTGCTTCCACGGAAATACCCGAAGTTTATGTTTTGATTTTGTCGAGTTATATATAATTCGAAGGAATACCGATTATTTTATTAAACGTATTAACATTTTTTTTCTGGTCGACCAGTAAACAAAACGGTAAAACAATTACTAAGGGTTGTGTGTCATTTGATTTGAGTCAGATTGTCAGTGGAATCATTCCACAAACATCAAGATAGCAGTGTTCACAAGAACAATATGTGGAAAACAATGTCCTTAAGGCCTCAGACTAGTTTCTGAGATTTAATTATGCTTAATGTCCTTAACTTTTTTTGTTACTTTTATGATACGAAACTATTTTGTTTTATCTGCACTCGGAGGCTGCGAAAAATAGCTTGTGAAATTCGTTTGCAGTTAAGACATTAATTGTAACAAAACAAAGAACTTTTTTGCAAAGCAGACTTATCCTGGAAATACTTTTCTCAAATATTAGCAAATATCTCATGTAAAAGGCTAAGAAATGTCAGTTTTGGTCCGGCAAGTGATGAAACAGTGGAAGCGTTCATTGCACACTGGGTCCCACATGTGGCAGGTTAGACCCCAGTTTAACCGTCCAACCCATGCTAACATGGAAAGCGGACGCTAAACGATGATGATGATATCTATATATATAAAACTGTAGTTGTGTGAGTGTCTGTCCCCTTCGATTTAGATTCCTAACTACTCCCACATTTTGCGGTGCAGTTTAACCAAATTCGGGTATCTTATAGTCGTGGTTCATATCGAGCCCGTCTGAGTATTAGCGCGCGTCTACGATGAGTCTACGATTTTAAAAATAATTCAACATCATTTTTTATTCCATTTTAATGCATAATTTTTCGTGTGTCGATGGCGGCGGAGTTGGCGTCCATGGTCACACCTGCACCTGTGTTGCTTCTCCCCCTTCTTCCCTCCCTCGTGAAGCTGTGGAGAAGGGAGTGTAAGGAAATCAACGTCGTAAAGCGTTGTCAAGGAGACCAGCGTTCTTTTAGAACAACGACTTCATGGCTTGAAGACACCAAAACAGAAATGGCTAAGAAAGCCTGAATTGGCATCTATAAGGAAAGTAACTCTCTAAAAATGCTTATATAGTTATTTCCCTTACAAATCCGAGCAACGCCGGGCGATACTGCTAGTATATATATATATATATATATATATATATATATATATATATGTATATATAGTAAAACACGAGATAAACACATTTCCATACATATAACAACGTGACACACTCCACTAATAGTCTCCTAACTCCAAATACAAACAAGAGACCCCTAAATGACATGAAGAGCAAATGAAGTAACTTACTGATCAGCTAAAACACACTACTTACTTACATTCTTTTTGTGAACCATTAAAAATTCCATTACAAAAATCTGACACACCCAGTTTCTAAGTTTTTTAAATGATGGACTAAACTTTGAGCTTCACATTGTCAAACTAAGGAATTAAATCCTATAAACCAAAAATAACTAAAACTAGTGGCACATCCACTGACTAAAAAACTCCTTTTAGCTATCTACATTTTTTTTTTTTTTGTGAATCACTAAAAAACGATCTCATTGCCTGAAGCCAACGCACCTAAATATACACACCTGTTTACAAAGTTCTACATTCATGAATAAATTCTGAACACCAGTGCCGGTGGCACGTAAGAGAACCATCCGAACGTGGCCGTTGCCAGCGCCGCCTCGTCTGGCCCCTGTGCCGGTGGCACGTAAAAAGCACCATCCGATCATGGCCGTTTGCCAGCCTTGTCTGGCATCTGTGCAGGTGGCACATAAAAAGCACCCACTACACTCACGGAGTGGTTGGCATTAGGAAGGGCATCCAGCTGTAGAAACACTGCCAGATCAGACTGGTTGAACCGTCCAACCCATGCTAGCATGGAAAACGGATGTTAAACGATGATGATGATGATGATGAACATAACCCCAAATTTAATCAATAAAAATATATTCATTACACCTCTCCATCACAACCTACCCTACAACCAACCATTCAACTGAACTCCACTAACCCACGAAGAACATTGTCTCAACAGAGACTAAGTATAACCAAGATTAACCATAATGTATCACAGTCTGTTAATGACTAAGCTGGCTGAAACTTTGAAGTCACTTTCAATACTGTTCTTGTTAAAGAATAAGTTTTTACTCTACAAAAGTACAAAGTAACATCATCATCATCGTTTAACATCCGTTTTCCATGCTAGCATGGGTTGGACGGTTCAACTGGGGTCTAGGAAGCCAGGAGGCTGCGCCAGGCCCAGTCTGATCTGGCAGTGTTTCTACAGCTGGATGCCCTTCCTAACGCCAACCACTCTGGGAGTGTAGCGGGTGCTTTTTATGTGCCACCTGCACAGGTGCTAGACGAGGCTGGCAAACGGCCACGATCGGATGGTGCTTTTTATGTGCCACCGGCACGGGGGCCAGACGAGGCTGGCAACGGCCACAATCGGATGGTGCTTTAACCCTTCTGATTAATGTTTTCCATGCTGGCATGGGTTATATGGAATACCTACCATTCCAAAACCGTAACAGGTGCTTTTTACATGCCACCAGCATTGGCCATGGCTATGATTTCACTTTGCTTATATATATAGTTATGGAGTATTCTGTTAGGAACATGGTAGAGTACACTATAAAGCTTGTCTACCTTCAGAATTGCCCAGTAGTATCCGGTAGTATTATATACTTCCAATTTTAAGTTTGGGCATTTGTTATGTGTGAATATAAAATTGAAGAAATTGGAGTCAACAAGGAGTATGGTTGGACAGTTATTTTTTAATCACTACAGTTGTTTCGATGCAATGTAGTTCTCCGAGAATACAATTATTTGATTATGCAGCTGTTTGTTTGCATAATGAGATCTGTGTTAAACTTCAAAATTAAGTATTATGGTAGTCACCTTTCATAATTGAATATGCTTCAAGAGATGTCAGTGTATTGACAAGAGTTATGGTTCTTTATGGTAATTTATCTTGAAAATTGATTATTGACTTTCTTTATTTTCCTTCTGATCTCAGGTGACCTACAGTTGGTTAAGCATTACCTTGCAAGTACATGTGAACCTAGCTAAACAGTAAGTACTATTTTGTCAAAGTGAAATTTCAAATAATCTGTTTTTGTATTGTTATGTAAATTGAAATGTATTACAGTTAGCTATCCACCCTTACAATCTTGTGGAGAAGTGAGAGAAACACTAATATGCAAATAGCAAAGTGACTAACTTGAATCCAAGTTCTTTGAGATGTCCTTTTTTTTTTAAATCACATTGTTTTACTGTAGAAGTATATAGAACAGTATGACATTCTTTTATAGCAGAGGTTCTCAATGTCAGTGGTACTGCCCATCCAGAGGACACTGGACATATTGATAGGGGTGTTAGGCTTTAGGGTGCAGTGAAGGAGCATAATTAACATACTAAATTTTACCTATAGTAGTAATTATACACAATAAAACTAGTAATGGTTATTAAAATAAAATGAGATTTTGTCAGGCACAGGGAAGTCATTAACTTGCAATGTATAAAGTAAATTTACATCTTTTGTCCTCATTAATTTTTTTATTATTTCACTATTAAAAGCTTACACAATCAATCCACTTTTAGAGTAAATTTCATAAATTATCATCCATGTTAAGTTTAGTCACGATACCTCCCTTGCCACTTAGGTGGGTGTTAGGCATAACAGCTACTTAAAATGATGAATGTAAACAAACCAACGTTTGCTTTAGAAGTGCTGAAATGTGTATTATGAGATATAAATAAGGTAATAATTAATTTTCAAATGCATGAACGCTGATAGAACAGCAGAGACAGGATAAAATATCCATAGAAAACAGAAATATATGTCGGCAACCAGCCATGAGACATACTAAATTTTACTTATAGTAGTAATTATGTTATACATGATAAAACTAGTAATGGTTATTAAAATAAAATGAGATTTCATCAAGCACAGAAAAATTATTAACTTGCAATGTATAAAGTCTCATGGCTAGTTGCTGACATATTTTTCCATTTTGTATGGATATTTTATCCTGTCTTTGCTATTCTATTAGTGTTTGTGTGTTTGAAAATACATTATCTTATTTGTATTGAAATCGAAATCAAATTCGATGACTGGCATCCATGCTAGTGGACTGCTAAGAATACCATCTGAGTGTGATCATTGCCAGAGCAACAAACTGGCTTCCGTGCCAGTGGCACGTAAAATGCACCATTCGAGCGTGATCGTTACCTGCGTCGCTTTACTGGCACTTGTACTAGTGGCATGCGAAAAAAACATTCGAGCGAGGTCATTGCCAGTGCCGCTGGACTGGCTCCTGTGCAGGTGGCACATAAGCACCATTTGAGCATGGCCATTGCCAGTACTGCCTGACTGGCAGTCGTGCCGGTGACACGTAAAAGCACCCACTACACTCTCGAAGTGGTTGGCGTTAGGAAGGGCATCCAGCTGTAGAAACTCTGCCAGATCAGATTGGAGCCTGGTGCAGCCATCTGGTTTGCCAGACCTCAGTCAAATCATCCAACCCATGTTGATGTTAAACGATGATGATGATGATGAATTACTTAAAAGGATGTGGGGGTGGGAAGAACTACAAAAAATGGTTAAGAACCAATGTTTTATAGTGTCACTTCCTAACAAGTTACGATTTACTTTTGTCACAAACACCTGCTAACTTAAACCACAGTCACTTCTGACACAATATCAGATAGATTAATTTGTCTAAAACATCAACAGGAGACAAAAAATAATTGTGGTAATATAAATGTGAATATATAATTTATTATTTTTCCTGTAACAAAATCATTAATGATCTTGGCATCTTTTCTTAGGATGTTATTCAACTTTGTGAAGCAACAGAGAAGTGAAAAGGATTCTGATTGCCTTCATGTCACCTATTTTGTGGCAGGAATAACGGATAAAAAGAAGGATGGAACCAAAGTAAGGAGTAATTTGTTTTGTTGTTCACAGGAGTAGACCTGTTAATTGAAAACTATGTAAATATTAGATATATATTGATTTTTAAAATATCTCAGATTTATAGGGTATAGGAAACGAAATTGCACGATGTTTATGACATTCCCAAGCAAAATTCCAATCTACATATGTATTTCTCCTCCTAATCAGTTTCTATTACTTCCATTATTTGGCTCATCAGTTTGATGTTTTTGTTGCGAGGTCGTCGCCAGTGCCACTAGCCTGGCTCCTGTGCTGGTGGCACGTAAAAAGCACCATTTGGGCATGGCCGTTGCCAGTACCACCAAACTGGCCCTCCTGCCGGTGGCACGTAAAAGCACCCACTACACTCTTGGAGTGGTTGGCATTAGGAAGGGCATGCAGCTGTAGAAACTCTGCCAGATCAGATTGGAGTCTGGTTCGCCAGACCTCAGTCAAATCGTCCAACCCATGCTAGCATGGAAAGCGGACGTTAAATGATGATGATGATGATGATGATGATGTTGCTGCTGCTTCTTTCTGGAGTTTTGCATTTGCCCTTGTACCAGTTGATGATAATATTGCAACACTATTTATTGAGCATGACTCCTTCATGTATACTACCTGATAGACAAGACAAATGACTAATGCTTATCCTATTTCACTGGTTTCTTTTCTGTCACTATTTACTATTCCTGGTGTTTTATCTGCTTTTCCTGTTTTTCCTTCATCAAAGCTCTCAACTTCAATAGCTGATCTCTGTTAGGTTTACTTGAGGTAGACCCTTTCTCTCTTCCACACTTTTATGTATATTGATACTGTCTGATCAGGATTGAGTGTTGTTAGGTTTTGTTAGGGTATGAAATATGTCTTGTCAAAGAAAATCTAACGTTTATCCTTGCAAAAGTACTGTATTCTAATTCTTGCTGTTTTGATTTTTAGCTATATTCGTGTTTCAGAATTAAATGGGTGAGTAATCCCTAGGTCTAAGAGGCTAGTAATGATTTTCTTTAGCAAGAATCATATTAGAAATAAAAAGTCAACTGATGTATGTTGTAATGACACAGCAATATACAGCTCACAGTTATTTTCAACATTGCTTTGTTGACTTGTATAAAAGAATGTAAAAAGGATGAGTAAAATGTTATGGTTTGGAATTAAACCAGTTTAGATCAATACTCAGATTAAAAGCAACAATTCAAACAGAAATGTAAATCAATCTTTCAGATTTACATATATATATATATATATATATATATATAAAACATATTACCCTATTTTACTCTGTTTAAATATTGCTTGATAAATTTGCTCGTAAATTTTTTACCGGCATCCTCTCTGTTGCCGGGTATGATTTGCGTCTGCACAGAGGTTGAAAAGTTAGGATATACAAACCGTTAGATCAACATGTGCTTCTAACGGTTTGTGCATCTAGGATTACGAAGGCTTCCTACTGAAGAACCTTGCCTTGGCAAATATATTCTGTTTGCTTGCTAAAAATAGGTAGAAACCGTCGGTCTAGGATATAGCTGAGATGGTAAACGTTTTTAATTTTCATTCCTTTCATGAATTTATCCCCTTTTGTGTTTCTAGCACAACACTTCCTTATTTGGAAGCCTTTTATTGTATATATATATATATATATATATATATATATATATATGTAAATTCAATTAGAGGTTATGTTAACCTCATGAAGGGATGGTTTCATCCAAGGAAATACTGGTATATTTTGCCCCTCTGAAGATATTATGCTCAGGTCATATAAATATGAAGTAATCCCTAGATTTTAAGGACTCTCAAAATTATTTGTACCAATTTTCTTTTTATTAAAGTTTTTCTCTGATGTGCTATACTTCTTTTTCTTCATTCCTACAAATGACCTCAAAATACTGACATACCCTGTATTTGTTTTTTTCATAATTAAGGATTTTCTGTATGTTTAAAATGGTAAGAGTCTTCATCCATACAATGAAAATTTTCAAAGAAAGTAATTAAGTAATTATTCAACTGTTTCCAATGATTAACTGTAATAATGACTTATCTACATCATTGAGGTGGTCAAATGTAACAGAAATTTTTTTTTGCTTTTAGGTGGTCTTTTGTAGTGTGGTTCCTGAAGAAAAATTGGAAACTGTTAAAAGCTCTCTTCAACAATTATACAGTTGTCATATATATAGTGTTCAAAAATCCAAATTAAAGGTCAGTTTATTTTATAAGTTTGTTAATCAAGGAATTGTTCATATATTTTATGACACATGACTGTATATGAAACATTTAATAAAGATAAATCAATTATTCACCTGAAGGGTATTATGAATCTACAAATTTTAAATGAAAATGCTAAGCAGTGGCTAGCTGTAATATACTTATATTTGATAAGGGAGTCCCTCCATGTTGAGCTGCTACTTCTCCCTATTAGAAGTCAAAGCTTCTAATTGTATTAGAATACTTCTAAAAGTATTGTGAACATAGGCGCAGGAGTGGCTGTGTGGTAAGTAGCTTGCTAACCAACCACATGGTTCCGGGTTCAGTCCCACTGCGTGGCATCTTGGGCAAGTGTCTTCTGCTATAGCCCCGGGTCGACCAATGCCTTGTGAGTGGATTTGGTAGACGGAAACTGAAAGAAGCCTGTCGTATATATGTATATATGTGTGTGTGTGTTTGTCCCCCTAGCATTGCTTGACAACCGATGCTGGTGTGTTTACGTCCCCGTCACTTAGCGGTTCGGCAAAAAGAGACCGATAGAATAAGTACTGGGCTTACAAAGAATAAGTCCCGGGGTCGATTTACTCGACTAAAGGCGGTGCTCCAGCATGGCTGCAGTCAAATGACTGAAACGAGTAAAAGATAAAAGATAAAAAGATGTGATTAGAATGTCACAGGAAACAATTGCAAGACAAATTCAAGAAGAATCAACAGGTACAAAACCTAGAAGAAGACCAAGATTGAGATGGCTGGATAATATCCAGTCTTAGTTGACCATGCTTGGGAATCCAGCCAGACACTTGTTTCTGATAGGACCCTATTGAGGAAATGCCTGAGGGTTCACTCCCACGACCCTCTCAGAAATAGTGACATGGTTGGCTGGATAGAATATTCATTGCAGTTGCTTCACTCTACCTTGCTGGAAAATTTGCATCAGACTAAGAGATATACTTTAATTTAAATTAGTATATTTATGGATTAATTTAACCTTTTCGTTACCATATTTATGTTGAAATTCTTTCTCTTTGTTTCAATAAATTTTGAAAATAATGAATTTAGTAAAATAACTGTCATTATTAAACTTGTATTTGGAACATAAATCAATTTTGATGGCAGATTTTAATTTAGATCACTTTAAAACAAAAAGTTTGTGTTATAGAACAAAAAGCAGCTCAGGTGGGTTGGTATCTAAAAGATTAAACTCTGCCATCATAGAAACATAGAACACAAATAACACTTCTTACCTTGGGATCCATAAAACTGATTGTTTGGCTGCTTACATCTTATAATCATTTGTTTCAAAATACATGTTTGTCATTACTACCTTCTAGACTGTTGGGCACGATCTGTGTTTTTGACATGATTCCCACTGTACAGTGCCTTGGGTAATGTGTCTTCTACTTAGATATTAGGTTGACCAAATCCCTGTGAATTATATTGGAAGTCTGAGTGAGTGATTCTCTTCTTGGAGAGACTTCAACTACAAGTCAGTTTGGGTGTCTTTAGCAGAGTCTATTTTGTTGTAAGCATCCAGGTTTCTGGTCAGAGGATAACTTCCTCCCATGAGTCTTGGAGACTCAGAAAAGTTTTATAGATGCTGTTTTTTTTGCCTTTAACTGAGCCATTAAAAAAAAATATTGTACATGTATGTGCAATTTATAACCTAGTATACTATAATTGCTTAAAGATATCTTGAAATTATAATAAAGATATTACTTCTTTTTCTTTAGGATTCCAGTGTACTATATATTACAGATTACCAGAAAATGAAAGAAAGTGAGATTGACTCATCCAGGTTTGATGTTAAACTTACTATTCTTTACTTGAATGAATATCGTTCTTCTCTTATATTAAATGTCAAATATTATTCAGAGTTTATATTATATTGTTCTTGAGAAAAGTGTGGTTTTTACTGGATTGACTTACTTTTAACTTTGTTCAGAGTTGCAGACTAATCTTGTACATCTCTGCTGTAAATTATTTCAGAGAAGATAATTTTCATTATTTAATTATTGATGAACTAAACAGTGTGTGTTTAATACTTTCAAATGGACATTAAGATATACCTTTATAAACAGTCCAAGCTTTTAGCTGATGCTGTGATATGTAATTGAGTGCACTTGAACAAATGTGAACAAATGGACAGAAAAAGATTGGCCTAACCTAGTTTCAATCCTAGTTGAGATTTTTCTGTTCATATTTGTTTACATTATTACAAACTAGCAAATACAAACTGATGAAACCTTGCTACTGATAGCAGTTGTTTATAGATGTTTTGAGAAACTCTAATACTACTACATACAGTTTGTTCATTTCATGTCCATTTTTCCATGTTAGTATGGACTAGACAGGGACTTATTGGAGACAGGGTTTTGCAGCTGGATGCTGTTCCTGTCATCAATGCTCACCAGTTTTTCAAGTTAGGGATTTTTTTATATTCCACACATCTTTATAAGCTTAAGGCAACAAGAAACTTAAGTATCATAGGTGCAGGCATGACTTTGTGGTAAGAAGCTTGCTGCTCAACCACATGGTTCTGGGTTCAGCCCCACTATGTGGCATCTTGCACAAGTGTCTTCAACTATAGCTTTGGTAAATAGAACCTGAAAGAAACCGTTCATAGATATGTGTGTGCGTGTGTGTGTTTGTCCCCTACTATCACTTGACAGCCAGTGTTGGTGTGTTTACATCCCTGTAACATAACAGTTCAGCAAAAGAGATGGATGGAATAAGCATCAGGCTTAAAAACAAAAAAATTAACTACTGTGGTTGATTCATTTGACTAAAAATTCTTCAAAGTGATGCCCCAGCGTGGTACAGGGCCTATCTACTTTTTATAAACCCATATCACTTGACATTTCTGCTCATCTCAAAAGTCTATGTATAGGAAACTACAGGAGATCATTTGTGTAAATTACATTTTAATTTCACATTCTCCTCCTGCACTATCTGTCATCACTCCGTCCGCCATCATGATTTCGCTCCTTTTTCTTTCTAACATCCTGGGTCTAAGTCATTGCTCTATCTACTAGGTCACTTTGCCTTCTGTCATTGCTTGAAGATATGTACTGTAAATCCTTGAGTATAATACGCAGGTGATTTTTAGGGGGTTGTACCTCTGAAAAACCTAAACCTTGTGTATAATACGCACCCCTTCTCTAACTTGAGTCGTGCGTAATTAAGCTAGCAGCACCTAGTCGAACAAACACTTCCGTGCATGCGTAATACTATAATGGTGATGTTCTTAACTGTTATATGGGAATGTAAATATGTTTGCAAATTGTTTTTGTTACATGTTATTCTGTGTTCTGAATACTTTTAATTTAATAACTGTTGCTTACTGCAAGTTATGGATGATTCTTTTATGACTTCATTGCTTTCAGGCTTAGCTTAAGGTATTTTCGCACCTGACATCCCAAAATGCAGCTGAATAAACATTGCTGCACAGCAAATAGAGACTCGGACATTGCTTAGAAAATAATTTTCATTTTTAACCTCGTTTATAGTACGCACTAGGGATTTTGACCTTTAAATTTTGGGGAAAAAATGCGGATCATACTTGAGGATTTATGGTATATAACCCTATCACTCCTCCTCCTATTATTTATCCCCCTTATTGCTATTATTCATGCTTCTGACTTTGTAAAGAGGTTGTAAGGGATTAGAGGCATAGAGTTGTGAAGTTCCTTTAGACATGGCTGCTTCTCTATTGCTGATACCAAGAAAAATATACCCACTACACACTATAAACTGTAAAGGTGAGAGATCCCTTTAAACTTGTTGGGGTCTTGGCATGTCTGTAGCACTGGTGCCATGAGAGAAAAATCACCTCTTGTATTCTGGAAAGTGGTTGGCATTGAGAAGAGCATTCAGCCAGAGAAACCAAGTTAAAAATAAAATACAAGTGAAATGCAATCCCCTGACCTGTGTCAGTGATTAATGTTCTTGAATACATGCTGACTCCGACTGTGGTGGCTCAGAAGTAAATAGATGGGAATAGTGTGGTTGGTAATAGCAGAGGTAGATAAGAAAGCTTTATTGACAAGTTGTTATATGTTTTTGTATTGTCTGCAGGTATAGTGCAGTTAAGTATGATGCAGCACAAAAGACAGAGAGGAAAGTTAAAACTGAGGATATTCAACCTAATTCTCCTTTAAAGGTTTGTAAATCAATTTGTACATTTTTTTATTGTCCTTTCCACATTTTCTGTCCAGGTTACTCTCTTTAACTCTCTTTTACTTGTTTCAGTCATTTGACTGCAGCCATGCTGGAGCACCGCCTTTAGTCGAGCGAATCGACCCCAGGACTTATTCTTTGTAAGCCTAGTACTTATTCTGTCGGTCTCTTTTGCCGAACTGCTAAGTTACGGAGACGTAAACACACCACCATCGGTTGTCAAGCGATGTTGGGGGGGACAAACATATACACACACACATATATATACATATATATGACAGGCTTCTTTCAGTTTCCATCTACCAAATCCACTCACAAGGCTTTGGTCGACCCAAGGCTGTAGTAGAAGACACTTGCCCAAGGTGTCATGCAGTGGGAATGAACCTGGAACCATGTAGTTGGTAAGCAAGCTACTTACCACACAGCCACTCCTGTGTCTGTTGTAAATATTCTATAAATTGCTTGTCTCATTCATAGGTCGTATGGGATTAGTGGTGCTTTCTAGCAAGATGCCCAGTCTCTGAGATGAGGAAACATGGTTTGCTTTTAGAGTGTCTTTTCTTAGTTCTATTGTAGATACAACATAGAAACTGAAATCATTCAATCTGAAATCCTGTACTTAAGTTGCTTTTTCCATTTTAGCTTATTTAGTTCAAATTTCATCAATCTACAGGTAAAATCTCAGCTAATTTCTGCAGGATTTGTACAGAAGTATTGTGGATTCTGCACTTGCTAGCTGGCATGTATCAGTTATGTCTTTGCTGCTTCACTGATCAATATAGAACAAAAGGAGTTTACTACTTGTACTTGTGGCGACATTCACCCTGGGCGGGTTGAGTCGGCTTCTTCTACCACCCTCGAGGCATCTCGAACCATGGCAGCCCACGCACGACGGTCCTGTGCCAGTTCACTGGAGATAGCAAGCCAGTCACGGTTCCATCGACGCAGGCCGACCACCTGCGGACCCGTGAGCACGGAGAGGTCCTCCTTGATCGTCGTAGCCCAGGTCTTCAGTTGCCCGCCCGCGCGTTTCCGCCAGTTGGGAAGTGGAGTTGGGAGAAGGACATCACGGCTCAGTTCACCCACCGGACGCCTACATGCTTGGCCAAACCACCGCAAGCGCCATTGCAGAAGGACAGATGGAAGGGGCCATAGAGACAGGTGAAATCGGAGATTGGCGGTGGGAACTTGATTCACCCGACGGCAGCGAAGAATGCACCGGAGGCAGTCATTGTCGAAGACTTCCAGCCTTCGTTGATCGACCATCCGCATAGGCCACGTTTCACAGCCATAGAGAAGTACTGTACTGTACGAGAAGTACAAAAGGAGTTTGGGAAAAAACAGTTAGGTTAGATCTTTGAATGTTTGGTTTTCCAAATGAAATGACTCAAGATTGGTTTAAGGTGCAGATATGGCTGTGTGATTAAAAAGTTTGCTTCTCAGCCATGTGATTCCAGACTCTTGGCAAAAGATACAGATGAAATGTCTAATAAAATGCGTGTATTCAAAACAAAAATACCTTGTGGTATTTTATTTCACATAAGTTATACAAACTGTCTTGTCACTCTCACTATTGGAGATGTAATGAATTAGTAATTAGCTTGTTGGAAATTTATAACCACAGCTGTTCACAAAACAGGACGAGTGGACATGGATGGAAATGAGTTTGTCTCTTATTCTTGTATGAAATCATAGACAAATTTCTTTTCTGCTGAAACCCATTGCAGTGTCTGCCTTACAAAACCCATTTTATAGATATATTTGGCATTGTCAGAAACTTATCCAGGCTTTATACCCCAACCACCTATGTACAGTGTTCAAGAGAAATTTTAATTCAAATAATTCTCCCCTCTCCCCACTTCATGCTGGTGTATTTCTGGCATCATGTATCTGAAAATACTGATTTAAGTTGGCGAGCTGGCAGAATCATTTGCATGCCGGGTGAAATGCTTAACAGTATTTTGTCTGCCTCTACGTTCTAAGTTCAAATTCTGCCGAGGTTGACTTTGCCTTTCATCCTTTCAGGGTTGATTAAATAAGTACCAGTTATGCACTGGGTTCGATGTAATCAACTTAATCCTTTTGTCTGTCCTTGTTTGTCCCCTCTCTGTTTAGCCCCTTGTAGGCAATAAAGAAATAAATACTGATTTCAAATTTTGGTACAAGGCCAGAATTTCAGAGGAAGGTGACACGATAAAAATACCATCCGAAAATGGTCAATGTCAGTGTCCCCTGACTGGCTCCATGCCAGTGGCACATAAAAAGAACCATCCAAATGTGGTCAATTCCAGTGTGTCCTCTGACTGGCTCCCGTACCAGTGGCATGTAAAAAGCACCATCTGAACGTGGTCAATGCCAGTGCCCCCAGACTAACTCCATGCCAGTAGTATATAAAAAGTACCATCCGAACATGGCTGATACCAGGCCCACCTGACTGGCTCCCGTGCTGGTGACACGTAAAAGGTACCCACTACACTGTCACAGCGATTGGCATTAGGAAGGGCATCAAGCTGTTGAAACATTGCCAAATCAGATTGGAGCCCGGTCCAGCCACTGGCTCTCCAGACCTCAGTCAAACCATCCAACCCATGCCAGCATGGAAAACGGACATTAAACGATGATGATGAGGTAAATTGATTGCATTGTCCCCATTGCTCAACTGGTACTTATTTTATCAATCTCGGTGGAATTTGAACTCAGAAGATAAAGCCGGATGATACGCTGCTAAGCATTTTGCCCAGCATGCCACCTTCATGTATATGAAAATATTGATACAGTTTTAAAACCGCCTTCAGGTCTTCATGTTGGAAAAATAGGTGCCACAGCAAGGTTCATTGATAGCTTCCTAAAATGCATCGTTATCTTTATTTTCTTTTTGAGAAATATGGAAAAGAAATTTTTTTCAAGTTCTCATTCCAGTTTGGAATTATTCTTGCTTTCACTACTGTCTGAGAGAGCCAAAATATTTGGAGAATATAAAATTTATGTTGTAACAAATTCAAATGGTGATGGTGTTCAACAGATGTTAGTTAACCTGGTGAAATCAGGTTGTAATTTACATACTGATGCAATTTGTGTTGATATTTTGATTTAAATATAAATAGGTAAATCTGGGTGGAGGCACGTGGCTTAGTGGTTAGGGTGTCAGCACCATGATCGTAAGATTGTGGTTTCGATTCCTGGACCGGGCGACGCATTGTGTTCTTGAGCAAAACATTTCATTTCACGTTGCTCCAGTCCACTCAGCTGGCAAAAATGAGTAATGCTGTAATGGACTGGCATCCCGTCCAGCTGGAGAACACATACGCCATAGAAACCGGGAAACTGGGCCCATGAGCCTGGCTGGGCTTTAAAAGGGCGCATGTGGAGGTGCAATGGCCCAGTGGTTAGGGCAGCAGACTTGCAGTCAGAGGATTGCAGTTTCAATTCCCAGACTGGGCATTGTGTGTGTTTATTGAGCGAAAACACCTAAAAGCTCCACAAGGCTCCGGCAGGGGGTGTGGCGACCCCTGTTGTACTCTTTCACCAGAACTTTCTCTCACTCTCTCTTCCTGTTTCTTGAGTAATGCTTCGATGGACTGGCATCCCGTCCAGCTGGGGGGAACACATACGCCATGGAAACCGGGCCCATGAGCCTGGCTAGGCTTGAAAAAGGGCGACGTTTATCGTTACTAACACATGGCTGAAGGCTGTCTCAAGACAATTTTGTAATGAAATGGTTAAAGTTTTGAGCTTGTCACACACGAATGAATATTTTTGTAACTCTATATTGATTTTTTTTCTAATAGACATCTGATGAAACATCCATTAAAACAAAAAGTGACAGCAATAACAACAACAATAACAGCAGCACTAACAGTTCCAAGGCTTCAGTTACCAAATCAGTAATTGCTGGAATGTTTGCTCAATGCAATAAGAATAATATTTCCAAACAAGCATCTACAGATCAGAGTAGTAATAATTCTGAACCGAAGAAGGAACAGGCAGCTAAAAAGGTTGGTAGGAGTTGAACTAAATATTGTTGATCAATGAAATAACACCTCTTTGAAAAATACCATGAATTTAATTTTAATAATAATTCAATCTTTTAGAATGCCAATGATACAATTTCGCTCCAGTAAAAAAATTGAAAGATAATGAAATTTTACATTTTTTCTACTGAGCCCTAGCAGAGGAATTTGTTTGCATAGGCTGAAAATAGTGGTAGATTGAAAATAGTTGGTTCCTTAATTAGAATAAATCTGTTATGTATCATGTAGTTGCATTTCTTAAAAGTGTGTAATTTGTTGTTTTGTTGAAGTTTGTATTAGAAGATTTTAGGAAATGGTTGAGTTATTGTTAATTACTATTTTCAGGTTTCAAAGAAACCAACTGGTGTGCTATCTTTCTTTTCTTCTGCAGGTATGTATATTATTATTATTATTATTATTATGTGAGAGAGCAATGTATGCCATCAAAGTGACACTGGGGTACAAATATTCGGAGTTCAATATATCCATCATAACTCCCCGTCTGATAAGGGTACACCAAGTACATGCATCACAACCATATGTGTGTGACATGGTGATCTCATTGTGCATGGACAGGGTGCTGAATGCACTTTTGTCAAAGGACAAAAAGCTAAAGCCAAGATGCTAGACAGACACTATGCTGAACGGACATAAAGATGAATGGACACAATAATAAAAAAAAATATTCCTACCTACATAGTTTTATGTCCAATTCATTGCTTTGGTACTTAGGATTTAACAAGATTAAATATTAATTTTCTTGTCTTTTCGGCATCTTGTCTGTTCAGCTTCATGACTTCAGCTTCTCATCCTTCGGCAAAAGTGCATTCAGCCTCCTGTCCAAGTACTGACCACATATCAAGATAAATAACATAACCTTGCAGATGGGGCTCAGTTAGAATTTTCTTCAGGTTGAGTAGCCCATCCTGCTCAAAAGATCCCTGAATAAAGTTTGTTTAAGGATGATGAATGAAGCACCCATGTTTCCAGTTTTCAGAAGTGAATTATTCAAACCCCAAATAATTCTTCTCAATGCAAGCTGGCGGAATCTTTAGCACGCTGAACGAAATGCTTAGCGATATTACACTCATCGCTATGTTCTGAGTTCAAATTCTGCTGAGGTTGACTTTACTTTTCATCATTTCAGGGTCTATAAAATAAATACCAGTTGAACACTGGGGTTGATGTAATCGACTCATCCTTTCCCCCAAAATTGCTGCCCACGTGCCAAAATTTGAAACCATTAGACGACTGTGCTGGTATGGTCATGTGTTGCATATGGATGAGGACAGCTGTGTGAAAAAGTATCATACCCTAGCAGTAGAGGGAACCTGTGGAAAAGGTAGACTCAGGAAGACCTTGGATGAGGTGGTGAAGCACGACCTTCAAACCGAGATGATGACAAGTGAATGAGACCTTTGGAGATATGCTGTGCTTGAGAAGACCCAGCAAGCTAAGTGAGACTGTAACCATGGTGTATGCCAGTGCAGCATAACCAGCCCATTTAAGAGTACTTGTCAATCATTGGGCAATAAACTGCGCTTGTGAAGACCTGTTGAGGCAAGTGAAATCATCATTGTGGCCAATGAGAGTGCCGGCTAACTGGTCGCGTGCTGTGGCATGTAAAAAGCACCATTCGAGCATGGTTGATGCCAATACCACCTGAGTGGCCCTTGTGCCAGTGACACGTAAAAAGCACCCACTACACTCTCGGAGTGGTTGGCGTTAGGAAGGGCATCCAGCTGTAAAAACTTTGCCAGATCAGATTGGAGCCTGGTGTAGCCTTCTGGCTTGCCAGCATGGAAAACGGATGTTAAACGACGATTATGATTATAATAATAATAATAATAATAATAATAAGGCAAGCTGGCATTAACCCTTTCGTTACCAAACCGCCCAAAGCCGCCCGAAAAAAATTTTGGTTAATGTGACCAAACCGCCCAAAGCCGCCCGAATTTACCTATTCATATTTAAATGAGAATATCAGAGCAAATCTCTTTAGTACATTCGTGAAAACACGTATTATACTTTGTAAACAGTTCAACTACAGTTTTGTACAATAATCGAAGTGTAATTTTAATTCCGTGAATTTTGAGAGATTTTTTTCTGAAATTTGTTCCTATTGTGTTTTCAAAATTTGTAATTCGGACAAAAAATGGATACGAATTTCATTATATCAAGCAGCGAGTCAGAATTCGAAGAATTTTCTACTGAAGACCTTCATAAATCTAACTCTATGACTGAAAAAAAAAAGCACGTGGTATTTGATAATGAATCTGATGTTTCATTTTCCGAAAGTGAAAACAGTGAATCTGAGATCTCCGATAGCGATAAAGAAAACGAATTGGCACCTGAATGGAGTGAAAATTTAAAAACTGTTTCTTTCGGTGATTTTTCTGAACAAACTGGACCAAGCCACAGACTTTCCTAGAAGAGTAAAGCCTTAGACTATTTCTTTTTACTTTTTCGAATGAGCCTATTTGAAATCATTACGGCGGAAACGAATCGTTACGCTAAATGTAAACAAAGCGAAAGAAACGATAGTTTGTGGTTTCCCATAACCTTAAATGAAATTAAGACTATTTTGCCGTAAATATTATTATGGGTATCAGAAAGTTACCCAGAATAACAAATTCTATCGTAAAATTTTGTTGTATACCCAATTGAATATTAGCTAATAACCCATTTTCTATAGCAATGTTTGAACAAAATTTTAATTTTATATTTTGTTGAATTTACCTGTATCTACCTGCAATTAGAGTCACTTTGTGACAAAAATTATAGTATAGAATTGGTTGAGAATATTTCATTAAATTATCTTCCAAAAATCAGATTAATATATTGATAAATAAAAAAGTTATAGTTGTTTAATGAAACCAGACTAAATTTATGATTACGTTAGAAATTAATTGAAACACATAAGGGGTGTATTTTGGTCAGAAATATAGTAATGAAAGGGTTAAAGTGGTGAGCTGGCAAAATTATTAGCATGCTGGGTGAAATGCTTAGTGGTATTTCCTCTGCCGCTACGTTCAGAGTTCAATTTCAGTCAAGGTTGATTTGCCTTTCATCCTTTTGGACTTGATAAATTAAGTACCAATGAAACACTGGGGTCGATGTAAATAACTTGTCCCCTCCCCACAAATTTCAGGCCTTGTGACTTTAGTAGAAGGAGTATTGTCATTACCTTTTTTTCTCTTTTTGTCAGTAATACAGTAATATCTTGTGAAACTAGGAGTATTGGTGTTACCTGTAATATGGTGTGTGCAATACCTGTTGAAGAGTGAGTAGGTCATGACTTCAAATTTTCTGAGGTCTCGTTAGTGTAGATGAGGTGATTGCCTAACTATTAGGTTGAGGAAAATGTTTGTGCGCCATGTTAAAATGATGCTTTTTTTAAAATATATTTTTGTAGTGTTTGTGTTAATTCAGTCAATGTCATGTTCAATGGAAACTAACTGTATTCGTCGAAAACGTGCTTTGTTTCAACAAGACTATACAATGCTGCATACTGCCAGAAACCCAGCAACAAGATTGAAGAATTGGATGGTATGGAAGTTCTGCCGCATCCAGCCTATAGTCCAGACGTTGCTCCATCTGACTACGGTCTCTTCCGATCTATGCGGCACTTTATGAAAGGTTGCCGATTTGCATCATTCGATGAAGTTGAAGAAGCCTGTCAAGAATTTTTCGATTCAAAGCTGAAGGATTGGTACTTTGACCAAATCCAAAAGCTTGCAGATCATTAGAAGAAGGCCGTGGAAAATGATGGTCTTTAATCGTTGTTTTTGAATAAATTCTTGCATAAAAAAATCATTATTTTAACACAGCACACAGACTTTTTCCTCAACCTAGTATTAATAAGTCCCAGACTTCTCTGGGAAATTTATTAATACAGGGAGATTTTTATATCTTGTATACTTGATACTATGGAAACCTGATGGCCCTATGGAGTTCTAGGATTAATACAAGTATTAGTTACAGTTTGTAAGCATTCCTGTAGTCCAGAATAAAAAAATTAACCTTATCAGAATTTGACAGTGGTGTAGATTACTGATGGATAAAGTACCAGTGTTTTGGTTTTCATATGTTACAGGTTTGTATCTCATGGATGTAGTTATGTATTTGTAAACTTACCACAAATCCTTCGTTTTTGAAGTTAGGAAGTTTGGATTTGCAGGAGGTTTGATTAGGTATTTTGTTGATTCAGAATGTTTTGATACAAGCTACCTTATTATATCATAATTTCCATTTTCTTACAGGAAAATCGGAGAGCATTGCGATCAAATCAGAAAATACAGAACCATCTAGAAATACTTCTAATAATATGCAGTAAGTTTTATAGTTACATATTGGAACAACACGGTTTAGCAGTGAATATCAAAAGCAGGAAAGTAGATTTAGTTGATGAAAAGTAGTTCATCATCTCCTCCTCCTCCCACTCCACCCCACTCCTCCCACTCCCCCTCTGCCGCTGCCACTACCACCACTATAACATCCACTTTTCCATGCTTCTGGTAGAATAGGGTTTATTAAGGCAGATTTTCTATGGCCTGATGCCTTGCCTCTCACCAACTCATACCCATTTCCAAGCAAAGTATTATTTTCCCATGGCCAGGCATGTTTTTGCAGAATGTTGGAAATGAAGGACGTTCAGTTACAACAATTACATAACGTCAAAAGGAGACATAAACACACACACACACACACACCACACGCACACACACACACACACACACACACACACACACACACACACACACACACACACACATCTTGCTGTGCTATGACACGTCAAACTAAGTGAAATTGTAGCTATGGTCAATGTCGGTGGCATGTGTAAAGCACTTGTGCCAGTGACACGTTAACGGTACCCAGTACACTCTTTGGAGTGCTTGGTGTTAGAAAGGAGATCCAGCCTTGGAAACAGAAAGGAGCTTGGTGCAGCTTATCAGTTCCAAACTGTCTAACTCATGCAGCATGGAACATAGATACTAGTTGATGATGATGAAATTGATTATATATACAAGGTGAACTTTATGATAAACATTAGTTTATAAACTGAATTACTGCATATACTGTATCATTATATAAGAAAAAGTGAAATAAATAGAAAGTGTATATAAATGCACTTTTGATTTCAACCTGCAATTTCACACTAAATGATACTGTATTTTACCATATTCCCTTAGTGAAATATCAAATCTGAAAACTTGTGATACCTGTGCCAGTGGTACGTAAAAAGCACCATCCAAATGTGGCCGATGCCAGTGCCGCCTTGACTGGCTTCCCGTGCCGGTGGCATGTAAAAACTAGCAACCAGTCATGGCTGTTGCCAGCCTCCCCTGGCCCCTGTGCTGGTGGCACGTCAAAAGCACCCACTACACTCATGAAGTGGTTGGCATTCAGCTGTAGAAACATTGCCAGATCAGACTGGAACCTGGTGCAGCCTCCTGGTTTCTCAGACCCCGGTCGAACTGTCCAGCCCATGCTAGCATGGAAAATGGACGTTGATGATGATAATTAAACCTAAAAGTTAAATTAATTAGCAAGTATTGTTTTAAGGAATGTTCTTATTTTCTCTTAAATAGGAAAGAAGTCAAAAAACCTCTTCAAGAATCTGATTCAGGTAAACTATTTTAATCTGCTTATTTTATGTAGTTGTTTCATTCATAACTTGTGCAGAAAATGGAATTATTCAGATTTTATGTTTAAGTATATGCAATGAACTTGAGAATGTATATTAATTAAATCTTATGTTCATTATAATCTTTTAAACATGAGAACACAAAGTAAACTCGTGTATGTTGTGGGTATGTTCACATATGATTATACATGTACAGGCATTTCTTTCTAGTTCCTACCAGCTTCAGTTTTATGTCACTCTTCTTGGGTCAATAAATTGAATATTAGTAACATATTGATACTAATTCACGCAACTATATTAAAATACTTTTAATACTATAATTTATTATAATGTTTAAACTAAAAAAACGCCTGTGACTAATTAAGAGAAATGATTTACAATGTAATTTTCAAATTAAGAGTATCTACTTAATTTGAAGTACCAGTATATATTTAACATATTTAAGGTAATTTGTAATAAAAGAAGTGCTAGTGGGTAGGAGTTTACACTGTAAAGTGTTTGGTGTTTGGAAGGGCATCCAGCTGTAAAACCTTGCCAAAACTGACCTTGCCTATGCTTGTGCCACATAAAACTCACTAAGTCCACTCTGCTGGGTGGTTGGTGTTAGGAAGGGCATCCAGCTGTAAAAATCCTGCCAAGACAGTCACAGAAGTTTGGTGCAGGCTTCGGCTTGGCTGGCTCTTGTACTGTCCCACCCATGCTAGCATGGAATACAGACATTAAATGATGATGTAGATGTAATTTGATGTCTTATAAAAAATATGAGCTCATTATAAAGCTCTTGTTATTAAACAATTCTTAAAAGCAATGGTACTGTGGTGGATAATTAAGTTATATATATAATTATTCCGCTAGCATTATACCATAAGGGTAGTGTATATTGAGTTCAGTTTTCTTACAGCTATCAACCTGTTACAGTCCCAATAGAATGTGGTACTTAAATTGAGACAAGTACAATTTAATGCCTTTTCCATGGACGCAATAGAGTGCCTGTAGCCAAAACGCTTTTTAATTGTTTCAGTCAAAGTCCTTTGAGGTCTTTGTTCATGGAAGCAGTGTACGCCTGACACAAAGTGTCTTGATTCTAGCTATATTTATTCAATCATTTCACTGTGTGTGTGTCGTGGGGCACCAAAATTAATGCTGAATTGATCATATAAAGAATTTGTAGGAATTTAGGGAGCGAGTTAGCCTAGGTGAGATGCAGTTTGGTTTTGTGCCAAGCAGAAGCACCACTGATGCTATATTTCTGGTAAGGCAACGGCAGGAGAAATATCTAGCCAAAGATAAACCTCTGTACTTGGCTTTTGTTGACTTGGAGACAACCTTTGACAGGGTCCCCCAGTCCCTTATCTGGTGGTCAGTGAGGAAACTGGGGATAGATGAGTGGTAAGAGCTGTACAAGCCATGTACAGAGATGCTGTCAGTAAGGTGAGGGTTGGCAATGAGTACAGTGAAGAATTCTGAGTAGATGTACTGCAGGAATTTTGCATATGGGTGAAAACACTTTCTTCTGCTTAACTTTAAGCAAATGGTACCAAACTCTTTGAGAATATTGCTTGTATACGGGCTCAAGATTTAACTCTCCTTCATGCAATTCCTTGAAAATAGAACTAGACACTAGTATTTATAAAACTGAGCTTTTAAAAACATTTATACATTTATATATTTTAAGCACTTCTGTCAAAACAAAAATATAATTATACATTTTTTTCCTCATGTAGAAGATGATATGTTCCAAACAAAGAAGCGGCGCCGCATTGTCCGAAATATCAGTAGTGAGGAAGGTATAGTTTATATTTTGTTTCTAATTGAAAAAAAAAAGCTGAATCTCTCTCTTTGTCATGATGTATATGTATGGTATATGAAGGGCTTACCAGACATGCATGGGAATGGCTTTTGAGTAATTGTTTAAAACAACTTGAATATATCTGATTTTGATTGGAAAAATAAGATTCATCTGCTGTCTTATATAACATCTATCCCAGTTTAACTGAAAAAGAATTCAGATGCATGAAGCCAGCAGCTTGCGGATTGTTTTAATGGTTATCATGAAATCGACCAAATAGGAACTTATACTGGTTTTGAAAGTAAACTCCTCATATATACTCTCTTTTTCTCTTTTACTCTTTTACTTGTTTCAGTCATGTGACTGTGGCCATGCTGGAGCACCACCTTTGGTCGAGCAAATTGATCCCAGGAGTTATTCTTTGGAAGCCTAGTACTTATTCTATCAGTCTCTTTTGCTGAACCACTAAGTTACGGGGACGTAAACGCACCACCATCGGTTGTCAATCGATGTTGGGGGACAAACAGACGCACCAATATACACACACACACACACACACATATACGATGGGCTTCTTTCAGTTTCCATCTACCAAGTCTACTCACAAGGCTTTGGTCGGCCCGAGGCTATAGTAGAAGACACTTGCCCAAGATGCCACGCAGTGGGACTGAACCCGGAACCATGTGGTTCGTAAGCAAGCTACTTACTACACAGCCACTCCTACGCCTATATATATTTCATAATTTTTATACCCACTTCCCCAGCAAATCTGTCCAACCTGTGTCAGTATGAAAAAAAGAATGTGAAAATTGTATCATCAACATCTTCTTTTCCATATTTGCATGAGTCAAATGGAATTTGTTGTGGCAGATTTTCTGTGGTTGGATGCCTTTCTTGTCACTGACACTCACTTCTTTCCAAATGCATATATAAACACATATATTTACATATATGATGGGATTCTTTCAGTTTCCATCTATTAAATCCATTCACAATGCTTTGGTTAGCCCAGAGCTATTGTAGAAAACACCTGCCCAAGGTACTGCACAGTGGGACTGAACCCAAGACTACATGGTTGGGAAGCAAGCTTCTTAAGCACACAGCCACACTTATGCCTATAGCCACACTTGCTGATATATGTGTGTGCGTATGTATGTATGTATATATATATATATGTGTGTGTGTGTGGAGGCGCAATGGCCCTGTGGTTAGGGCAGCGGACTCATGGTTGTAGGATCGCGGTTTCGTTTCCCAGACCGGGTGTTGTGAGAGTTTATTGAGCGAAAACACCTAAGGCTCCACGAGGCTCCGGCAGGGGGTTGTGGCGATCCCTGCTGTACTCTTTTGCCACAACTTTCTCTCTTTCTTCTGTTGGCCTGCTTGCTTAGCCAGCGGGGTCGCGTCATTTGAAGGCTAAAACAATGCGAAGCGCATTGTGATCAGCGATGTGTAGCAACATCTGATAGCCTGGTCGGTCACGGTGATGGTGATATATATATATACATACACACACATTCATGCCAGCATGGAACACGGATATTAAGTACCAATGATACAAACGAGATTTAACCTAATCGAATTGACAGCTGTATTTGGATATAAAGGACTCTGTATTTAAACGCAATTATTAAGGACTTCTTAGTTGAAATAAGAGAAAAAAATGTTGAATCAAATGCATGGAGATTGTATGGTATGCCTCATTCCATTTAATTTGAGTGTGCATCACTAATGAAAATAAAAAGGTATTAATATTGATCTCAGGCAAGACAACTCTCTCTCTCTTGCAACAGAAATGCACAACTAATGAACCAAAAGTATATATAATGATCTACTAATCTACCTACTCACCCCTTTATATGTATTCACATCCCACTTTAAAACTTGATGCTTTTCAAAATTACATTATTACATGTGTTTAAAAAAACAAAAACAACAGTTTAACTTATGCCAACCTGTAACTATTGAATTACCAATCATCTCTCTGTACTCTCACAAATGCCAACCAGGCCTGGCGATTTGAGGCTAACGACCGTTTGATCTCCAACCACTCCCTATTCCAGCGGTGAACGCCGTAGACATGGGGCCTAGGTTGGGTTCCAGATCAGCCTTGACTGTCATCAGCCAGGTTTTTCATTGTCCACCACATCGCTTTCGCCAACCCTGAAGGGGAGCTGGAGCAATTGCTTTGTAGATGAATTCTCGTGGTTGATGACGGAGGGCATGAATACAGAGTATTCCTCACTCTTCTCATTTGATGTTTCAATCTGTAGCATCTCTCTTTCTCTCTCTCTCTCTCTCACACACACACACACACACACTATCATCTCTTGGTCACCGCATTTACCAAAAATCAGACTCTCTTCCCACTGTATTCCCACCACTCAGTTGTTAATCAGTATAAAGTTCAGAGTTCTCTCTCTATTTTCCGTGTTTTTTTTTTTAATCTGAAAAAAAATTTTTTTACAGTTATTGACATTAACATTAATGACTTTGTTCGTTAGACTGTAATTTCAATTGATTAAACATTATTTTAGGCTCAGTACGTTAAATATGTTAACCTTAACTTAACAGTATGATTTTGACACACTTGATAACTTGCTGTATGCCTAGTGCTTCATGGTCTGATGCAATGTCCATTGTGTTCATACCTCCATCTTCACAAACCCTAACCCTAACAATTCACCCAGTCCTGTATTGTGCTTAACTAGAGTCCTTTCACACTGGAATAAAACAAAGTATTTCATCATCATTTTTTTATTATTTGAAAATAACGTCATTGCTATCAAGTCAAAGCACTAACATGTTTGTGGTTAAGACATAAAGGCTTTTGTTCACTAAGTTATCAATAGGGATCACTTGCTATAAGCTATAAAGATAGGTGGACACTAAAATTAATGTATTTTGTTTTTCTTAATTCTCGTTTTTAATCGTGAGTGTAATTTCTCTCTGTATTCTTGAAGAGGTTGAGAGTTTCAAATACCTTGGTGCCATCATTACAGCCACAGGTCAAAGTGAGGCTGATATTAAAACCCGAATCGACCTCGCTCGCCAAGCCTTCAACCAACTCAATGAACGACTCTGGTCAAGATCTGAGATCCAATGGACCACCAAAGTACAGATCTACCAAGCACTAGTGCGAACGATTCTCCTTTACAGCAGCGAGTCATGGCCGCTGAGGGTGGAAGATATTAAACGACTAGAATCCTTTGACCACCTCTGTCTACGCCGCATCCTTCATGTCCGATGGCATCACTTTGTCTCCAACAATTTGGTGCGACACCAGTGCAAAATCACCTCCTTCCGACAAGTCATCCTAATGAGATGTTAGCATTGGCTGGGTTATGCCCTCCTTTGTCAACCACGAGAATTCATCTACAAAGCAATTGCTCCAGTTCCCCTTCAGGGTTGGCGAAAGCGATGTGGTGGACAATGAAAAACCTGGCTGATGGCAGTCAAGGCTGATCTGGAACCCAAACTAGGCCCCCATGTCTATGGCATTCGCCGCTGGAATAGGGAGTGGTTGGAGATCACACGGTTGTTTGCCTCAAATCGCCAGGTCTGGTCTGCGTTTGTGAGAGATGCAGCATTGAGGATGAATGAAGCCAGCTCAACCCACCCTGGGTGAATGCTGTCTCAAGCAAGCAAACAAGAGAGTGTAATTTGGGGAATGATGGTTACTGTCAGCTTGATTTAATCCAGGTAGACATTTCGGTGCAGGCATAGCTGTGTGGTTAAGGAGTTTGTTTCCCACCGACATTGGTTTCAGGTTCTGTCCTGCTGTGTGATACTTTGGGTGTCTTCTCCTATAGCCCTTCTTAATTAATTTGGTAGACAACAACTGAAAGAAGGCGGCGAGCTGGCAGACTTGTTAGCGCGCCGGGCGAAATGCTTAGCAGTATTTTGTCTGTCGTTACGTTCTAAGTTCAAATTCCGCCGAGGTCGACTTTGCCTTTCATCCTTTCGGGGTCGATAAATAAAGTACCAGTTTCGCACTGGAGTCGGTGTAATCGACTTAATCCCTTTGTCTGTCCTTGTTTGTCCCTTCTATGTTTAGCCCCTTCTGGGCAATAAAGAAAAAAAAAAAACAACTGAAAGAATCCCATTGTGTGTGTGTACATATGTTTATGTGAGTGTGTATATTTGTGTCTCCCTGTCTTAATATTAATTGATTACTGTAAATGACTGTCATTCATTTCCAATATTCTGCGAAAACATGTCTGGTCATGAGAAAATATTACTTTGCTTGGAAACATGTATGGGTTGGCAACAGGAAGGGCAACCTAGCTGTAGAAAATCTACCTCAGTAAACTCTGTCCAACCTATGCAAACAAGGAAAAGTGGATGTTAAAACGATGACACTATATGCAGCAGTCATTAGGGATACCATATGATATATTAGTTTATAGAACTACTTGCTTGTATACGGGTCCAAGATTTAGCTCTCCTTCATGCAATTCCTTGAAAATAGAACTGAACCCTAGTATTTATAAAACTGAGCTTTTAAAAACATTTATATATTTTAAGCATCTCTGTCAAAGCAAAAATATAATTATACATTTTTTTTCCTCATGTAGAAGATGATTTGTTCCAAGATAAGAAGCGGCACCGCATAGTCCAAAATAGCAGTAGTGAAGAAGGTATAGTTTATATTTTGTTTCTAATTGAAAGAAAAAAAACTGAATCTCCCCCCCCTCTCTCTCTCTCTCTCTCTCTCTCTCTCTCTGTCATGACATATGTGTATGGTATGTTTGTTTGTTCCTTCTCGAGCCATGCCTGGCTCATAGGGCCGGTTTCCTTAGCGTATAGGTTCCCCATCTGGATGGGACGCCAGTCTATCGCAGGTGAGCTGCAAGATGCAGGAGGAAAGAGTGAGAGAAAGTTGTGGCAAAATAGTCAGCAGAAGTTCACCATTCTGCTGGAGCCGCGTGGAGCTTAGGTGTTTCGCTCATAAACACACACATCGCCTGGTCTGAGATTCAAACCTGTGATCCCTCGACTACAAGTCTGCTGCTCTAACCACTAGGCCATGTGCCTCCACCATGTGTATGATATATATATCATAATTTTTATGCCCACTTCCCCAGCAAATCTGTCTAACCTGTGCCAGTATGAAAAGGAAATGTGAAAATTATATCATCATATCTTTTTTCCTTACTTGCATGAGTCAAATGGAATTTGTTGCAGCAGATTTTCTGTGGCTGGATGCCTCTCCTGTCACTGACACTTCTTTCCAAATTGCTGAATATCTGTCTGTAGATGAAGAGTAAGAGAAATAGATGAAAGCATCTAGTAATTATATCTACCTTGCTAATGGCAAAAGTAGAATCAGTGTTTACTGCATTAATAGTTTAGCAACTTAATCTTCTCTGACATTTCTCTAATCATTGCACTTAGTTCATTCATATCTGCTCATTTTGAATTGAATCTCAAATGTATTTATTCTTAGAAATGGAACCAGAGGAACCACTTCCAAGTCCACCTAGTCCAGAGATGATGCCCACTGATGCTGATATCAAGGATGACGCAAGGGAAGAAGGTTCAGCTGTAGAAAATGGCAGTAAGCAAAACACTGAAGAAACAGCAGCAAGAGAAACAGAATCTAGAATTGTCGTTAATAAAGATGGAAAACGAAGGAAACGGATAAAAAGACAGAAAAACAAGAGGTTTTTGGATGATGAAGGTTTTATGGGTCTGTATTTTTTTGGTTTTTCTTACTTTGAAGAATGTGATTTTTCTGTATATATGTGCAGGTATGACTGTTGTTAAGAAATTTGCTTTGCAACTAAATGGTTTTCGGTTCAGTCCCACTATGCATCACCCTGGGTTTATGTCTTCTATATTAACTGCAGTCCAACCGATGCCTTGTGAGTGAATTTATTGGGTGGTAACTGTGTCTTTGTATGTGTATGTGTCTTTGTGGTTGTCCCCTCATTGATTCAGTTACTGTTTATGTAGGTCCCTTAAACTTAGCAGTTTGGCAAAAGAGATGAACAGACTAAGTAGCAGACTTAAAAAAGTAAATAGTAGGGGTCAGTTTGTTTGACTAAACCCTTCAAGGTGCTGCCTTGGCTGGGCTGCAGTCCAGTGACTAAAAGATAAAAGGTATATTCTTTCCTGTGGAATTCCTTTGCCATTACCCCTAATGCCGTTTATGTCTTGTACAAAAATATTACCTTATTAGTAACTGTTTACTGTTTTGATGTTAATGATTGAATTGGCAGAATCATTAAGCACAGGTATACCTGCGTGCTTCAGAAGTTTGATTCCCAACCACATGGTTACAAGTTCAGTCCCAGGCTGACCAAAGTCTTGTGAGTGGGTTTGGTAGATGGAAACTGAAAGATTCCCTTTATATGTGTGTGTGTGTTTCGTAGTCATCTGATATGATAGTTGTAAATGGATGTCATTGTCATATCAATGTAATATAAGCAATGTCGTTCATTTCCAATATTCTGCAAAATCTTGTCCAGCCATGGAGAAATATAACCTTTCTTGGAAACATGTGAGGGTTGGGAACAGGAAAGGTACCTGACCATAGAAAATCTGCTTCATTAAACTCTGTTTCAGTGGTGCAAGTATGGAAAAACTAGATGTTAAAATGAGGATAATTATATCATTGATGAATTAATGTGTCTGGAAATATGTTGGGCAATATTTGTTCTGAGTTCAAATCTTGCCAAAGTCAATTTTGCTTTTTCTCTCTCTCTCCGTGGTTGATATATATTACTTTATTACCCACAAGGGGCTAACCACAGAGGTGACAAACAAGGACAGACAAATGGATTAAGTCGATTATATCGACCCCAGTGCGTAACTGGTACTTAATTTATCGACCCCGAAAAGATGAAAGGCAAAGTCGACCTCAGCGGAATTTGAACTCAGAACGTAATGGCAGACGAAATACGGCTACGCATTTCGCCCAGCTTGCTAACGTTTCTGTCAGCTCGTCACCTTTCCGTAGTTGATATAATCAACTGTACTCTTCCTGCTGAATTTCTGGCTGTGTACCGAATTTAGGATAATCATTTTAGTTGGTGTTGATGCTTTTGAAATGTCAAACATTCATTTGAAAGAGAAAGCAATGAGAAGAGTTGACAGTATATCTTTATTAAGCTGTTAATGTCAGAACAAAATTTTATGGTTCTAATCAAACAGAATCTAACAAAACTGATACCTCAACAAATATTCTCCTCTAAAGATTTAGTGAATGAAACAAATTTGTACCATCGTCTTCTACTATGTAACTGCTGATATAAAAAATGTGAATTTACATTAAATACGACGACCATTTACTGTCAGAAATTGAGCAGTAACCGTCACTATTTTATTGAAATGTTATTTCAAATTATTTCAGTAAAATAGGTGATGGTGACCATGGGGCAGCTTATAACATGTTTCTGCCTCATAAATATTTTTTTTTTAATTCTCTTGGCTCTGCAGTGTTAATTTGCATGAAAGATAAAGTGGTTTTGACATGTGAGTGTCAGTTAATGTATGCAAGAAATATAACTGTCGATGCCAGCGCCGCCTTGACTGGCTTCCGTGCCGGTGGCACGTAAAAAGCACCAATCCGATCGTGGCCGTTGCCAGCCTCGCCTAGCACCTGTGCTGGTGGCATGTAAAAAGCACCCACTACACTCACGGAGTGGTTGGCGTTAGGAAGGGCATCCAGCTGTAGAAACACTGCCAGATCAGACTGGAGCCTGGTGCAGCCTTCTGGCTTCCCAGATCCCCGGTCGAACCGTCTAACCCATGGTAGCATGGAGAACGTTAAACGATGATGATGATGATGAAGGACTGCAAAGGCTGAGTGAAATTGCAGCATGGCTGTGTGGTAATAAGCTTGCTTCCCAACCACATAGTTTCAGGTTCAGTTCCATTGCATGGCACCTTGGGCCTCTACTACAGCCTTGGGCTATAGCAGTGCATTGAGTGTATTGACTCTGGTCAAATTTCAGGATTTTGGACTTCACTGATGAGATGTTACAGTATTGAGAAAAGTGTTATGGTTGTACTAGATTTGTCCAACCAATGCCAGTACAAGAAGTTCCTGCAAGCATGATTTTAATGAGAATATTTGTTAATGATTGTTCATCTTGTTTAATAACAATCTTTACTACTGATTTTACGTTCTGTTGGCAGTACAGTGCCTTGACATTACAGGTATCTCAGGCTTCATTAGTATTTGATAACACCTGTAACATATCCTAAATATTTGACCAAATCTCTTCTAAAGCTCACTTTAAATTTTCACCATACAATCTGACTACTTGATCACTATTTGGTTGCTATTTTTTGCAAGTTGATAGGTAAAATTTCTCTGTCACACCTTTTTAGATCACTAACTTACTGATGATACTATTCATAATAAAACTGAATGTCTTTTATGGTAGCAAAATGAACTGAATATACAGTATACAGAATTAAATGTCCTGACAAAAGTTGGAATGAAATACCAGCATCTAATATCATCTCATAATCCACAAGCCGGTAGTTTAATACCTTGTTCATTGGCCATTTCATTGTAATAAAAAATCTTTATCTCTTAGCTCATCTTACTTTGCAAAAATGTATATTCATTGTTGTTGTTAGAAACATGAAACTCAGATTGAGTTCTGCAAAATGTAAGCTTAGCAATGCATTTTTATGATCATGTTGCTAAAGATTTTCAAATTACTATTAATTACTATTAATAAATTTAATTTAATTTATTGTTTCAGTGACAAAGAAAGTTATGGTCAGTGACTCAACTGATGTCTCTGATGAGGAAACAGAAAAAAACTCTAAACCTCCAACAACAGCTGCACCTCTTGTACTGTCAGCTGCTCAGGTGAGTGTTGTCTTAACTTTACAACTCATAAAGTTGGTTTGAATTCATGTTAATTCATCATTGGAGTACGTAAGGTGTTTTATTTCTTGAGTTCAGTATTGATTACTGTAATTTAAGTGCTGCTTCTAACAACAGTTATATCATAAATTTAATGTTACCATGGGTTTTCATTGCAAAATTTTAATGACTAGTGACATGGACCTTTGGAAATATGCTGTGCTTGAGAAGACTTGGCAAGCCAAGTGAGACCATAACCTCGTGGCCTATGCCAGGGGTGTAACCAGCCCACTTATGCGTACCTTTCTTTCATTGGACACTAAACTCTGCATGCGAACACCTGTTGAGGCAAGTGAAATCGAAATCAAATTCAATGAGTGGCATCTGTGCTAGTGGAGCACTAAGAGTACCATCCGAGCGTGATCGTTGCCAGAACAACAAACTGGCTTCTGTGTTGGTGGCACGTAAAAAGCACCATTCGAGCGTGACCATTACCTGTGTCGCCTTACTGGCACTTGTGCTGGTGGCTCGTGAAAAAAACATTCAAGCGAGGTCGTTGGCTGAACTGTTACAGTACAAGGATGTACACCAACACCAGTTGTCAAGTGATTGGTGGGGACAAACACACACACACACCTATGAATGGCTTCTTTCAGTTTCCATTTACCAAGACACTTGTGCAAGATGCCACACAGTGGGACTGAACCCAGAACCATGTGGTCGAGCAGCAAGCTTCTTACCTCACAGTCAAGCCTGCACCAACGATGCTTAAGTTACTTGTTGCCTTAAGCTTCTAAAGATGTGTGTAATATAAAAAAATCACTTACTTGAAAAACTGGTGAGTGTTGATGATAGGAACAGCATCCAGCTGCAAAACCCTGTCTCAAATAAGTCCCTGCCCAGTCCATACTAACATGGAAAAATGGACATTAAATGAACAAGCTGTATGTAGTAGTACTAGAGTTTCTCAAAACATCTATAAACAACTGCTCTTTGTAGCAAGGTTTTCATCAGTTTGCAGGTGAACTTCCATCGGTTTGAAGCAAGTTCAGATTCCCTACTAACTTTTGCTTAAATTCTATGTTAAAAAAAATGGTTTGAAATAATTCTTTTTATTGTATCAGTTCGACTCTAATAAAGCAGATTTTATCATAAAAGACATTGTAGCTGTTACCATGCCATCTTTATAAGGCAAACTTAAGATGATGTTACCTAATGCATCTCTACTTAAAAAAGCAGGGTTTTATTTTTTGTTTTATGACGAATGACCAAGACCTTTGGTGTTATGCTGTGCTTGAGAAGAAGAGCCATCAAGCCAAGTAAAATTGCAGTTGTGGCAGATACTGGTGTCATGCAAATGGCACGTAAAAGCACCCATTACACTCTCAGAGTGGCTGGCATTAGGAAGGGCATCCAGCCATAGAAACCTTGCCAAATCAGACTGGAGTCTGGTTCTGCCTTCCAGCTTAACAGCCCTGGTCAAATCGTCTAACCCATGTCAGCATGGACAGTGGACGATAAATGATGATGATGATGATGATGAGGGAAAGCTTTCTTTCTTGACTGAAAGATAAAAAATGACACAAGACCTCCACGACTAGCAGAAAGGAGGAGTGTATCTTCAAACCAAGCCATTTCAATCCAGAGTGGTACAGTAATCTCAGCAAACCAGTATGATCTCGAGTTCAAATTCACGGCCTCCACATCAGACCGTGGTCGGTGGAGAGAACATGCTGAGATCTTTGTCCTGCAGTGGACTGGTCACAGGCAATCCAATCCAATCTAAAGGCACTTAACATGTCAGTCGATTGTGTTAAACTGGGCGATGAGTTAAGTCTACTACCTAGGTGAGATTTGAACTCAGAATGCAAAGAGTCAGAACAAATATCACAAGGCGTCCATTCTTACAGTTCCACCAAACCACCATTTTGCATTGGTATCTTTTTTTATCATTCTGAAAGGATAAAAGTCAAAATTGACCTCAAGTTGTTTTTGTGTTGTTTTTACCTCCATATGTATACTGTTATTTATTCTTCTTCTTATTTTTAGCTCAAGAAACCTGTCTCGAAAACAAGTGTTCCTGATAAAGGACAGAAGAAGCAGTCATCCTTGATGTCATTTTTCAACAAAAAATAAATACATTGTTCAGTATTTTACCTTTAATATTTTCCTTAATATCTTTACTGGCCTTATCACTAATTCAGCAGTTTTATTGTATAAAACAGTTCATAAATTAAGAAAACATGTACAGCTGAAATGGAGATATCAAAGAATACTGTGAACATTATTTTTGACTGAATTTTATTAAATTTTTCTTTTTACAAAATATCAGTTTTCTCTTTTGATTATTTTTCATGACATTTCTAAGAACATTTTCCAGTTATGGCTTGGTGAAATCAATGGAGCTATTGTTTTATTCTCTTTGTTCATTTTCGATTTTATGAGGAGGTTACTTTGTTTACAAGACATTGCAGTGTAGTTAGTAGCTGAATAGTTACAATTGTTAGCATTTATTTGTGTTCTCAAGAATATTTTTTCATTATGAACTCAATCCAAGGTTGGAGTTCTTGGACTTTGGAATAAACTCCAGGATTTCTCGGCTGGCCACAACCATTTCCCCAAGAGGTCACTCCAGTAAGTGTATAGACTCCTGTGAAAAGAATTAGGAATTAAAAATATATTAAAATGAAGAGAATAGATCACATAAATATTGGTTTCAAATTTTGACACAAGGCCAGCAGTTTATTGATCCTGGAAAGATGAAAGGCTGAGTCAACCTCAGTAAAATTTGAACTCAGAATGCAAAGCTGGACAAAATGCCACTAAGCATTTTGCCCCTCATGCTAACAATTCTGCTAGCTCACTGCCCTAGATTACATCAATATTACTATCTCATACAGATCTGTTACAAATCAGTTTTGATATCTGAATCTAATAAATTCTATAATAAAAGGTTTTAAAGATAGGTCTGCCTAAGCTATGGTATAAAAGTTTCTATCATGTTTACATATTTGACAAACATTGATCTAGGTAGGTTGGTACATATTTTTTCTTATCAGTTTATTTGTATGTTTATATATATATTATACATGCACATACCTATACGTATATATGTGTACACATTTGTAAATATTTACGATTATATGTTTAATAATCAAATATTCTTAGCTTCTCTGTTAAAAGAAGAGCCTGTGGATAAACCAAAGAGAAAAATGGAGTTGAATAATTGATTAGTTTTATGTTACATTAAAGCCACTATCAGGATTTGCTTATTGTCTCCAGGTTGTTGAGAACCCAATGATTTAATAATTTTTAGCTTCACAGTCTATTTCTAGCACAAAATCAAATTTGCATCTCATCCAAGCTAATCCTCTTTCTAATCATTTTCACAATTACTTCTGTACCTTTCATATCCTGATCCAACATTTTGATGCTTCTATGGTTTCTTCCTACTTGTGCATCTCCTTTCCTCTTGTAGCAGTTTTATGTTGATGCTGCTATGCTAACCATTCCGTATGTCATTACCTTGTATAACTTGATTGATTACCTCATACTCTACTTCATCAGATAGTTTATGCACCTTCACAACTATACTTGGTAAACCAACTGCTTTCTCTGCCTTCATATCTTTAATTGCTTTATCTACCATTCTACGGTCAACATGAATAGTTGGTTTCTTTGTCAGTTCTACTTTATAAGAACTCCCTCTTTCTCATGCATTCTGCACATAGTAAGATTTAAATGCCTCTTTCTTTTGAGCATTAGTAAGAGTGAGTGAGTCTTTCATTTTTTCCCTCACTTCTCAATAATATCTTGATTTTTCTCCTGTACTCTGGCAAGCAATCTGGAACATCTCTTGCCTTTCATCCTAATGTCACAAACCTCTTGTTTTCTGCCTCTATTATACGTAACTGATATCTAGCTTCTCTTTAAAGCTAATTGATATTTTTCTCTCCTGCCCACTTTTCTACTCTTAAATTTTATTGCTCTATCTTCAGTGCTATTCCATAACTAGGTCACCTTACATCTAATTGGGACCTTTCACCAGCCACAGACTTGGTCTTTAGTTTCCAACAGGTTGTCTCATTAGAAACTCCTACTTTTCTTCAATGCTATAAATCTCTCTCTCTCTCTCTCTCTCTCCCTTATTTCTGTCAGAAGCACCAACCAGAACTTCACTAAACATAAGACCAGTCGATAGTTATTTCAGCTTCCACGTTGTCCTCCCCCAAATTGTATTTTGCCTCAGTGTCCATCTTGCTTTTACTCTTTAGTCACTAATTACTAATTTATGTTGGACGATACATTATTTATCTGGGAAGTCTACTTTTATAGCCATCTTCCTGTCTTGGTTATTGGTGAGAATACAATATGGCTTTGTGTTTGCTTGATTGGTAGGTTACCAGGTGGCTGGTTTCCTGAAGTTTGCATTGCAAATGGTTAGGTCATTTGCACTAAAGAACTCCTGGGGCTTTGATCTAATCATAATCAAAGCCATTTTGGTTTTGTCTAAAATGTCCTTTAAAATTGCCAGCCATGATATTTATTTCCATATGTGTATATATATGTGTCGTGGAGGCGCAATGGCCCAGTGGTTAGGGCAGCGGACTCACGGTCATAGGATCGCGGTTTCGATTCCCAGACCAGGCGTTGTGAGTGTTTATTGAGCGAAAACACCTAAAGCTCCACGCGGCTCCGGCAGGGGATGGTGGTGATCCCTGCTGTACTCTTTCACCACAACTTTCTCTCACTCTTACTTCCTGTTTCTGTTGTACCTGTATTTCAAAGGGCCGGCCTTGTCACTCTCTGTGTCACGCTGAATATCCCCGAGAACTACGTTAAGGGTACACGTGTCTGTGGAGTGCTCAGCCACTTACACGTTAATTTCACGAGCAGGCTGTTCCGTTGATTCGGATCAACCGGAACCCTCGTCGTCGTAACCGACGGAGTGCTTCCATCATATATATGTGTGTGCATTCCGTGTGTGCGTGTGCATGTGTGTGTGTAATCTGTGTATGTTTACTAATATGTCTGCATCAACCTCTTTGGTACTTTCTCATCTCTAATATCTCAATCACTCCTCCCTCTCTCACACACAGCCCCCTTATCATTCATCTCTGTACCATACATGCCAGTATCACTTCACCACCCGTCCCTATTTCTATGGCCCCTAATTTCCAGATTGAAATATTTCATGGAGCCACCCTCTAGCCTACCCTTTTTAACCTACTCATACACAACCTTCCTACACTTCAAAATATACATACAACATCATACTCAAGTGGCATCACACAACCATTTTCTCACCATTCACCGAAGTTACACTACTCCAACCCCACATAAACCATCTAAAAACTTGGCTCCAGAGCAACAATTCTTCAACCCTCCATCTTTTCAGAAACACCATAGAACATCAAGCACAACCAACCATTACATTGAACACACACATGACAAAAGTTATTGGAGTCACATGCAGCATTCACATCACGCATAAATACAGTAAAGAAGCAAAATAATGCACAAACATAATGCTCTTTCAGGTACTACATTTGGCTTACAGAAAGAAATATGTTTCTTTATTAGCCACACAGGGCTGAACACAGAGGGGACAAATTACAAAGTAGAGCTTTTCTTTTGGGGGAGAAAAAAAAAAGATAATAAGTTGGGGTAGGTTTTTGATCAAAAGGGATTGTAAAAAAGAAAGAAAAAATTATCAATAGGGACCATTTATCACAGAAATGTCATGATGTAAAGTGTAAAGGGGGAAGCAGATAAGGTTTATCTGTGGAAAGGAAAGCCTATAGAAAAGACCACGGTAACCTTGGTCAATAATGTCACATGTTAATACATTTATTTGCAAGTAAGTAACTCTGTTTTAAATTTTTCCGGGTTCATAGGATTATGCTCAAAGTGGCTTCGTCATTCATACATGCCATCCTTGCTACATTCACCCATCTTTTTTTGAAACATTCGCTAGACAAAACTTTCCTCTCTACTCTCACTTTCCTTTTCAAGAAGAATAAATTAAAAACGTCATTGATTGTGCAAACTGTCTCAGGGCTCCTTATCTCTCTGCAATGAACAACAGTGAACAAAAAATAGTACCCTATATAATTATCACATGCTGCACTAAGACACGTTTTTGAACCATCTACATAGTGAAACTCGTTTTTTGCTGCAGCAAACTTTAACCCTTATAGTTCGGGCAGCTATATGCGAAATCACTCTCAATCACATTCAGCAACTTGAAGATTACTGTAATAGTCTTATCAGTCGCCATGATAGATCGTTAGCCACTACACACATTTTTTTTCTCTCCTTGTTTTTTCTGTGTCCCTTTCTGTAGAAGAGCGTAAGCTCGAAACGTAAAAGACTTTTTCTACTCCTGGGCGTTATACTAATACATCTATTTGTTTTGTACACCACCTGTCTTTGTCTTTTGTTTTTTTCGTAAACTCTCCTTAAAAGTAGCATCTCTTCCTTTCAATTCAAAGAAGCATAACTTTGGCAGTTTCAGGTATATAGCAACTGTTCCAAAATTTGGTACAAAGCCAGCACTTCTAGGGGTGAGGGACAATCGATTACAGCGACTTCACCATTCAACTTTTTCAGGTATATAATATAAATAAATAAATATACTTGCAATGATGGAGAAATTAATTTTTTTTTTCACAGGGGAGGTAACTGTGATCCTTCCTAACTTAAGCAAGAAGGTTTGACCGAACGAGTAAGTGTAAAGCGCACGCATATTACTCCCTGTATACTGTACTTATTCTTGTGTAAGTTTTCTTTTTTAGATTTAAGTTATACTACTTTCAATCTAGTTACATCATTATATTTAACATATTCAGTCAATTAGAACAATTTTAAAAAATGGAGAAAGGAAAAAAAAATCAGTAAAAAAAAAAATTGATTGTACACTTCCTCAGTTATGCATCATACCAAGGGCAACTGGCGTTTCTCCACAAAAGGTTTTGAAACCCCAAACACAGCATTACCGCAGGTGATTATGAGGCTGAGGTACTGGAACAGCCAGATACTTTCCTGCGTATTCCCTGATATGTCTGTGAGGTGAAATGCTAATCAAGTCAAAATACCTGTTTCTGTGGTTACAATGACAGGAAAATAAAGTAGATAATCGTGTACCATGTCCATTGTATCATTTTGTCTTCACACATATTTCTCACTATGTGCTTAAAGAAGATCTCTTTCCATGGAAATGGATAAACAGTGGAGTTTTGACTCCACAGCATGAATGCAAGAATTACTTTTTGGGGACTTGGTAGGCAGTTTGCTCGAAAAGAAGACATTGAGCAGTGTTACAAGTGACATAAAATAGCTTGAAACGAAACACCATACATGTTGGAAGATGCCAATTTATAACCAGTGATCAAAACTCACATTACTTTATCTACTCGGAATACAGAAGTGAACATGCATGCATAGGCATATGTATGGTTAACAAAAATTTTTTAATGACCAAGCGTAACTTACCATCTTTATTACAGACCAGAGGACCACCGCTATCTCCTTGGCAGCTGTCAGGACCACCTTCGATGTAGCCTGCACATATCATACGTGGAGTAATACTGTTCTTGTACAGTGATTTACATAGAGATGCTTTAATTAATGGAACAGTAGCTGCCTTGAGAATTGATGGATATGCTGTCGATAAAAAATGTATACTTTGTAAAGACACAACGAAATAATCATAAAGTAAACATCATCATCATCATCGTTTAACGTCCACTTTCCATGCTAGCATGGGTTGGACGATTTTGACTGAGGGCTGGCAAACCAGATGGCTGCACCAGGCTCCAATCTTGATCTGGCAGAGTTTCTATAGCTGGATGCCCTTCCTAACGCCAACCACTCTGAGAGTGTAGTGGTTGCTTTTACGTGCCACCTGCACGTGGGCCAGTCAGGCGGTACTGGCAATGGGCACACACAAATCTTTTTACATGTGCCACCGGCACAGGTGCCAGTGGAGCGACGTTGGTAACGATCATGCTTGAATGGTGCCCTTTTACGTGCCAAGGGTACAGAAGCCAGTTGGCTGCTCTGGCAACAATCACGCTCGGATGGTGCTCTTGACACCCTACTAGCACAGGCATAAGTGCCAGTAAGGCGACACTGGTAACGATCACACTCGAATAGCTGCTCTGTCAATGATCACACTAGTATGGTGCTCTTTGCACCCCGCTAGCACGGATGCTAGTCATCGAATTGATTTTGATTTTGATTTCACTTGCCTCAACAGGTCTTTGCAAGCAGAGTTTAGTGACCAAAGAAGGAAAGGGTATGCATAAGTGGGCTGGTTACACTCTTGGCATAGGCCACGGGTTATGGTCTCATTTGGCTTGCCGGGTCTTTATAAATGATTTAATATATGCAGAAGGATGATATTTACAAAGTAATCGGTATAGCTGATTGATTCAGCCTCTGCGCATGACAAATATTTATTTTACTGATGCCAGAAGAGTGAAAAGCAAAGTTGATACTGATGGGATTTGAGCTCAGAACATAGTAAACTAAGAACCAAAAATCATTTAGCCTAGCACTCCCTTCTGTAACATTTTATTTGCAATTATGAAATTTTCAATAAACAACAACTAAATACATCTAGTAAATTGATGATGCCAGCAATAAACAAACTGGTGACATCGATAATAAACTGATCAGTAAAGGTTTTTCAAAGCCCATTATTAAGAAGCCATTAATCTTTTCTGTTTTTTCACCCCCCCCCCCCTTGTCTCTCTATTCCTGTCTCTTTCTCCCTCTCTCTTCTTCACTCTTCCTATTTGCATTTTTATATTTCTGTGTGTGCCAAAACAGGCTGAATGTCCAGTCAGTCTTGCCAAATTGGCAGCATTCAAACAGCTGCATGAAATCATCTGCTGCTGTTCAAGAAGTTTGTCTGTGGCCTATGAAACCTGCTGCTGTTTGGTTTTAGGCTATTCAATGTCAACCAAGAACCTGAAATAATAAGTCTGTAATGTTAAAATATATTATAATGATAATAACACTACCTTTTCCTGTGTTTCCCCATCCAGAAATATGACATCTTTCACCTTCAAAATATGTTGTGTTCTTGTCTGGCAAACAGGCTGGTTGTACATAATCATTGAAAACAATTCCATTTCCATTCCTATTTGGCTCTAATTTAATTAGAGCGATATCATAATCATATGAGTTATCTGAAACAGTAGGATGTGGTATTATATTAATATGGAAATCTGCTATTTCAAACAAATAATTTTACAATTTTACGTTGACAAAAATTTTACAGAATTTTCACATATTGAAATTATACTTGTCTAGCAAGAGACTTGGTTTGAAACTGTGTTGAAACTGAAGCAATTACATTGAGGGAGAGACATTTTAGGCATTTAATAACACACAAATTTTTACAAATAATTTATTTCAAAATATTTGTTATGTAACTACAGCACTATTTATTGCACAGCTGCACTGCAATTTTACAATCTAACGTAAAGACTAAGATAATTACAAATGGTAAAAATGCTGTGAATAATAGCAGGATATTTTATTCTCCATTTCTTCAAAGCCAAAAGGAAAAGGAAAAAAAATTCTTAAAGATTGTTTCATTGTTAAGAATTAAATGCATTAAACCACAAGATGAAAGAATAGGTATAAAAGAGGGTGATTCAATGACTAAGTTGTACAACTCACAGGTTTGGTCAGTGAGCCAGCAAGAGAACAGAAGTTTGCAATTGTTTTTCCTTTACCTGTTAGAAATAGCAGTCAAGTCTATTCAATGACACCATTTTGTCTTTCAAATAAATAAATAAAAAACAAAAAGAAACACACAGATGGCAGTGTAGTCCTAGATGGATAAAATGAGGATGTTATCATTGCTGGAATGTCCTTTGATCACAGATCTTTTCAAGCGAGGCTGGTTGAACAACAACAACAACGATCAGCTGAAAGTTCAGCTCATTAGTAGAAGTTTGTGAGGCAATTATTGATTACACTGTGCTCATCTGCTACTTACAGGTAAGTTGAGTGAAGTGCTGAAAGTTAAATGGACATAGCACAGAAGCACAGAAAAATATGAGAGAATACAAACTGCTGAGACTTCACACAGAAATACTTTTAGCATTATTTATGATTATGATTTATATCTGTGGCCCATGGGACTTTCTGAATGGCATGCCTAAAGAAAAATTACTTTGAATTTTCTAGGAGTGAGGCCTGCCTTGTTTCTTGAGGCCCACTATTCAAAAATGGTTGCCCATTCCTGATTTTTATAATCATTTCTGTGTAATTAACAATAATCAACTAAATATTTGACAGCCAAAACAAGTCAAATTATTTTGAACCTAGCTGAGTGTAATTAATCAACAAATGAATGAACATGCAACTGCAGAAAACTACTTACCATCATATTTAGGATGAGTTACTAGTTCAGCAACTTTGAAAGTTTGTTCATATTTATCCCAGACCTTATTGCTATGATCTCCTACTTTGGCGATTAGGCTTTCTTTCTTTTTGCCCCTGTTAAACAAATTTCAACTTGGAGCAATTATTAAACCAAAAGAAGCAAATAATCCAATTCATTACTGTGTTGTTCTTTAGAGTTTTTAATAAATATCCATTTTATTTTAATTGTTCAGAATGTAGAATGGTTGTTATAATATTTTACCTTCTATCTTTTTAATTGTTTCTGTCCCTGGACTGTGACCATGCTGGAGCAGCACCTTGAAGGGTTTTAAGTCTGGCACTTATTCTAGCAGACTCTTTTGCTGAACTGTTAAGTTATGAGGATGTAAATAAACCAACACCAGTTTTATCAAGTGATAATAGTAAGGACAAAAACAGACCATCCCCACACACATACAATTGACTTCCACATAGTCTCTGTCAACCAAATTCACTCACAAAGCATTAACTGGCCTAGAGCTATAGGAGAAGACATATGCTGAGGGTACCCAAGGAACTGAACCCATAACCATGTGGTTGCAAAGTGAGCTTCTTAACCTTACAGCTATGCCTGTAACTATAATATTTGTTTTATGTAAAAATATTTCTGTCTCTAACTTGAATATATTACTTGATCCAAACCTGCAATGCAGCAGTGTATGAGACCAATAACATCTTGCGGTTCCCATTTAGTGAGATCACTGAAGAATTTAAGGTCTCTTGAATAAGTGAAATCCTATAATACAGAAACTCCAGGGACCAAAATGTGTCAACTGGCATCAACTAACCTTCACATCTGATGCAAGAGTATGACACTTTTATACTTGTTTTACTCTGAAAGAAGATTTTATCCCATCTCCTCAGTATCTGCCCAAAAGCTATCACTAATTCTATGACCAAAGAAAGGCTGAAAGTGGTCACTCTGAGAAACCAAAGAAATTAATTAGATTTGTTGAACCTCTGACTGGCAACTGTATGTCATGTCACTGCTCTGGTTAGACATGATCATCATCCTTAAAGTGACAGAACCACTGATAATGTTGGAGTTTAAAGTGTCCCGGAGAAAGCATATTGAGGAAGTTATGAGAAGAAATGTGCAAAGCAACAAGAATTGGTGAAGTGCTATGACAGAGATTGGAAAATATTAAAAACTTAATGTGCACTTGCTAACTTTATCAGTTAAAGCCTTCAAAGGGGTAGCCCAGCATGGTTGCAGTCCAGTGACTGAAACAAGTAAACAAATATATACATAAATTTATATATATCAATCTTGCATATGATACTTAATGTGGATGTATTGTAAGAATGCCATAATACTGTGGTAGTCATCTTGAGAAAGCATCTTGTATACACTTTTAGTGGTAAAAAGCACAGAAATATCATCAGTGGACTAAAAAATGCCCAGCACTACCAGTGAAACTGACAGATCATAGGACTTTTGATCATTCAAATACTGATGAAAACTTTTACTAGTATCATAAATGATAATGAAATGTGGGTGAACAGCTACGATTGCAATAACAAAAAGCAAAATCACCTCAGATTTGCTCAAATGGAATTTGATAGTGATCACCTGTTTTTATTGGAAGGGTGATGTTCATCATGAATTTATTCCAAATGATCAATAAAGAGTTTTACTTGGATACCCTGAGGCATTTATGAAAGGCAGTGTGAAGAGAGAGGCCTCAGGCATGGGCAAATAAAATCTGGATGATGCATTACACTGCACCATCTTAGAAGTCACTCCTTACCTGTGACTTTGATAAAATGCAAAATGTCACATGACTTCCAGATATCCCACTTTCTAGATTTAGCCTTTGTGGACTTTTTATTCTGAAAGTCAAAATTCAATGTAAATTTCATATATATTAATGATTACAATACCCAATGTGTACATTTTCTTTTATGATAGAAGGGTGTGATTTGAAGGAATTTGGTGGTTATTTCTGGCAAATTAACTGACCACATAGATTAGAGATGGCTTTTCAAATTTGTTTTAACTGTTGTTGGTGCCAATAAAATGTACATTTAAATATTATAACTAATATAAACACTCTTTTATTTATGTATATAAATTCATGATTTTCTTAATGGAAAACAAATTTTCTTTAAAAATAATGCAATAAAAAAAATATCCACATGTCACTAGTGTTAAGACTCACAAAAAATACAAATGCAGTTTGATCATTTCAAGCAAGAATGAAAATGGTGTAATATTTTTCTTGCGGAAATTTCAAAAAATTTTACAAACGATTTTTTTCTTTTTAAATAATCTTTCAGTAAATTTTTTTCAGAGATGAAAAAAATAACACTTCATGATTTATAACAATGATGTTAAATACTATTTGTTATTGCTCATTTAACAAAAGAACAATAGAATGTCAATTATATCATCATTCATGCAATTGTGTTAATTAGATGATGTAGTAAGTTAAATTCAGTCTCTTGATTAGCAAAACATATGCAAAAAAACCATATCATGAATTATATTTTAAAAATAGAATTAATAGAAACCTTCTCTCTACAACTTACATTACACAATGTGCTGCTGTAATGACCCAAAATTCACCAATTACACTGGCCCCACAGTGATGGAGCCTACCCCAAAACCAACTTCTAAAGATCCTTGCTTGCCAGGGATAAGCTCCTTCTATAGCCCTCACACCACCAGTAATACGTTGTGATCTTTGTTTGATAGGTCTCCGGCCACATTTTAAGTTATCTAAAGGAAGAAGAATGAAAGAAATTCCAAGAAACTATCAAACTGTCAATATTGCTATTGTTTCTTATAATATTTTGTTTTCTAAATGGCCAGAAATATTTTAAGCATTTCCATACTTCCTTCTCTCAGTTTTTTTTTTTTATCGCAATTGGATTTTTCAAAGAAATTACTGCTTTATTAAATCTCCATATATATATATATATATAATTTAGTAAACATAGGATTTTAAAATGAGCTTCTCTGAGTCTCATGCTCCAATAGCAGAGTAATCAGATAAGCTTGTATAGCATGTCATGTATTTACCCTGCAATCATTCAGGCTCAAAAAGGAACAAGTGTATATATATATATTAGCATATTTAATATAATATATATATATATATATATATAAGCGAGAAAGAAGCAACAAGAATGGATTATAATCACTTATAATCACCCCACATTACTGTATTGTTAAATCAGTATAGTTTTTTTTGGTGCATCTAAGTTAGGTACCATATTCAAGTAAATTTTTTTAAATTAACTTGAATCTTTATTGCTCTTTATATATATATATATATATATATATATATATATATATGCATATGTATGTATATATATATATATATATATATATGCATATGTATGTATATATATATGTATATATAAACATCTATTTATCTCTATGTGTGTGTATATTGGTCAGTTATCTATAAGTCAGAATAAAAGCTCAGTCTATAAGAATTTTTGAGCAGTTATACTTTTATGTATTCAAGTAGTATATATATATCCTTGGTCATGGCATGTAACCGATCAGAAAGTTACCATTGGTTTCCTGTCTACAGCTGCAAAGGGCAATATAGATGACTCATCAGACATACTTTTTACTGATGGAGGTAAATACACAATCTTGGTCAGTTTGGTAGTGTAAAAAAAAATCCCTTTCTGAGAGGAAAAGTAGAGTTGCCTCCCTTTGTTAGATTCCAACTATAACCAAAGTTGGTCAACTGTGCTTTCATACATATTTTAGATTCTTTAGTCTGCAAATGGGGAAAACTACAACGAATTTTCTGTCATAAGGGCAGCAGCTAAAACTTCAACATTTTGAATTCAAGAAGGTACCTAACAAAGTTTTCATTGTATTTCCCTTGAGGTATGGCTTAGATTGCTCCAACAGCTTCCAGCTATTTTTATATGGCATTCCTCCTCTTTTAATTGCCATATATAGCTAACGTAATGTTTTGCTTCTTTGGGATCCTAAAAGAGGACCTGTGGCTATTTAGCCTGACCTTCAAAGGACCCTCCTTTATGCTAACATATTTCTCTGTGTGTCCTGTTGTTGCTGCTGCTACTGTTGGATACCACCTCTGCTTCATAGACCACAGCCTCAGTGTTGCATTGATCATTCATAGGGCATTCCCTGCAATCCTATATGAGCATCCTACTTCTGCATGGGGTAAGATGCTAACTAATACATTTTTTACATTAGGTGAACAACTAAACAAAATCCTAAAGTTATGTTTATTGTGTTGGTATACACACACATGCACACATTTGCATACTGTGGCACACTGCACACACATGAAAATAATCTGTATTGCAATCATGCAAAAAGTGAAACAGTAACATCCATGCCAAAATTAATTGTAAAATTGTAGATGATGAACAATGAAATCTGTTTCAAGTATTTGTTGCATAAACTCTTCCCCAACATTATAAAAGTAATTAGATAAGAAACCTCAAAAAAGTAGTTGTGGAGATATATAATATTTCTATATATTCTTAGATCAAATAATTTATCTAAAAAAGTATGGTGAAAATATATAATCCATATAACAGTGAATTTGCCCTGTGAAAATATTGAGTTGGATCTTTTATAGTATAGCAAAATAAAAGACTAATCATAGTTTTGTATTCATATATCCTTACTGGTATGGATTAGACATACATACGTTTTGCTAGAAGCTACTTATAATTTGGAGCCAGATATTCCAAGTCAAACAAAATAAGGTGATTGGCTGGAGGAAGACTATAGAGTTTATATTTAACCCTTTCGTTACTGTATTTATTTTGAGATGCTCTGTATTTCTTTTAATTATTTTAAATAAAACAAAGAATTTAGTAAAATAACTTAGTTATCATTAAGCTAGTGTTAGGAACCTAAATTGTGACTAAGGTTTGGTGGAAGATTTTAATTCAAAACTTAAGAAAACAAGACATTTGTACTCAGAGCCAGAGCCAGTTTCAGCCGGATTGGTAATGAAAGGGTTAAGAAGAATGCTTAGCATAAATATTTGAAGACTAATAAAACTTATCAGTAAATAATTAATGTTTATCAAAATAAACTGTAATCTTTCTTGATGGCAATTTTGAAAATGAAGATTTTGAATCAAACAATGGAAGGATGAATATAAACAATGAAGAGAGAAAAATAATCTTTTTAGAATTATAAAAAGTTCAGCTATGCATTAATGTTAATCAGTAACTACAAAAGAAACAAGACAAAGTATATATCATTAAAGTACAATTTGCTAGTGGGCATATATAAATTTTTCCCAAATAACCAATATATAAATTGATCAGAAAAGCAAAGAGTAAATACTGGTTGGATATGGCCCCTAATTATAAAATGGGGTTCCTTCAAAGGATCTCTAAGTAACGTTACTCAACAAGGTGAGTAGATCACAGATCAAGGGGTTTTTCTAGGTTGAACTGCTACATCTCTACATTGAGAGGTCACACCTTTGGTACCATGGACATGCGATTAGAATACCAAAGGAAAGAATCACAAGATGGATATTTGAAGCTGAGGTAATTAGCAGAAGACCTAGGGGTATATAACAATTGATAATGATTTCATACAAAACTGTTTAATGCAAGACATCAGTTTTTTTTCAAAATATAAAACCAGATAATGTATATACTGAATCCAACAAGATTTTAAAACAGCAAAATGGAAGTTTTTAAAAATAAGTACTTTGAAAAACAGATTGAAAAATTATCAGACTGTGATGTGATGAGATCCTGGTTAGTTTACTCAAAGAGCAAACTCTTTTCTAAATGCTAAATATCACTTACAACAGGTGAGTTTACTGATTGGATGAATATACTCAGAACTCTAGAAAATCATGAAGACAGCATGGAACATAACAACGATGTTGAGCTGGCTAACACGAAATAAAAACACTGTGGATCAGCAACTTGAGGAACAGTTGAGAATGAAGTACTAAAAAGAGTTGTAGCAGGTTTTTAAGTGAAAGAGGTTTAGCATTTAGAGGTCACAAGGAAAAGTGGGGCTCCCCAAACAATGGAGATTTCATGGGGGCTATTGAGCTTATTGTGGAGTTTGGCCCATTTTTACATGAACATTTAGAGAAATGTAAAAATGAAAAAGTAAACATTACTTATCTATCCAAATCTGTGTGTGAAGAATTGATAGAAATCATGGGAAAACATGTGAAAGATGAAATGGTGAATCAGATCAACAACCTAGACACCAAATACTACTCAATTATAGTTGGCTTCTCACCTGACGGGACAATGTTGACCAGCTGATAATTGTGGTTCGATATTGTTATAATGGAAAGCCCTGTAAAAGAGTTTTTGTATTTTTTCCAATAGAAAACCATTCATCCACGACCTTGTTCAACAAAATAACACAATTTCTAGGGGAGCATAAGCTTTCACTAGAAAATATCTATGGTCAGTCATATGATAATGCTTCCAACATGAAGGGCTCAGAGAATGGGCTGCAAGCACTTCTTAAAAACATTAACAGGTATGCAGATTGTGTACCATGTAGAAGCCATTCACTCAACCTTGTTTGGCAAAAGGCAGTGTCTACTGTACCTGAAGTTGTTGACTATTTTGGCATCTTGCAGCATCTGTATGTTTTCTTTTCTGAATCTCCTCGAAGATGGGGGATTTTGGACACTCAGGGCAATCTAGCCTTTTCTCAAAAGAGCTTAAGTGTAACTAGATGGTGTGCACACTATGAAGCAGTCCAAAATGGATATAGCGATATTTTACAAACTCTCAAACATGTTTGAAAACTCAGAAGAGAAGCCTGAATGTAAGTGAGATGCAAAGTTGGTAAAATTGGAATATGCTGTTTTAACGGTCTTTTAGGAAGAAGTAATGGAGCATTTTAACAAAACAAGTAAGAAACTCCAAATCCTTGGTTCTGATGTATTTGAAGGTTACCTTCTGCTAACATCTTTGCTTTCATTTGCTAAAGAACTACAAGAAAATTTAGCCGACAGACTTGCACACTATGAATCAGTAGCAAAAGGTTTATGTGAATATATCACCTCAAATTATTCTGATGTTCCCAAATGCATTGTTACAAAGAAATTTGCAGATGGAACAAGTGAAAGGACTTTTTTTGAAAGGGGCTGAAAAATTTGAGATAGCTTTAAATCAAGTCTATGACTGCTTGATAATCCAGTTAAGCAAGAGGATGGATCCATATGTGCAGATTGTGAAAAGGTTCAAGTTTCTCTCAGAATTGATGAAGAATTCAGAATTTGATGAGAACAGTATCAAACTTATAATATCACATTACAAAGACGATATTGACCACAAATTAATAAATGATTGTTATCAGTTAAGAAATCCCAGAACACAGAAGAAAACACACCATCTAAAATGCAATGCACAGAAGTTCTTCAGCTTATTTATGAGCAGCAATTAATTGAAGCGTCCCCTAATATTACCACTGTGCATAAGCTGTACTTGACAATGTCCATCACAAGCTGTGAAGCAGAAAGGAGTTCCTCAAAGCTTTCCTTTGTTAAGAATAAATTTCAGTCTACCATGACTAAAGAGCACTTAAATTTCTTAAGTATATTGTCTCTAGAAAATGACATTGCAAGGAAGCTGTCATATGACAAAACTGTTGCTACAAAAAACAGAAAAAGAATATTTTGTAATTT
>NC_043001.1:27306078-27366078 GCF_006345805.1 Octopus sinensis | reverse complement strand
CATCTTTGGCCTCAGGGTAGTTGTGGTGAATGGATGTATGTGGATGTGAGGGCTTTAGCAGTAGCTACTAGTGATAGGTGAGATGGATAGGCACTAGCATAGCGGAGGGACGAAGGTGGTGGTAGAGGCAGCTTGCCCCGGGAGGTCCACCCCTGGGTGGCACTTTTCATCCTGTTGTAGGCTTTTGCTGTAGGCAATATGTGGTTTTTTTGTGGGGACCAAGTAAAGAAAATGAAAGGGCCACCCCAGGTGGCACACACTCTAGTGCAGATAGGGCACATCTTGGATTTGAAAAGCAGATGATTACAACCACATCAACGTGGCTGAGTTGGACGCAGCGCTGAAGGGGGTGAATCTGACCCTAAGAGGGGAGATGCATTCCATCGAAATTCAAACCAATTCAGCTAATGTACTTGAATGTGTAGAATCAGTGATCACTGATGGAAAGTGGGTTCAAACCAAAGGGGTTGCAGAGATGTTAATAAAGCACTGCCTAGGGATTCTGAGAGAGCTAGCTGCCAAATTTGGTTTGAAACTGAGCATGATCTTTGTGCCCTCAGAGAGGAATAAGACAGACATTCTAACCAGGGTGAAAAAGGTTGGTTGATAGTGCCGGAAGATTCAGAGTGGAGAATAGCTGCAGTGTGTCAGCAAGGTGATTTGGAACTAAGGAGCCTGCATGCCATGCATTATATGGGTGTGAATAGTTTCAGGAGGTTGACTCCAAAGTCACTAGGCAGAGCATTCAAAAAGTGGCCAGGAGCTGTGATAAGTGTCAATCCATCAACCCTACTCCGGGTGTGCACAAGTCAGGAAACATCTTACTAGAGCACAACTGGAGACAAATGGTGGTAGATGTGACACGCAACTAGCAGGAGAGTCAGATGGCCATAAGGAGTGAAATGAAGATGGGCACTGCAGATGAGGTTGTATGTATATCCTGAATGAGTGGGGCCCTGTGGACGAACTGCCGATGGACAATGGCACCATATTTCATTTGGAGGTGCTGAAGGAAATGCTTGGTAAGTGGAACGTGTGCTGCTTCTTAAGAGTGTATACAAGCCCAGTGGAAATGGAATCATGGAAAGACACCATCACACAATCATGGCCATGGTGGAGAGAAGAGGCATCTCACCATTGGAAGTGGTATTTTGGTACAATACGTCACTCCAATCAGGCCAAAGAGTCTATGCCACACAGAGTGATATTCAGGTATGAATGGCAGCATCCGTGCACATTATAACATGCTGCAGAAGAGAAAGAGCCTGCCTTCATGTAGGTAGGAGAGGAAGTCTGGGTCAAGCCCCAAAAAGCACACTGCACATAGCAGTGGAGCAGTGGAACAGTGATGGCTGTTAATTCCAAAAATAATGTCTCTGTGGATGGAATGCTGTGTCATGTCTTGGATGTTTGCAGAATTGTCACTTCATTGGATGATGAAGGTGGAAGAGAGGAAGCAAGTGAAGCTCCATCGCTGCAGAGATCACACCAAGTGAGACCTCTACTTGGGTGAACGGCAGATTTCAACATGGAGTGAAGTGAGGAGGTGATTTTTGAGATCCGGGGGCCATGTAGGGATGGGGTGAACCAGAAGGAAAGGACAGTGATGCCAATGGCTGAGGGCCCCCACTGGAAGAAGAAGAGGGAGTGATGAAGTGAAGGAAGTAAGACCAGTCTAGTCCTCTTTGCCCTCGGGGCAGTCGTGATGAATGGGTATGCGTGAATGTGAGGGTAAGACAGGGCTTTAGCAGTAGCCACTAGTGAAAGGCAACATGAGTAGGGTACGTCTTGGCTTTAACATAGCTGGACAGCCGACACTGAGGGGTCGGTGAACCTTGCTTTGTTCCTCACATTACAACTGCAAACCAATTTTGGTCTTGGAGGAGATGTGATATAGTTAATGACTTAGTAATTTTTTTAATTGACTTTGGAGAATTGAAAAGCAAGTCAATTGTGGTTTGCATTCAAATATGTTGTAAATACATATGTCATATAGTTCAGTTGGCACTAACATACTAAATGTAGTGGGCTATATTAACTAAAAAAAAAATATTAACTTGATGATTATTTCTTGTCAAAATAATCAAGGGGTATAAATCCATGAATTTAACTTAATTAAAAGAAGAATACAGCTAAGAATGTGTTTGATCTTTGACATCTAGAGACAAATTTGGATATGTTTTGTTCTTAAACAGAGCATAGTCTGTTATTGCTATATCTGAGACTGACTACAGAGTTACATAGGATTTTTATGAGTTGCATTGTAACTTGTAAAAAATTTCTATGGGAGAGGGATTCCCAGAGACACCAGAGTATAAAAAACAAACAGTTTAGTGGGCACTTACATACTGACTGCAGTGAGTCGAGAAATTCTAACGAATTAAAATTACATCTGCAGTGAGGGGGAAGAAAATCATTGTCTTAATAACTAGGGAGGAGATAATGGTGGAATTTAAATCCACAAAAATTAAATTAAGAATAATTAAAAATAGAATGTTGTAGAAAGTGAATCTGATCTTTGATAGCATAGTGACAGCCCCTAATGTATTTCAGTCTCATTAAACCTCATCAATGGAACTTAATTTAATCTGTACTGCCATTGTGATTGTATCAGGATATAAGAAAATGCATTCACTGTGTAATATTGTACAACACTATCATTTTTACTTACCCACAGTGGTTGTTGATGCTACATTGGTTGTTGTAGGCAAAGTAGTTGTTGTTATAGTATCTCGGTAACATTGTATACCAACATCTTCTGTGTGGTCACAGTCATGTTCACCCTTAGGATTTCCCTCACAAAATTCAATGCTATCTTCATCGCCAAAGCAATTGACCTCATCATACCAAATAATACCATTACCTTTTCCATAGGTACCTCCTGGCAAAGCAATACCTGATCTAGAAAGACATTAAGACATGGGATATAATAACAAAATCAGTACAAAATAACTAAAGGTGTAATAGAAACAAAGCCAAGATTTAAATAAACGGCACGTAAAAGAATCTTCCTTCTGTTACAAATAACTGTTCAAATTTACAAGGAACATTCTGAGACCATATGGCCAAGTGGTTAGAGAGTTGGACTCATGATAATAAGATTGTGGTTTCAGTTCCTGGACCAGGCAATGCATTTTGTTCTTGAGCAAAACCATTTCATGTTGCTGTAATCCACTTAGCTGGCAAAAATGAGTTAATCCTGCAATGGATCAGTATCCTGTTGAGGGTATTACACCACAGAATCTGGGAAACTAGCCCTATGACTCTATATGATTCAGGAAGGTTAGGGAGGTGTATGGCTTAATAGTATGGTTGTCAGATTCATGATTTTAAGATTGTGGTGTTCAGTTCCTGAAACAGACAAAGACTTCATTTTATGTTGCTCAAGTCCACTCAGCCAACAAAAATTATTTCTGTGATAGACCAGTGTCCTGTCCAGTGGAGAGTATGTATGCTAGAAAATCTGGGAAACTGGCTCTATGTATCTATATAACTTTGGAAGAAGCTTTACCCTTTTACTCAAAATAAAACAGTATAAAATAGTAATGATTAGATACAAATTAGACAAAGAAAGATATCAATTAAATGAACTGCTTACTTATATCCCAGCTGCCTGCAAACGACAATGGCATCTATGTTGTCAAAATTGTCATCACATATAGTACCAGTAATGTTATTGATGGTTATTTGAATCCTTCCATTACTAGGGTTAGTACCGTTGACTAATTTCACTGAAGCAGCTGTAATAAGTAACAGAAAAAAATAATTGCAGTGGTATCTTTAAATTATATGTAAATATATATCATGACTTCTGCACAATGCTCAATGCTCTGTGAACACTGTAAACGCTGTAAAACATGACATGGACATCTTGAAAACAAAGTTCAACCAAACTGTAATAATCTTTGGGTGTGTTTCAAGTGAGGATGATATCATGCAACTTCACATTTTTGAACAGGGCTTTAGGCTCAATTAAAATGGCTATATGAAGCTGCTAGAGACTGTGGGTAAACCCTGACTGGAGAGGATTGCTTTTCAAAGGTTATATGTATCACAGCAGAATTCAGTTCCTTGCCATACCTCCAGAGTCAGAAATAGTGTGGCTGTGTGGTAAGTAGCTTGTTTACCAGCCACATGGTTCTGGGTTCAGTCCCACTGTGTGGCACCTTGGGCAAGTGTCTTCTACTATAGCCTCGGGCCGACCAAAGCCTTGTGAATGGATTTGGTAGACGGAAACTGAAAGAAGCCCGTCGTATATATGTATATATATGTGTGCGTGTATGTTTGTGTGTCTGTGTTTGTCCCCCTAGCATTGCTTGACAACCGATGCTGGTATGCTCATGTGTCCATCACTTGGCGGCTCGGCAAAAGAGACCAACAGAATAAGTACTGGGCTTACAAAGAATAAGTCCCGGGGTTGAGTTGCTCGATTAAAGGCAGTGCTCCAGCATGGCCGCAGTCAAATGACTGAAACAAGTAAAAGAAAAAAAGAAAAAGAATTTCTATTACTTCACCAGCCCCATTTCCTGGCCACCTAATTTCCCTGATTGTAATGCATAAGGCATGGCTAAGAAAGACACCAACTGCTCACCCTGCAACACCAAGGTTGAGCTGGTTGCTAACATCAAGGATTTTCTCAGACACACTGTGAGGAATGTATGTTTCAAGTTCCAGTGCAATCTTGAGGCTGTGATAGAAGCTGAGAGTGGTTACTCTAAATAAAATGTTTTCTTCTAGCCATAATCAAAATGATATCTTTTCAGTTTTTAAAATTCTTTTATTTTTGGATGGGAGAGTGTTTTCTTTTCCTGCTATGCAAACTATCAAATTTAGCCTGAGCACCCCATGCGTGTGTGTGTGTGTGTGTGGTGTGTGTGTGTGTTTGGTCACATAAGAGATGCAGCAATATCAGAGGAGGATTACCTGGGAACATGTACAATAAGCACTAAAAATGTACTGAAAATAAACTCCATTAAATGCCAGGTGGGTAAGCTAGAGATAGTTGATAGCTTCTGTTATCTAAGTGACAAAGTCGGTAGCAGAGGTGGATGCTCCAAGAGGGTAGCTGCAAGAATAAGAATAGGCTGGCCAAAGTTCAGAGAGCTCCTACCTCTGCTGGCAACAAAGGGCCTCTCCTTCAGAGTGAAAAGCAGATTGTATGATGCCTGTGTGCAAACAGTTGTGCTACATGACAATGAAACATGGGGTGTAACCACTGAGGACATGCATAGGCTTGAAAGATATGAAGCTAGTATACTCTGCTGGATGTGCAATGTCAGTGTGCAGTTATAACAAAGTATAAGTGTCTTGAGAGAAAAGTTAGGCATACGAGACATCAGATGTGGTGTGCAAGAAAGAAGACTACACTGGTATGGTCATGTGATGCATATGAACAAGGACAGTTGTGTAAAGAAGTGCCGATCTCTAACCATGGAGGGAACCTGTGAAAGAGGTAAACCCAGGGAGACATGAAATGAAGTGGTGAAGCATGATCTTTGAATGTTGGGCCTCATGGAGGCAATGACTAATGACTGAGACTTCTGGTGACATGCTGTGTTTGAGAAGGCCTGTCAAGCTAAGTGAAATTGTAGTTATGGCTAATGCCAGTGTCATGTAAAAGTGCACCTTCCAAGTGTTTGGCCTCATGGAGGCAATATGGCCAATGCCAGTGTTGCATAACTTGCACCTGTGGCTGGTGGCATGTGAAAAGCACCTTTCAATTGTTGGGCCTCACAGAAGTAATGACAAATGACCGTGACCTTTGGCAATATGCCACATGCTTGAGAAGAAAATCCATCAAACCAAGTGGATGCTGATGGCACATAAAAATCACCTGTTGAGATTGGGCCTCATGGAAGCAATGTGGTTGATGCCAGTGTTGCATAACTGGCACCTATGCTGGTGACACGTAAAAAGCACCTTTTGAGCATTGGACCACATAGAGGCAATGACAAATACCTTTGGTAATATGTCATGCTTGAGAAGAAGACTCATCAAATGATAGTCATGGCAGATACTCTTATCACGCAACTGGTACCTGTACCAGTGGGATGTAAAAGCACTTATTATACTCTTAGATATGTAGTAAAGTTTCTTTGTTTATTGTACAGGCAGTAGTTTGAAGTGTTCAGATACAAAAACCCGAGATGCAAAGGTATAAAAAATATATTGAGTTGAAACTGATATACATTGATCCATGGCAGAATATATATTTATTTAAATTGTTGAAATTCTCTGAAATTCCCCTGAACATTTTTTTATAACTATATAACTATATCTATAACTATAACTATATATATATATATATATATATCACGTGATCACGTGACCGACCAGACCTTCAGATGATGCTACACATCGCTGGTCACAATGCGCTTCACATTGTTTTAGCCTTAAATGACGCCACCCCGCTGGCTAAGCGAGCAGGCTAATATATATATATATATATATATATATATATATACTTTATTTAAAAGCAGCAGAAATATAACAAAAGCTGTTACTCAGAGTTTCATGTTCCCATTCTTGGGACAGTTTTGTTATGTACAAAGTTGGTAGGGTTTGTTATTACTTCAGTATGATTGTGTGTGTGAGACAGTATTTTCAAGTTAATGCTGAATAAAGTACTTTTTATTTTGATGTCCATATATTCTTGGAGAGTGATGTATCATTCTTGCTCTTTGGGTTATAAAAAGTGTGTGTGATGATTGTATCATATCTTGAGCAGGTTTGCTGAAGATCCTATATATGTAGATATAATAGCTGGTGTTGTGTTCATGGGTAGTGTTGCATTATAGATAATATTGCTTGAGAGACAATTTCCTTCAAAAGTACAGGATAAAGATGTTCTGAAATTGCCATTGTTATTATGTGTGTGATTTAGGTTTTCCCTTTTAAACAATTTTTGTTGGTTGTAATTAGCTGCAGTTTTTTTCAAAGTTGTTCTTTGTAGACAATGACAATTTTACAGTGTTTGTGTATTAGTTTGTAGTACTTGTGGTTAGGGTAGAAGTGTTTCTGCAATATTTTGAAAAATAATTTAGCTATTGGTGTGGAGACTTGCATGTTGAAGGGTGGGACTAAACCAAATGATTTTCCTTTTTCTATTCATACTTTTTCTTATTTATTGTGGGAAGTTTATTGTTTTTATATTGCACTTTTTCTTTGCAACCATTATTCTTGAGAGCTTCATTATATGGAGTTGCTATTTTATTTAGTATTTTTACATTTGAAGATAAAGGAGAAAGTTTTAGAAATATGTTCCTCATTAGGTTTTTAATAATGTTTTTGGGATGGTTGGATTGTCTATGTATATACTAGAGGAGTTAGAGGTGATGACTGGCAGTAAGAGAACGTGAAAGTAAAGTATACATGGAATAGTTGGTCCAATGTATGTATCGGCTTTGAAATTTTTCTATAAATCTATATAAAAGGTAAAATCATTTACATAGTGACCACATTCTTAGATATTGATGTAGTCTTCATTCTAAGATAAAACTTTTATACCTATTCTTTTACTTGTTTCAGTCAGAATACTGCGGCCATGCTGGAGCAACACTTTGAAGGGATTTTTAGACAAACAAATCAACCCCAGGACTTATTATTTAAGCTTAATACTTATTCTGTCGGTCTCTTTTGCTGAACCACTAAGTTACATAGACATAAACACACTGACACCAGTTGTCAAGCAGTGGTGGTGGGGACAAACACAGTCACAAAGACACATATATAGATATATACATATATATATATATATATATATTATATATATATATATATATACATATGACAGGCTTCTTTCAGTTTCTGTCTACCAAATCCATCCACTCATAAGGCTTCGGTCGGCTGAAGTCTATTGTAGAAAACACTTGCTCAAGGTGCCATGCAATGGGACTGAACCTGGTACCATATCAGCTACTTTAACCATTTTCATAAATGAAGAGAATAGATAATGTTTGTATGTTTAGATATCATAATTATACTCACTGCAATATTTTTCATCACTGTTATCACCACAATTATCAACTGTGTCACATATACGGTCTATTTCTAGACACTTTGAATTAGCACATTCAAACTGATTTGGGGGGCAGCCTGAAATATACAAAAAAAGCCCCATCAAAGTAATAAGTAAATTATTTCTTCAATATAGATAAATTTCAAAAATGTGATAACAAGTGGAGTTTATATATCATAAAAACATAAATATCTTATGTGTTAATAAATATTTTTAAAATATAGAGTTATTATACACAATTATATTTAATTTAAAATTGTGTTGATCTTTTTAAAGAATTTTGCACCTAATAATTCTGTATTAGTAGTATTGGTTTAGTAGAGTACATTTTAGCCAGTCGTCACTCGTGAGCAAATATGGCTTGGTAACATGTAGCATGCGTTCATTAATTGTTTTAGGTAGATACATAATGGTAAGCAGACATAGATACCTTCTCAGTGCTGTTACACTTAACCTAGGAGTCCAACCAGGATGTGAATGCTGAGGAAAGAGAAGGCTGTGCTGTTCTGGTTGGTATGCATTATAGTGTATACATTGGGAAAAAGTGAACCAAAGTGCCCAACTCAAGGATGCAACATACCACCCAGTCCAGGAACTGATCCACACAACCTTATGATTGTGGACTGAACACCCCTAACAACTTAACCATGTGTCTTCACATCATTGGTTGAGTATCTTTCCAAATACAAATGTAATGCAAATATTTTGATTATGTTTTCAGTTTGCTTATATTTCTGATATTATTTTGAATTTCACTAATGCTGTGTGGTCAGATCAGGCCATATTATCCATCTCAGTTCATAAGTTTACTTTTTGGAGCACAAAGACTAGCAATTTTTGAACCATTGATAAGCATATTGGCTTTATCTTTTGCTAACTTAGTATATGGAGGAGCTAGACAGAATTTCTAGACAAATGTGATTGTAAAACAGATTGTTATTGTTGTTTAGTTCTCAGGTCAGCCTTTATTGAGCAAACCTATAAACAGAGGTATTCCAACCTTGGTCATCCCATCTTTCACATATCTAGAATTATATTGTTCAACGTGGCCTTTTTTTTTATTAGTCAGGAGTGCTTTGGAGGAGATTTGGCTGCTATTTTTAACAGGTCAAGGCACTTTCATTGGCTAATAAAATAAGCATTAGTAGTATGTCAGTCATCATGCTGACTGAGACAAATAGTATATAATTCCTCTATATCTAACAAATTGCAATCTTTAGTGCTGTAAGGCAACAGCTTAACAATTTATCAACAGCAATCCTTTTAACAAATATATTAGCATAAGAACAAGAATCAGTAATGATTGCCCTATCAGATATTTAAACTACCCAGTTAGCTGCAAACCAATATAAGAGAGCCTCTACACAGATATTCAAATGGGATGATCATAGTCTGTGTGTCTATGATCCTAGGTTTGTTCAATCAAAACCAAGTATAGAAATATGTGGATGCAATAGAAGGTTTCTTTAAAGTCAGTCTCAGTAATCACAGGTCATCTTTTAAAATCCAAGTGAGACTTAATGTCACAACATTGGCAAAATACGTATGGCTATTGAAAGTAAATACTGAACATTACTGGAGATTTCTGGAGAAATTCAGACCTTTCCTCAATAGTAGTAGAAGGTGCAGACTTTGTTTAACAGAGAAAAGGATTATGTAGAAGAATACACTCCACCCAAGAGTCTACCTGAACTCTAAAAGCTAAGTATTTTCTTCTTGCCCTTACAAATATAGAAAATATATGTTGGTTAGTTCCACTGGTCAAAACCAGGAGTTAGCTCCTTTCCATTAGCAAACCTTTCACTATAAACAGCAAATTAATTGCCCCCACACCCTGCACTCATGCATACTCATGATCATGCATGCTCTTCAAAAATCTCCTGCCCATTGCTCTACTTCCTCTTTTAAGTGTCTTTTACTATAGCTTCAGGCCAACCATCTTGTGAAAGGATTTTCTAGAGAGAAACTGAAAGAAGCTTGCATGTGTGTGTGCATCTGGCTTGCCTTTCAGCCTGCAGGATGTCCAAAGCTTAGTGGAATTGCCAGTTTAGTTACTGACAACCCAACGATGCAGCAGATTGTATTAGATTACATGTTACCAGTGGAGCTCACGAGTGACCAGACACAACAGCCTTCCAATACTGTGTATATAGACTTAATCCAGCTATTTCTCCTGGAAAGTAGCTGTTTCTGCAGCAATCGTCAACAAATTGGTGTCTTTGGTGCAGAAAACACAGTGGCTGCACAGAGGATCGACATATTTTCAACAATTAGAAGGCACAACAGGTTCACTCAGCAGAGAACCATGAGAATGAGAATGTAGGCATGGCGTATCACATTACTGGGAGTGAGAGATCCCTCATCCTTGTCTGGAAACCAGTTTAGGAGAAGGAAAACTCTGATGTATAACCTGCAGCTCAATGGCAGCCAATAATGTTGTCTAGGTCTTTCTTTTGGGGTATTTGTTACCGTTGCTCAGAGAGTGGAATTGGTTGTGTACAAGGCCTCTCCTCACTTTAAAAAGCATCATGCACATGCATCAATTGGCATACGAACATTGTTGTCATCATTCACCTTTTTTTTCTTTACCTTTGGAAGGCTCTAAAAGGCAAACCACATTCAATGAAAATTAATAACAATAATAACAATTATATAATCAATGGCAACAGGGGCTCTGGAATAAACTGTGAAAGGGTCTGGCTTAGCAGATGTCCTGGGTTATTGTTGTTGGGATAATAGTAATAATGGTACACGCTCCCACGTGTCAAGTGGTATGTGCTAGTCGCTATAAACAAGGTGACATCAGTCAGTATAAAGAGAGCATATGAAATAGACATAGATAGTCGTGTCTTTACTGGTCTAACTAACTATACTGAAGTGGGCATTATAACAATCTGACATTAAAGATTACATCAGTGTTGACAAAGAATTAACAAACTCATGAGGAATTAACAAACTCACAAAAGTCTTTTTTGTGTGAATTTTACTGGAAAAAAAAATTGTTGGTCGGTTTGCCTGAGTTGTAAAAACAGCAACAACAGCAACTGAAAGAACAACAGCAGCAGCTGCAACTGCAAGAACAACAGCAGAAGCAACAACAATAACAATTACTATATTCAGCAACAAATGCTGCAATTAATGAAGAGTAAGTCATCAGGAAATGCCGAAAAAAATATTCTCACCAGATTATGTTCCAAACTCAATAACAGAGTTTAAGTATGAACCAGACAAAGGAAATACTGAACATCATTGGAGATTTCAAGTGTGGAAGCAAGGTCTAGAATTGAAGGGCCTTAGTGTCAATCTAGCAAAAACTAAAGTCTAAGTAAGTAGGAAGGCAGACAAATCACAAATCCCTTCAGGTAGATGGCCCTGCTCAATCTGTAGAAAAGGCATATGTAGAAACTCCATAAGATGTACCCAGTGTAAGCTATGGACACATAACAGGTGCAGCAATATTAGAGGAAGATTAACTGAGAAGATAGTTTTTGTGTGTGGCAGATGCACAGGGGCAATAAACACTGAAAATGTGCAGAAAACAGCTTTCATCACATGCCAGGGGGAAAAGCTAGAAGTAGTTGATAGCTTCCGTTACCTAGGTAACCAAGTCAGTAGCAGGGGTGAATGTTCTGAGAGTATAGCTGCTAGAATAAGAATAGCCTGAGCAAAGTTCAGAGAGCTCCTACATCTGCTGGTAACAAAGATCCTCTCACTCAGAGTGAAAGGTAGACTGTATGACACATGTGTGTGAACTGCCATACTATACAGCAGTGAAACATGGGCCGTAACTGCTGAAGACATGCATAAGCTTGCAAGAAATGAAGCTAGTATGCTCTGCTGGATGGGTAATGTCAGTGCATACATGACAGAGTGTAAGTGCCTTGAGAGAAAAGTTGGACATAAAAAGCATCAGGTGTGGTGTGCCAGAGAGACAACTGCACTGTATGTTCATGTGTTGTGTATGGATGAGGACAGCTGTGTGAAAAAGTGTTAGACCCTAACAGTGGGGGGAACCTGTGGATGAGGTAGACCCAGGAAGACCTGGGATGAGGTGATGAAACACGGCCTTCAAATGTTGGGCCCCACGGAGGCAATGACAAGCGACTGAGACATTTGGAGATATGCTGTGTTTGAGAAGACCTGGAAAACCGAGTGAGACCAGTGTCACATAACCAGCCCATTTAAGAGTAGCCTTCAATCATTGGGCAATATACTGTGCTTGAGGAGACTTGTTGAGTCAAGTGAAATCATTGTCGCAGCCAATGCCAGTACCACCTTACTGGCACCTGTGCTGGTGGCATGTAAAAAGCACCATTTGATTGTGATCAATGCCAGTCCCACTGGACTGGTCCCTGTGCAGGTGGCACATAAAAGGCACCATTTGAGTGTGGTCATTGCCAGTGCTGCCTGACTGGTCCTGTGCTGGTGGTATGTAAAAAAAGCACTGTTCGAGTATGGTCATAGCCAATGCCACATGACTGGCTCCCATGCCAGTGGAACATAAAAAGCACCCACTAAACTCTCAGAGTGGTTGGCATTAGGAAGGGTATCCAGCTGTAGAAACCTTGCCAGATCAGACTGGAGTCTGATGCGGCATCCTGGTTTGCCATCCTCAATCAAACTGTCCAACCCATGCCAGCCTGGAAATCAAATGGTAAACAATGATGAGGATGATGATGATGATGATGATGATGATGAATGGTTCTTACTTGGACACAAACCCACAAGTTTTGGAGAAGGAAATTCAACTGACTTCATTATTTTTACTGATGATTATTTTCTGTTGGAAATAAAATAAGCACCAGTCCACTCACTTCAATTCACTCGCTAATGAGTAAAATTAATATCCAGTATGAGTGATAGGAAGAAGCATAAGAGCATTGTAGTTCACTAGAAGCATTGTAATATTGAAGAATATAAAAAGAGAGAAAATAGACAGCTTTTGACAATGTGGAAAGTTTAATAAAACCTTTATATTTCAGGCACAAAGGCCCATCTTCAGAAGAAAAGAACAGTCTAAGAAAAGTCCAGTTATGTAGGATTTCTTAATCCATTCTAACTTCCCAGCATTTATGTAACAGCAGCAATTGTTCTCCAAACGTAGGTATAATCAATGACCCATGCTTTGGTGTAAACAAACAAACATCCAGCTATTGCTATAAGCTACTCACCATTCTTAGTGTGATGGTATTATATCAGCAGTAGTAGTAGTAATGCCAGCCGCTCTTTAAGTGTTGACAGCTGACCGAGTGTTGGTATAAACAAATCTCGGATGCTGTTGTAGGCCATTCACTGGATCAACTCCAATCAACTGTTAATTTTCAGGTTGAAGTGGTGGATCAGCAGAGCCTCTTTTATAGGTAAATTTTTGGTGTTAGTCTCAGAGGCTAAATTGGAGGCATCTATCTCCTTAGTGGTATTGCTACATCTGGTCAGATGTTTGCAGAAGGAGCTTGTTTCAGTTGCTAAACATTCAAAATTGCTTGGTAAAAAGTCTGCATTTTCATCCAGGATGCACATGTTACTCAGTTCCTAAAGACACTTGGGGGCCAACGAATATCCTACATCTGTCTCTAACTCCACACAAAAACATAGACCAGCTAAACATTCCAAGACATATCTCTCTAAAGCCTGTTTCCTGAAGATTTCCCACTTCAGTGAGAAACCACCTCCATTATCTACAAGGCTGCCTGCAGGGAAATATTCACAGGCCCATTCAGGACCATCCCTATGTGAACACCTATTAATATCCCTGAACCCTAACAAACTGCCCCATTCTTGACTCTAACATGTGTTTACGTACATGCATGATACACCTAATACAATGCTCCAGATGTGACAACTACATACATCAGTAGCATAACATGACCACTCAAGGTCTGAATTGAGGAGCCTATCATCACAAACACATCCTCCTTCAGCAAATACCTAGCCAGATGTGGAAACACCACCAAGGAGATAGATGCCTCCACATTAGCCTCTGAGAACGGTTGGTTGGCATCCTTTTTGTCTCAGGAGACAATGGAGTTGCACATAAAATAATCTAGTCCGGCTTTTACATTTCATCTCCTAATACATTTCCTGCTGTGGCTGTGTAGTCCTATCCTGGACAAACACTCCCTCTAGCAGGTGCCACAAATATGGCGAAGACTGTTCCTGGCTGGTTGTAATGTCATAGTTTCTTGTTGATGTCTTTTCTTGTCTTTCCATTTCTCCCCTCTCTCTCTGTCACTCCTTTGTATTCCCTCTTTTACAGTACGTCGCCAATCTCCACGGTTGCTGGCAACTGCTTCCCAATTGCTAATATTGATGTTGCAGGCCTTCATGTCCCTTTTGCAAACATCCTTGTAACGTAAGAATGGTCTTCCCACAGACCTAGTACCCCTAGCCTCTGAGAATAACACTGGCAATTTACTTATAAAGAGGCTCCGTGATCCACTGCTTCAACCCAAAAATTAACAGTCGATAGAAGTTGAACTGGTGGCTCCTAAGACAGCATCCGACAGATAGTGAATGGCCTACAACAACAACAACTGAGAGTTGTTTACAAAGGTTACACCAACACTCAGACAGCTGGCAACACTTAAAGGGCAACTGTCACTATTACTACTGATATAATGAATCACACTACAAATGGGGAGCAGTTTATAGCAACAGCTGGGTGTTTGTTGTTGGTTTACACCATAGGTCCTCAAAGTGGGTGCTACTGCCCTGCCCCACAGAGGGTCCAGGTGGGAGCTTGATGTCTAAGGGGGTTGTGCAGCGAGGGGTTATAGAAAAAGGAGGCATTAGAAGGAAGGCTGTGGATTGGGTGATACTATGAATTTATATTATAGTATTGTGTACAAATTATATTATATTAAATATCAAATGACACATAGTATATATAAATTAGTAAAATATAAAATATTTATTTATACATAAAAATAGGGGTGGGAGAGCTGAGGGTATTATATGGCCATGAGGTGGGGGCAGTGCCCCAGAAAGTCTGAGAACCTCTGGTTTACACCATAGCGTGAGACAATGATTATACATACACTTGAAGAGTGACTGGTGACTGTTGCTGTTACATAAACACAGAAGAGTTTGAATGGATTAACAGTTCCTACATCACTAGACACACCTTAGACTGTTCTTTTCTTCTGAAGATAGACCTTTGCAACTGAAACAGGAAGACACAATTTAATGTAATTCAATTCGACTTATTTGATACAAGAGCTTCTCTTATAAGGATAGTGTACAAATTTTTATACAATGCAAAAACAATCTTACCTTTGTCTAATTTACAAATGACGCTAGCAGTCTCATGTCTTTTGCAGTTGTGCTGACGCCATGGACTTTTGGGACAGTCTAACAAGCTTGTTTCATTTCCTATACATTCAACATTGGTTAGTAAGAAGTTTGCATTTCCAGGTCCAAAATTGGAAAAAGGAATAGCTTTGACTGCAGCTCTAATAAGTAGACAAAAAAGAATATATATATATGTGTGTGTGTGTATATACATATACATACACACTAGCACGCACGCACTCACACACCCACACACACACACACACACACACACACACTCAACCCATGCTAGCATGGAGAATGGACGTTAAACGATGATGATGATGATGATGATGTATATGTGTATCTGAATTTGTGAAGGTGCATGACCTAGCTGCAAGGGTGTAGCAATCACAATCACAAGATATGGTTTCAATTCCTGGACTGGGCAGTTTATTGTGTTCTTATGTAAAACACTTCATTGCACGGTGCATTAGGACACTCAGCTGTAAAAGAGTAATTTTGTGACAGTCTGGTGCCCCATTCAGGGGTAGTGATGTGACTGCGACCACTTATATGGCATGGTAACCAGGTAACCAGAACTAGGAGTCCTTAGACTTGAGATAATGTTTACTTATAGTCAGACAGGTTGACAGGCAGACAGACAGACAGACAGACAGACAGACAGACAGATAGATAGATAGATAGATAGATAGATAGATAGGTAGATAGATAGACAGACAAAGAGATAGACAAATAGATAGATAGATAGATAGATAGATAGATAGATAGATAGATAGATAGATAGATAGATAGATAGATAGATAGATAGATAGATAGATATGTTTCTTTATTAGCCACACAAGGCTGCACACAGACGGAACAAATTACAAGGTAGAGCTTTTCTTTTTGGGATAAAAAAAGGGGGGTTGCTTTTCGATCAAAAGGCATCGTAAAAGGAAAGAAAGAGAAAAGCAAAAGCAAAAAAAAAGTGGGGTAATAGAAATAAAAGGAAAAAGAAAAAATCAATCAATAGGGATCGTTATCACAGAAATGTCAATATAAAGTGTAAAGGGGAAGACAGGTGAGGTTTACACGTGGAAAGAGAAGCCTACAGAAAAGACCACGGTAACCTCGGTCAATAAAGTCACATGTTACATTTTTTTTTACAAATAAGTAACTCTCTGTATCAAATTTTTAGATAGATAGATAGATAAAGAGATAGAAAGACAGACAGGCAGATAAATAGATAGATAGGGAGATAGACAGACAGACAGATAGATTGATAGATAACACTTTCACAATTATTTTAGTCATAATGGTTTGCTTAGCAAATCTTTAGTCTGTACATGTTATGCTATATCAATTTTGCAATGCTCAGAATTTGACTCTCTAATATTTGATAATTATAATCTCATAACAAGAGCATTCAGGGATCTCCACCAAGGCAACACCGACGTCCTCTCAACAATTAGCTGGAGACGACTTTTGAAATGAGAATATCTGAGATAAACTCGACTGCTCTCACAAATGAGAATACTAAAAATGAACTCAACTGCTCTCAAAAATTAAGTAAAGAGAAACAGGAAAAATAATCCAGAATCCTTGTCTGGTACTGGATTGATCCCAAAATCTAATTGGTTTGTGCCAGTCATGAGGCCAAACATCCCTGAAAGTTTGTTTCAAATCCATCCAGCAGTTCTTGAGATATCTTGTCCACAGGCAAACAAACATGAATGAAATCAATACCTTCACTAAGGCGGAGGTAATAATAGAATTTCTATCATAGCACACAAACTATAATGAAGTACCTATTTATACATAATAAGAGTTCAGATCCTGCTATGAAAGCAATAATCCCAACTAAAAGAGAGATGTTGTTGTTATTGTTATAATCAAACACTTTTACACCATTACAGAAAGATGTCATAAAGATTTTAAAATCCATGTGATTCAATTTTTTCTGGATTTCATAAAAAGTGGATATGCTGGAGTAGTTCCTTATAGAAGTTTCCAAGCCTTTAGAAAAACTATTTCTCAGCACCTCAGGATTAAAAAAATACATTTTACAGTTTCAAACTTCTTTCATTCCATGTAATTGTAAGTAGTGTCAACTTAGAATACAAATTTACACATAATGGACTGGGCTGCAAAATTTTACCTATTTACTTCTATCTTTGATCACACTGTTTACATAGACATATTTTTTTTTTGTGAAATGTTGTGACTTACAGTACTGGCTCTGAATTCTAAAGAAAATCTATAATCATAAAATCAAAGTTAAAGCACTGTTAACACATAGTAGGATACAGCATTATACTTAATTTTTGTTTGTTTTTGTGTCAACAAAACAAAATAATGTACCCTTGCAAGCAATAAAATAAATATACCAGTTGCCAGCAATGTGTTTAATATATAAATTGGTCTATCCAATTATGTTACATCATCATCATCATCATCATCGTTTAACTTATTAATAAGCACAAGGCCTGAAATTTTGAGAGAGGGGAGAAGTTGATTACATTGACCCCAATGTTTGACCGGTACTTAATTTATTGACCTTAAAAGGATGAAAGGCAAAGTTGACCTTGGTGGAATTTAAACTCAGTGCTTAAAGACGAATAAATTGCCATTATACATTATACCTATTTCTTTACTACCCACAAGGGGCTAAACACAGAGAGGACAAACAAGGACAGACAAACGGATTAAGTCAATTATATCGATCCCAGTGCGTAACTGGTACTTCTTTAATCGACCCCGAAAGGATGAAAGGTAAAGTTGACCTTGGCGGAATTTGAACTCAGAACGTAGCAGCAGACGAAATACCTATTTCTATTTCTTTACTACCCACAAGGGGCTAAATTCAGAGAGGACAGACAAATGGATTAAGTCAATTATATCGACCCCAGTGTGTAACTGGTACTTATTTAATCGACCCCGAAAGGATGAAAGGCAAAGTTGACCTCGGTGGAATTTGAACTCAGAATGTAGCAGCAGACAAAATACCGCTAAGCATTTCAACCGGTATGCTAACGATTCTGCCAGCTTGCCGCCTTCAGCAATTTATTAATGATACCAATTGTGACCTCTCCCAAAGCCTAGGAGAAAAATTTAAGAGAAAGAAACCATGCAACAATGAGGACAAATCTACCGAACTCTTGTACAACATCTACGGGAGCAAGATAACTTTGAGAGAATGATATTAAGATACATATTTATTCGTAATTCATTCTGGCAGATCCAAACATGAATATGCTAATCACTGTTGTATTTCATCAGATGAATGTTTATTTCATGAATTAGGAGCGAATATATAAGTCATCATTCTGATTCTCACTGTTGAACTGTCCACGATAATTTGTTATTGGTTGGCAAACACTAGCAGACATAATCAAATAATTTGCTTGCTGAATTTATAAACAAGAGCCACAGACTCTTGTTAGATTCATTAGACTAGGGTAACTTTAGCTGATGAGACACAATGATGATGAAGCACCAGGTGTCTTAAAGTTCTCTTACATTAATGAATCAAGTGTATTCTGAACACACATATGTTTGAAAGAAATTCTCCATTGACAAAATACTACAGTGATTAGCATATTCATGTACGAATCTGCCAGAACAAATCAAGAATAAATATGCTAGTCATCATTTTGATATTAAATTAACCATTCTGGATTAATTTTTTTTTTACAGTAAGTGATGCAGGAGTGGCTGTGTGGTAAGTAGCTTGCTTACCAACCACATGGTTCTGGGTTCAGTCCCACTGTGTGGCACCTTGGGTAAGTGTCTTCTACTATAGCCTTGGGCCGACCAAAGCCTTGTGAGTGGATTTGGTAGACAGAAACCGAAAAGAAGCCTGTCACATATATGTATGTATATATATATATATATATATGTGTGTGTGTGTGTGTGTGTGTGTGTGTGTATATGTTTGTGTGACTGTGTTTCTCTCTCCAACATCGCTTGACAACCGATGGTGGTGCGTCTCCGTAGCTTAGCAGTTTGGCAAAAGAGACCGATAGAATAAGTACTAGGCTTACAAAGAATAAGTCTTGGGGTCGATTTGCACGACTAAAGGCGGTGCTCCAGCATGGCCACAGTCAAATGACTGAAACAAGTAAAAGAGTAGAAGAGAGTAATCATTCAGTTTTGTATCAAATATTGCGTGATTGGTAACTAACATATCACTATTTCTGTCCTAAATTTATTACATATCTTGTACTATTGCATCTTGAATGAATGTTGGTTACTTACGTGTATCCAAGCATACGACAAACAACGTTAGCATCCTTTATGTCCCACTTGTCATCACACACAACACCCCATTCATTAAGATATTTTATCTCTACTCTTCCAGAATGTTCTTCTCCATCTGCAAGTCGAATCTCAAGCGTTTCAGGAACCCCTGTTGTTTTGAAAATAAAAAAATGCCAATACAATGCATAAAAAATATAAAATAATGAATGCATCTTATAATATGTATGGGTGTGTGTGTTTGTGTGTGTGTGTGCTACTTGTTTCTGTCAGTGTGCAAGAGAGGAAACTTCTCTGGTTTGGTCACATGATGCAGATAAATGAAGACAGTTGCATAAAGAAATGTTGAACACTTAAAGTGGATGGAAGTTGTGGATGAAGGAGACCCAGGAAGATATGGGATGAAGTATTGAAGGCTGATCTCAAAACTCTGTGCCATTCAAAAGATATGACAGAGGACTGCGGTATGTGGCACATTGCTGTACTCAAGGAAACCCATTCTCCATAACAGAATTGGTATTGTTTTCTACTCTAGGCACAAGGCCCCAAATTTTGGGGGAGGGGCCCAGTCAATTAGATTGATCCTAGTATGCAACTGGTACTTAATTTTATTGACCCCCAAAAGGTGAAAGGTAAAGTCGACCTCAGCAGAATTTGTACTCAGAATGTAAAGACAGAAGAAATACTGCTAAGTATTTCGCCCGGCATGTTAATATTTCTGCCAGCTTGCTGCCTTACAACAGAATTGGTATTGTAAAACCAAGGTGCCATGTAAAATGTACCGATGTAGGTGGTGGCACCATGTAAGAAGTATCCAGTATACTCTGTAAAACGGTTGGCATTAGGAAGGGCATCCAGTTGTGGAAACCAAGACAGCATAGAAAACGGATGTTAACTGATGATGACAAGGATGATGATGATGAATATATATATATATATATATAAAGAGAAAGAAAGAGAGAGAGAGAGTGTGTGTGTATGTGAGTGTGTGTGTGTGCAAGAGAAAGTGAGATAGATAGATAGATAGACAGACAGGCAGACAAACAGACAGATACACACAGCCGTACATATATATTCATAAAATATTACATACCACAGTCTTGTTCATCAGAAAAATCATTGCAGTCATCCCTTCCATTACATTTTTCTTCCCCTGGAATACATCTTCCATTGTCACATTGGAAGTCTGTGGAAGTGCAGTTTTCTACAAGAATCAACACCATAAAAAAAAAAAAAATTAAAGGAAAAGTATAAACAGACACAGTAATAAACATTTGGACACCAGTTAATAACAATAACTGAAAAGTTTAAAAACAGAACTTTAAGGCAAGATGTATTAAATTCAAACTTCATCACTGACACTGTATTCTACTCACAGATATAGACTTTATGATTATAGTTTTAATTCATCTTGCTGAAAATAAGTATAACTCCTGTTCCTTGGTTGAGTACGTCATTATTCTAAGAAGGACATTCAGCTATAAAATTTATTGTTCCATTAATTCTATGAATTCAAAGTTTGGAATTGCAGTTTGTAACTTGTACATTGGCTTCTATCTGGAGTTAAAGATGGGTTCCACACTTGGTTTATAGAATTTATTTTGCAATTTTCAATAATAGGAAATTCTAAGTCAACTTCATTAAATTTAGATAATTAAGGCAACAAACTAAATACCATACAGCTAAGCTGAAACTCACCCTAATTAACCCACATATTTTTATGATTCTTTTATACATATTTTTTGTCTTGTTTCTGCAGTTTCCTGCTCAACTGTGAAGTGGGAGTGGATCTTGTTTTTGTCAGTCAAATAAACTGGAATAAGTAGTGATTTGTTCATAGCTCAGAAACAGAAACCAATTCTGGTTTCAGGAATTAAGAACATTCCTACTCTATATTTAAATAAAATTACAACCAGAAATTTAGTTAAAATACTTTTTATAAAAATCTGTTTATGGTACAAGACAAAAGATACTGCTTCATCTACATTGTTGAAGCTTGGCAAAGTAACAAGATAGGCATTGCTTGGTATTTACATGGTAAAATGGTAAGTGTTGGGAGAAAAGAAGTTGCAGAAATTTTTCAGTTTCTGAACCAACACAAAATGTCATTTGGAGAAAGTGCAAGGTTTCTTCCTGGTCGAATGCAAATTTTTAGAATGAGTGTAGACCATACTGTGGAGTGTTATAATCTTCAACAATAACCACAATTACCACCAGTCACAACCAATTCAATCATTCTCTAATGCTCAACTAAGCAACTCCTTAGTCCTTCAGTATTAAATCTCAGTCTTTTAGACAGATATTTTCTGAAGTCAAGATGCAAAAGACATTTTCTGTTGTAAAACACAACTTCTAGAAAATATATTTCATTCTGAATACACATAAACAGTTGCTGATGTATTGAGAAAATAATGATTAACTTTTCTTTTACTTAACTCTTTTGTTGCCATATTTCGGTTGAAATAAACTGCCTTTATTTCAATTAATTTCATTAAAAACAATGAATTTACAGCTGAAGTTTGAAGCAGAAATTAACATGTGATTTTAATGGCAGACATTAATTTAAATCATATTAAAGCAGGAATAGAACCAGGAGTAGTTTTGGGCAGGTTAGTATTGAAAGAGTTTAGCTCAATGTTAATTACTGAATATGTTCCCTGGTAACAATGAAGAATCAAAGATGGCCTTACGTGAAAGTACATAATAAGATCCACTGGAAAGTGGTCTAATGCTAAAACTCTTTGTTGTATCAAACAACTTGCATTGCTAGTCCTTCTCATAATAATGGAATGCTTTACAGACAAACTCTCGATGATATAAACAAGTTCTGGCACACTGAAGATAGAAATTCAGAAATAATAAAAAAAAAAATTATTTCAAGAAGTGTATCAGTAATATAATTTTGATAAATTTTATAGAAAACATATTAAAACAAGAGTAGAGTAAAATCTTTTCTACTCTAAGCACAAGACCCGAAATTTTGGGGAGGGGGCCAGTCGATTAGATCGACTCCAGTGCACAACTGGTACCTAATTTATTGACCTTGAAAGGATGAAAGGCAAAGTTGACCTTGACAGAATTTGAATTCTGAACATAAAGACAGATGAAATACTGCTAAGCATTTTGCTTGGCGTGCTAATATTTCTGCCAGCTCGAGAGTAGAGTAGAATGATTTAATGTAGTAAAAAGATAATCAAAACACATTATTTGGAGTGTTTAACAATCTTGATAAAGCTGACAGAATTTTAAAATATTTTTCAGGGGTTTATTAAATTAGTAGCCACTATATTGGAATAACATAGTTGAGGCACATAAAAATTGATAATAAAACTTATGTTACCCAATTACAGTTAGCTACTAATTTATTTATAGGTTTGTTGATCCTTTCACAAATCATAGACCATTGGGTCCATGAATTAGACATAGGCAATCTTTTTTGAGAAGCAGGCTGCGTGAAACATGACTCATCATCAGGTGAACCACAATACTGAAAAACTGTTAGGCATGCCATCCAGAAAGACATCCTTCAGAGCCATAATTTGCAATCACTCTCATAGATCATTGGTTTGTGAAGTGTTAACTTTTGTCACAAAGGCCTGATGCTCATTCTCCAGTCAAGTTATACAAAGCTAGCAGGACTAAGTGTTTTACCTATAGATAGTAAAACACCCGCAGTAGACTATGAATTCACAATCAATTAGATTGATACCTGCACTATTTGCTATTTTTCATTTTTTCTTTATTGAAACATTATTCAACAAATTAGAAAACTAGAATCTTGAGATCAAATGTAGGCTGGAGGTTATAAATACACTGATTCGATGAGCTGTAGACTGTAGCATGACATAAAAAATGCATGTCTTTTAACCATTGTCCTTCAAATTAATATCCCATATCTTTCATTTGATATAAAGCATACTTTATTAGTTTGACTATATATTAAATGAGTTATCACTAACGTATTTCACAGTATAAATAGTATGAGGATCTTATAGATATACCATCTACGTTGGAGAGAATTGGAAACATCTTGCTTGTGCAAGTGCAGTCAGTTGAAAACTGTGCACTACTTTAATTGAAATCCTAGCTGTTCAGCACATATGCTTTTAATAATGGTTCATTTTTGTATAGATTCAAAGCCTTATTGTTAAGGGAGAACATCTATAATTGAACAGACCTACTACACCCTGGTAATTAGCCAAAAGATGAGATGTGCAGTTATATGACACATGTGAATGACTACATGTGACAAACTAAGTAGATTGATGACACCCTCGTAAGAGTTTCTGAATAAGACACAGTAAAGTATCCAGTTTAACATTCTACTGTTTTGCAAACCTGTATTACTGTAAGTGTCTTGAAAACAAACTTCAAGCATATATGACCTTTTGTCCAATGAAGTTAGTTGTAGATAACTTACATTGAAGCTAGCAGTATAACTAAAAATCTAATACAGATATATAACTATTGATTCTGTTTGTCAAAAGTATATGGGCTCTAGCACATTTTCAATTAAGAAAGAGAAAATTGAAGAAAATAATAAGTGAATTTACAGTCTCCAGTGGTATGCGAACATACACTTCCTTTGGAAATGAATCAATGATGAAGTTTGTATCTTGTTTCTCAAAATTGTCAAGTGTGTAATCTAATAAAAAAAGAAAGGATATTTTATGATTGCTATTGTTCAGTGTTAATTCATACTAGAGTTGATTAAAAATATATTCTTAGGCGTATTTTAAAATTAAATGTAAATAAAAATATGAAGGACATACTAAAGAAACAAAATGGCTTGAGTAAGGAGGATGCCCCAAACCAGTCAAAATGGCTAAATAGTGTGAGGGCGGTTGTTATGGCATTGTGGTAGATCCAGCCACCCTCATTAATGGGGACAAAACCCAGATTTAAAACACTGGATGATGATGGTGGTGGTGATGATGATGATGATGATATTAAAGAAACAATATGTAGTTGTTAGCCTTGGTCATATTCCTCTTAAAGGATAATTTGCTTTAACTCTAAACTATATTTCATTTTCTGATATTTTGAATATACTTTTTGCTGTTTATTCAGATTAATCCTGCTTCTAAGAGTTAATTAGGTTGTTTGTTTCCAGAAGTCAGTTGCTATGATAAAGGGGTAAAGGACATCATGGAAGGGGTGAGAAAGGAAGATCCTGTGAGAGGGAGTTGGTATGTGATGCTAGTAGCTAAGCAACGACAGTTTTAGAGATAGATGTTGAGATAGAGGATGTGACCTAAGTGAAGAAAAAAGACGATTACAACCACATCAGCTGAATTAAATGCCATGTTGAATGGTGCAAGTTTGGCTCTGAGGTAGGGGTTGCATGATATTCGAGGGGATAAATAATTATTAGTGAGAAAAGATTTTGAACAAAAGAAATTGTAGAAATGATCGTCTTGGGACATCTGAGAATTCCCAAAGATTTGACTTCTGAAGTTGACCAGAGGCTGCAAGCTTTTTTTCTGTCCTCAGTGAAGGATAAGGCAGATGTTCTTACCTCAGAGGGTTTAGAGAAAGAAGGGAGTTGCAGTGTGCTTCTTAGGAAATCTAGAAATGAAAAGAATGTACAGCATGCATCATAAGGGTGGATAGGACTTAATTTTTGGCCAGAAAATTTGGCCCTGATGTCACTATGCAGCACAGGAAGGATTCTGGTGGAAGACACCTGGAAACAATTGGTAGCTGATATGTTATTCTGTCAGCATGGGGTTTTTATTTATATGTGATTGACAGTAGACCCAGGTACATGGCTACATGAAAGAAAATTATGGCAGAGGCTGGTGTTGAAATTTCCAGAGTATAAAGTGTTGTGGGAGAGGGGTCTTTTAGGGGAATTGCTGGTGATAGAGAACAATACTGCATTTTGTTCAGAACTGTTGAAGTAGTGGATTGTCAGACATTCTCTTAGAGTGGCCAATAACCTGAGCAGGAATAGTATCATAAAGAGATACTATCGAAGCTGCTGGTTGAAAGAAGGAATATCTCTTCAATTGAGACAGTGTTCTGGTAAGACATGTCACCTGGGTTGGAGTCAGTGTCCCAATGAGTAGTGTTTTGGTATGAGTGAAAGTGAGCACAGTAATACAAGGGAAGGATCTGCATCTGTACAAAAGAGAAATAAGGCTCAGGTGAAGCTAAGAGAAGCACACTGGATATCTCAGTGGAGGAAGGAAAGGTTGATTGATGTTAATTTCTGAAATAATATTTCCGTTGATGTTGGTGGAGTGATGGAGATGTCAGAGGATCAAGCAAAACACTTTGCGGAATTTGCTGTGATGTTTTTGCATTCTGACAAATGTAATGACACTGGTATCAAGCTGTACAGGTTTAAGTTGATGGTCTGTCCCTTGGAAAAGCATCAGTGTCAGGGGGAGGGAAAAACCTGCATGCATAAACAATTGCCAGTCTCCAAAAAAAGTTTTACTATGGCTTGCACATAGGTGTGCAGATATATGGTCAGTCTTGACTAATGGAAGCCTTGTTTCTACTGATAGAATGCTATATTACATTTTGAATGTCTATAGGGTGTTCATTGGGGAATGAATAAGAGGGGAAAGTCAAAATCATAGTTTCATCAAAGTCCCAGAGAATGATGGTCACCTTAGTGGAAGAGCAATTACAAAATGATATGAGGGTTAGAGTAAGGCAAAGCTTTTCATTTGTAGATTGCTGTACATAGAAATGGAGGTTATTGTTGATTTTCACTTATCTGCATTTTCAATTCTTTAATCTTTTTGTTCTCTTACTAATTTTAACCATTGAACTGTGGCTATGTTAGGGAACCACGTTGAAGGGTTTGGTTGAATAAAATGATTCTTAAATTATTTTAGTTTGCTATTGCAAGTAGTGATCTTTTTATCAGTAGATCACGGGATATTAAAGGCTGAGATAGGTGGTAGTGATATCAAAGGGAACAAGAGAGCTTGCTCACTGAAGAAGAAGAATGGATGAATGTATTTGCTGGTTGATAAGTAGTCTCTGGTGGCCATTGAAACCTAAAATCCACATGCTTTTCTTTTTTTTTTCTTCTTCATGAAAAACCTAATAATACCTGAAGTAGAATGCCATCAACTGAGGAAAGGCCAGACTATTTTCTTGCTCTTAAATAAATGGGGAAAAGAGACATTGAGGCAGTTGAATAGGAAACCTTTGTAAGTGAAATCCAGATGTGAGAAATGAAGGATAGGAAAAACTTTTACGTAAATGCAGACATCACATATATAATAGAAAAGAAGCTGAAACAGTGAGCTTGAGTAGAGATGGGTAAGAAATATAAAGTGCAAAAGTTGTGCTTCAGAAATGCCTGAACAAACAAGCTGTCAATTATTAGGAATTAAATGAAAATGTGATACATCTCAGCTATACTCTATTAGTCATATTTACATATCCTTAAAGCTTGACTAGAAGTGGGATGAAACTTTACTATCAACTGTAGGTTATTTTCACAAATGATACAGTTTAATTTATTTTACACACTTACAGATTGTAACAACCTTGTTATAATCATATATTCAAATTTAAATATAGCCACTTATATTGAATTAAAATCATTTCAATTATTATACATACCACAATCTTTCTCATCTTCACCATCAGAACAGTCATTTTCTCCATCACATTTCCAATTCAGTGAAATGCAGCTGTTATAATGAAATTTTGTTCATATAGAAATCAACTCAAGCAATACTTATGTATGTATTTTGATTTATTACTTTTGAGAAGGAAACATTTTTGTGTGTAATTGATGAAAGAAAATATTCATTCTAGTATGTGATCAACAAAAAAATTCATTGCATAGAAAACCAGAGATGCTTTAGCAGTCACAGCTAATATAGGTAACAGAAAGAAGGGTTCACCGTGTATAAAATTATAACAAGATTTGCTTTTCCTACCACTAATTCATAACACATATGATTGAAACATATTCATTGTTTATAAAAGTTAAGATGGTGAGAGGAAAAAAAAAGTTATCTTACATCTTTGATGCTGAACAATACATTTTGTCAAGTGGACAATTCAAGGAATGAGTTGTTGTAAGTGGAGCTTGTGTAGTTGTAACTGTGGCTTTTGTAGTTGTAACTGCAGCTGAAAAAGTCAAACACATATCTTGCCTTTTATCTTTTACTTATTTCAGTCATTTGACTAAATCATTCCAGCAGTGCCCCAGTCATACTGGGGTACTGTTTGAAGGGTTTAGTCAAATAAATTGGCTCCAGTTCTTATTTTTAAAAACCTCATACTAATTCTATCAGTTGATTTTGTTGTGCTGCTAAATTACAGGGACATCAACAAACCAACACTGGTTGTCAAATATTGGTGGAGGGACAAACACAAAGACACATAAACACACATATATATTATACACATTGAGCTTACAATCCTCAACCAAATCCACTCACAAGGCATTGGATGGGCTGGGGCTATAGTGGAAGGCACTTGCCTAAGGTGCTCTGTAGTGGGACTGAACCTGAAACCACATGACTGCAAAACCAGCTTCTTGCAGTAGACATAAAAATGAAAAATTACAAAGATTACGTTTGTAATTTTAATTTAAATGGGCTTTCTATGAAGTGGCATTTATGTTTTGTGTCTCTAATGATAAAGTGTGTCATTCTGTAGTTATTGTTTTCATCCCCATGTCAGATTTCTCTTGTTTAAGTTAATTTCTCACTTCTGACAAGGATTGCTCATTATTAGAGTTGACTTCGCTTTTCATCCTTTCAGGGTCAACGAATTAAGCATCAGTGAAACACTGGAGTTGATGAAATCAACGAGTCCCCTCCCAATAAATTTGAGACCTTGTGCCTTTAGTAGAAAGCATTATTAGACTACTGTTTAGATATATGGAATGGTACACCAATTACACACACTTGCATGCATATACATACATATATATATATATATATATATACATATATATATATATATATATATATATATATATATATATATATAATATATATATATATATATATATATATATATATATATATAATATATATATATATATATATATATATATATATATATATATATATATATATATATATATATATATATATATATATATATATACATAATAATTCCTTCTGGAAACTATGTTTAACATTTTCTTGAGAATGTAATTATATGTTGTAATCTTTTGTGCCAAATATTTTAATGAACTTGTTAAACTTTTTAATATTTTCCCAAGATTTTCCCTTGTAAGCTGTTCTTAACATGTTTTTATTATCAAGGAATGTATATGTATATTGTAATATTTTGTGACAACCAGTACCTGGCACAACCAAGCTTTTGTGCCCAATATTTTGATGAACTTGTTAAACTTTTTTATATTTTCCCTTGTAAACTTTTCTTAACATGTTCTTGTTATCAAAGAATGTATATATGTATTGCAGTATTTTGTGACAACCAGTAACTAACACAACCAAGCTCTTACATGTTACTTTTGACAATCTTTTTCTAAAAAGTGAAACTGGTAAAGTAAATAAACATCTTTTAAAATTGCATTTTCAACCTTCTTTCATATATATTTCCACTCATGTGGTACCTTACAACTCCACTTTGTTATATATACATACGAGGGGAAGTTAAAAGTTATCTGCACTTTTGCCATAACATATCTATATTATTGTCACAATGCCTTCAGCACATATGTACTTATAGTCGGTAGAATTGTAGTGATGTGACTGAAGTTTAACCCTGATCATACCATTTTCTTTTCTGGCTTTATAGTGTGAGCATGGCTGCTCCACTAGCAATATGCACCAAAGACGAACAAAGAGCAGTGATCCAAAAGATGGTAATGGTGAACTGGTTCACCGTTACCATTTCTCGAGCTTGCTGATTATTCTTGTCAGTGGTGGAGGTTGACAGGCGTCCTGCTCCCTCTTCATGTGTCACGCTTATCCAGCCACTTTAAACTTCTCATTCCACTCATACACACTTCTACATGATAGTGCACTGCCCTATATTGTGTTAAAAGCCTCTGATGAAATTCAGCACCAGACACACCTTCCAACCAGAAAAATCAGATCACTGCTCTTTGGTCTTCTTTGGTGCACATTGCTAGTAGAATAGCTATGCTTACACTGTAAAACCAGAAAGATAGATGGTGCAATCAGGCTCAAACTTCAATCATGTGATCACAATAGTACCAACTATAAGCCTGCGTGTGCAGAAGGCAGTGTGACAACACTGTCCTTGTACTGTTGCTTTCTGGAACTCACTACCATTGTCTTGTTTTCCTCAGCTCTAAGATATTCAGTCATTTGATCATTCTGTTAATTGACATCTATTGAATTTGTAGGCCCCTATTCTTGATTTTTTTTGTAGTCCCTTACATTACAGTGGCTTCAGGCCTTGTTTGTGAAAAAAAATCAAAAACTATATATATATATAAAAAAAAAAGATACCTGTAGCAAATATAATTGATGTAAAATGGATTAATGTGTTCTTAGAAACATCAGGAAGCATCTACAGCAGATTTCAGTTTCTAATCTACAAGAAAGTATCTTATTAGCTGAGTCAGTTTGCTTCCACCTTAAGTAATATTGAAGTATAGTTATGTCCCGTTTACATCAACTATTGCCATTTATAGTATATTTAAAATCATCTTTTCATATATATATATATATATATACTTACTACAATTTATTTCATCTGAACTATCAGGGCAATCTGGTGATCCATCACACCGCCAGCTTTCAGGAAGGCAGCTGTTGTTAAAAGAGTACATTGTTTAGTAAAGGTTTAAACAGTAAATACCTGTTTGAATGAAGCTCTTAAAGGACTTTCTCATCTGCTTGTATTTGCCAGGAAAAAAGACTTTAATTAATGTTAATAGTTATTATGTAATAGACTTACAATTTATCCATGGAGGAGACATGCATTTCATTTGCTCACAGTTTGGAAACCAGAGATAAGAATCAGTGGTATATGAACTGCTGTACATTTGCTTCATACATTATGAGTAATATTAAAGAAGCTTATAAATGATAATTTTGTATTTTTTCCCATAAATAACTTCAACCAATCTAGGTAAATATGCATAAATAAATTGATTAATTGATAAATTTCTTACTAATGTGATGCAATACATGGCTCACTAGACATTTTAGTAAAACAGAGTAGCTTCTGCTTAATTATACACATTTAAAAAAATTTTACTTGAAATTAAAGTATTTCCTGTGAGTTTTTCTTGTATAAGAAAACACGATAGAGTAAGTATCATTGAATATCATTGTTTCAAAGCTTTGCTCTGAAAAATATTGTTGGAGAAGCTTTGTAAGTTATTTTAAACTTGCTGATTGCTTGTTTACTTCAGTTGTCTCTCCATAAATTATTCATATTTTAAAACTATATGAATATCATCATTTAGTGATAAATGCAAGGAAATCAGAAATTTACTTACCCATGTAAGCATTTCATTTTGCCAGGAGGACAAGTAAAAGATGAATTAGTGGTCGTTCCTAGAACAAAAAATATAAATTACTGTAATTCATTGTTGCCACACTCACATTATTACTCAATTACACACAAATCTCTAAGTTTACCCTAGATTTATGTATGGGAGTAGAACTGACATAATAAAAGGGTGATTTCCAGCTTAACATTCACACCCAGATTTTTAATCAACAACATGAAATTAGTTAGTAATCTTGTTGAAGAAGATATGTGTTCCAATCGTACTTAATTCTATATCTTTCACTTACTTTTACTCACAAGCCCAGGCAAAAAAAAAAAAAAAAACTGCTTTAAGTATTCTAAAGAAGGAAAAATCAATTCTGGTGTGATTTGAACTCTAAAAATCAAGACACGGAACTAGATAACATGGAAGTGTATGTGGCTGGACATTCTGATAGAAACAGAGATCAGATTCCCTCAAATCACATCTCTTAATACTGTAAGATGCAGCAATTTTAAGTGGTAATTCCTTGGAAGCTCAAAGACAACTATTTTGAAACTGAATCTACAAAAGGGAGTCAAAATCACTGAAACGAAAATAAGTGTGTTGCTTATTAATAAGTGTGTAGACCCAAGTTCTACAATCATGTATATACCATTTGAAGAGCTCCAGTTTCTATTATCACAGCCATATTGTCATTTTTGATGTGACATTGTAGGCAGTGGAAATGCTTTTAGACAAATATGACAATTAGCACTGCCATAATATAAATAAACTTTACTTTATTGAGAATTGTTCATTTAGTATTTCTTGAGTACATGCTGCTCCTTAAGTACAGGAAATACATACTTTACCAACCTCAAAGTTACAAAAGCAAAGTTGATTCTCAGTAATAAAAAGATGTAACTAAGGCAATGTCTGACTTTCTAAGATTTCAACTATCAACTGTCCTAGTAACAGATACATCACCAACGTGTCAAATCTTCAACTTCTCAGATGATTATAGATAATCAAGGCGACGAGCTAGCAGAAATGTTAGCACGCCGGGCGAAATGCTTTGTGTTATTTCGTCCGCCGTTACGTTCTGAGTTCAAATTCCGCCGAGGTCGACTTTGCCTTTCATCCTTTCGGGGTCGATTAAATAAGTACCAGTTACGCACTGGGGTCGATATAATCGACTTTATCTGTTTGTCTGTCCTTGTTTGTCCTCTCTGTGTTTAGCCCTTTGTGGGTTGTAAAGAAATAGATGATTATAGATAATTTCTCTCCTAATCTCTATAATTATGATAGTTTTTCTGTTATCAAACTTTTCTACTACAAATATTACTTTGAATTATATAAGTGTCTAGTCTCATATACTTACCACAGTCACTCTCATCTTCTCCCTCAGGACAATCACGATCTCCATCACACTTCCATTGAAGAGGTATGCAACTATTGAATAAATTTTCCTTGTATTAGAAATAAACTTAAACAGTACACAAAAATTGTTTTTTAAATAGTGAAATATTGAAAGGAAAAACCCATGATTTTCCAGGTTCTCTCAAAATGGTGAGGTTAAAGCTGTATTAGTTGAACTATAAAATGATATCAATAAGAAAATTATAGGGATAAAGGAAATTTTAAAGGACAACATTTAGAGTGAGAAGGATTGATCAAAGTGATTATTGGGTGGTTTGTAGGAAAGTAAATACAGTCGAGATTATGAGAGGAAAAGAGATGAGTGCATAGGTAAGACGGGTTGGAAGGATACACAGCTTATTTTCAGGAAAGCAGAAGCTATTATTGTAATTACTGTAGACGTCATCTACATATGAACCTCTGTGTGTTTTGTGAGTGTGTGGAGAGGTTGTGTATATTTATGTTGTAATCCAATTATACATCTTAGACACAGTGCCATTTTAATGCACTGGCATACTAGATAGTTGCCTAGCCCCCACCTCAACAAACCTAGGGGTCTAATTGTAATCTTTGTATAATGTGGCTTCTATCTATAAATAAATAACATTGGAGGGAATTCCATTGATGAATTACTGTTGTATATAACATAGCATAACTCTTAGACCTTCAGTTAAAAAAAAATATTGATATGAGTCATTCTGAGGACAAGAATGAGTGATCTCTGATTACTTATGGAATAATATTTATATGAAGAGAGGAAGGGGATAATAAAGAGATAGAAAGAGGTAAAAAAGGGAGATAGAAAGATATATGTAGGGGAAAAATAATTCAAAATAACTCCAATATACTTAACTCATTCTGGAAAGTTGATGTTAGTTAATGGGAACAAACCTAAAGCCATATGTATCAAATATAACAGAATCATGCTATGGAAACAAGAGATGAACAGCAATGGATAAAATGAAAGAAAGAATATTGTAATTGATATTTACTAAACAATCATGAATATTTGCCCAATACACTCACATTTTCTTCAACTTCTTAAAAGATATGAAAAAAGATCTTTAAATGATTATGAAAATTAAAGAATAAAAATATAGAAAAGGGAAGCAATCTTACATCTTTCTGCTTGGACACATCATTGAATTAGGAGCACAACTTACTTCTGGCTCTGGAAAAGAAGTTGTATGCATGTAAAATTAATTTTTTGAAAAATTAGCCTCATTTAGGAGGGGAAAAAATAGTGGATTCAATCTATCTCAGAATATGTCTGTCACATTTCAGCAATCTCAAAGTGAGAAAAATCAAAGTCAATTTGAAAGAGATTTGAAATCAAAATACAGAAACCGAATGTTGTGAAACCGAATGTTGTGAACCACTCAGTCTGATACTTTGATGTACTAATTAAGGAAAATATTGATTTTTAATATAACCAGAGAACCCCATCATTTAGGGAATGGTATAAATTAACCTAGCCCAGTGTTTTGTCTGTACTGATTTTATAGACCTCAGATAAGAGAAGATAAATTTGATCCCAGTGAAATTAGAACTCAGAACATAAAACGACATAGATAAATGGCCAAAAGGGATTTTTCTGTTTATCTATTAATTCCATTGGCTTTTCACTCACATGTGGGAGGATTGCCCTTCTTATACTTATATTCATTTATATGTTGGTATGGCTGAGCGGTTGCAAAATTTACTTACTAACCATGTGGTTTTGGATTCAGTTCCACTGTGTGGCACCCTAAATTAGTATCTTTTATTATGGCCCAGGGTTAACCAATGCCTTGTGAATGGATTTTGAAAATGGAAACTGAAACAACTATTATATGTATAAATATGTGTGTGTGTGAGTGAATATGTATGTGTGAGTGAATGTGTGTGTGTGTGAATGTGTGTGTGTGTGTGTGTGTGGAGGGTGGTGTTTGTGGCTCCTTGTCTTGGCATCATGTTATAGATGTATTGATAAATGAGTGTCATCATCATATAAGCAGTGGCCATCATTTTCAATCTGCCATGAAAACATGTTTGCCAAGAAGGACTAAGACCTTGCTTGGAAACAGTTAAGGAGTGGCAACTATAAAGAGCATCTGGTTTTAGAAAATCCGTCTCAAAATATTTCTCCTGACCCAGAATATAAGAGGAAAGAGGACACAATGATGATGATATAGATGATGACATGCATTTGTATATTTTGTGTTTTTAATTTATCTGATAGTCATAATGTTTTTAATATGTATTAATAGGACGTTTTACCTCACCCCTCATTTTGATCTAAGTGTGTATATCACTAAATTTCTTGTAATCCCTTTTGTAACATGTTGTGTTGAATGGATGGGTCAGTCTTGCAAGTAGAGAGGCAAAATCATTAGCAGATTGGACAAAATGGTTTGCAGTTTAGTTATGAATTTCTAAGTTCAAATCACCCCAAGATCGACTTCGATTTTTCTTGGTTAATGAAATAAAGAACTGGGGTCAATGCAATCAGCTGTTTATCACCCCATCTCTCTTTGAAAAGGAAAATTCTGATTATATACTTATGTTAGAAACAATTATTATTTGATAATAATCAAATAAGTATTTTGAAGCTCTGGTATATTTCGTTTAGAAATAGATTTTGAAGTTATATTTTTTGTTTGTTTCCTCTGTACTTATTCTAAGTCTGGTCTCTTTTGCTAAACTGCCAGCTAGGGATGGAGAAACACAAACACAAAGGCACACACACACATGCAAGGGGTTCTACACAGTTTCCATCTACCAAATTCACTCACAGGATATTCTTGAAGCACTCCGTCGGTTACAACGACGAGGGTTCCGGTTGATCCGAATCAACGGAACAGCCTGCTCGTGAAATTAACGTGTAAGTGGCTGAGCACTCCACAGACACATGCACCCTTAACGTAGTTCTCGGGGATATTCAGCGTGACACAGAGAGTGACAAGGCCGGCCCTTTGAAATACAGGTACAACAGAAACAGGAAGTAAGAGTGAGAGAAAGTTGTGGTGAAAGAGTACAGCAGGGATCACCACCATCCCTGCCGGAGCCTCGTGGAGCTTTTAGGTGTTTTCGCTCAATAAACACTCACAACGCCCGGTCTGGGAATCGAATCCGCGATCCTACGACCGCGAATCCGCGCGCGCACCGTCCATTTTCTATTTCGCGCGTGCGAGTGTTAGTGCCTTCACCAAGGCACAGAAAGGAAGGGCCCTCTCGCGCATGCGCGAACCACCGGAAGCACAACCCTTTTGCCTACGTGGTAGTTAGCCAAGGCAAGGGGGTCGTAGAACGTTTGACCGCTAGCAGCAGCAGCCAACGACTTGGGACATGGCTATCGAAGGTACTACACGTATATTCTCTCTGTCCGTATTTGATAGCAGTCGGCCGAAGGTTTTCACCAAATTGTTGCCGACCACATTCATCTTCCCTGTTCCGGACGCCATCTTTAACCCGTTCTGTTTTTAGCGGCTGAACATTGTAAATATTACAATCGATTAACTTTCAGCCTTGCGCGCCCAGAACCAAGGACATCAGATAACCACTTATTGTTACTGTTACAACATCAGAGAATAAAGTAGTATATATATCTTTTACGTCTGCGTCTTGTTGTTTCTGACTGGTAGAATTCTGGATTATTAAAGCAACGGCTAGTGATTGCTTTGTGCACCCCAAAAGTGCACGAGGATACACGCTAAGTTCTTTACATATTTTATAGCTGCAGGAGTGTGTTTTCATCTGGACAACATGAACATTGTGATCTGGGGCGTTGTTTTGGAGGAGAGGACTCCTTTGGTCAGCATGCCACACTTCTTTGATTTGATGGCATCCTGCAATTTCTGCTGCAGGAAAGCATAATATGCCCTTTTAATTGTGGTGCCCTTTGCCAGGAAATCCATCATTATTACTCTGCACTGGTCCCAAAAGACTGTGAGTGTTAACTTGCCTGTTGAGGGTTGGACACGAGTCTTCTTTGGAGGTGGTGAGTTATGTTTCCATTGCTGTGACTGGACTTTAGTCTCAGGATCATAGTGATGGAACCATGTTTTAGCCTCTGTGGTGAGTCTGCTGAAAAAGTCCTTTTGGCGCATTGTCTAAAGAGCCTGGGAGCAATTGACTTGTTCCTGCTTCTGAAAAGGTGTGAGCATTCAGGGAATCCATCGAGCAGACAACTTCTACATGTGCAAATGGTTGTGAATGATTTTTCCATGGACCCTACACATATCTTCACTTCTTGGGCTGGTTGCTGAATAGTTATACAGCGATCCTCTAAAATGGTAGCTTCCACTTTATGGATGGTGTTGTCATCAATGGCAGGATGTGGTCATCTAGGAATGGGAGCAGTTTCCACTGATGTCCAACTACATTTGAACTGGTGATGCCAGTGCTTGACTACATCGTATGATGGTGCATCATCACCATATACTTCTTTCATCTCATCAAAAATTTCTTTTGGTGTACAATCTTTCAATTATAAGAACCTGATCACTGATCTGCATTCAACTGCCTCCATTATAACACCTCAGTCCACTTCAGCAGCCGTAAAAGACCAGCGAATACTAGTGCAAAGCTGCAAATTACAATGTGACATGTAGAGACATGTATGATTATTTCTGTACAAGTTCCATTTCCTGCTATAAACAGAAGTGGGTCGGAGGAAATCTTTAATGAACACCCCTTGTACAAGAGATGTGCATCCTTAGTCCCACAAAGTGGAACTGAAACTAAAATGACATGGTTCTACACCTTAAACTTTTGGCATAAATGATACAAATAAAGGAGGTATTTGGTTCTTGTGACTCCAATGGAATGGATAAGCTTTCATTTTTATTTTGACCAGCAACAATTTGACTAATAGTTTCAAATTATAAGAAAATGAGAAAAGAAGAAATAAGATCAACAAAGGAAAGTTATATTTAATGAAAATACCTCAATATAACCTGTTAATACTGTAACAAGTAACGATTTTAAGTGATGATTCTTTGGAAGCTCATAGACAAACTGATTATTTTGAAACTAAATCACCAAAAGTGAATAAAAAATCATTGAAATAAAACCAAAATATGTGAGTTGCTGACCCAAGATCTACAATCATATGTATACCATCTCAGGAACACAAATTTAGACCAATATGGTAATTAGCATTTCCGTAGCACATAATTTTAATTTATTTGGGTTTAATTAATTTAGTGACAGAATAAAAATGTCCCTTAAATATATGAAAAACGTATTTTTTATAAACTTCAAAAGTGACCCCTAGAACGTAAAAGTACATTTCTAAAACCATTTGTTTAGCTCCCAAATGTTTCTGCTATTCTCTTCCACAATACTAAATGCTTTTGTCGATGCATCCACTTGTTATATAACTGAAATCAATTTCTTTCATGATGCCTATAATTATGATAAATTTTCTCTGATCATATTTTTCTACAATAAATGTCACTTTGAATTTTATATGAATGCACTTACTACAATCCTTTTCATCTTCTGAATCAGGGCAGTCAGCTTCTCCATCACATTTCCAAGAAATTGGGATGCATCTATTATAATATTTTTTACATGTATATATTAGAAATTAACTTTAACAATGCACATTTTCTTTTGTATTTTGTGAAAGGACTTGAGAATTTACAGAACTTGTGAATTTTCAGGTCCTCCAAGAATGGTGATGTAAATAATGTATTTGTACAAGTTGCACTATTGGTGCCAGTATTAAAACTGTATGCAGATAGGAAATTGTGAAGAACTGCATTTTAGTGAATAGTTTGAGAGGTGTTAAATACAGTAGATACAATGAATGAAAAAGAGGCAGGTGCATATATAAGGATTTGTTAAGAATGGTACTCAGCTTGATTTCTGAGGATAAGTAGCTGTATCAGTGGTCGAAGTAAATAAAGGAAGAGAGGAAACCACTCTCTATTACCTGTGATTATAGCGTAATGGTGGTGGTGGTGGTTAATTTTTACTAATTAGCAGGTGATCTTTTTCATTGGATGCAGCCTAAGATGTTGAGAGTGTAGCAGCAACAATGTCCCAAATCAGTGAACAATATTCTGCTGTAAGTTACATCTGAGCTTTGTTATGAGTCAAAACCCTTTCACAGTGGAGGTATTTTGTTGCTTCAGATGAGTATCCCAGTCTTTGAGATACAGTTTTGTTAACATTATAGATTAATAATTTGTAATGACTGAGATTTTTAGTGATGTGTCATACATGAATACAGAAAGGTGTTACATGAGATGACATTTTCCCCTTTTAGTGATATGTGTAAGGATTATGTCCTGGTATAGTTGAAGGAGACTGAGTCATCATGTCTCTACTGATGCATTTGCAGTTTCTGTTTCTTTAAATAATACACGCACGTGTGTCTATGATGGATGTGATTGGCATCCATATGCAGGATGCTGAGGGAGCTTGCATAGGAGCGTATTTAGTGAGAGGTAATAACAAATAGTTTATTAATTTGCAAAAGTAAGAAATGTAGGACAAAACCAAATCTTATTGCTGAAAGGAATGAAGGTGGTGAATTTGGTAGGTGAACTTTAAGTGTGTTGTTTTGGAACCAAGTTTCGGTTTTGGAACTTCCTACACAATACAAAAGCTACATCAAGTTTTCCAAGATTTGGGTTACCAGATGTCTTAGTATCAAATAACAGCCCACAATTCACTTCTCTGGAATTCACATTTTGTAAGAAAAATGGTATCAATCATGTAAGGACTCCTTCATATCATCCTCGATCCAATGGATTAGCAGGGAGGTTCATGAATACCCTTAAGTTTTCATTACTCAAAATTGAGGGGAGTAGTAAGTTAGAAGAGGATTTGCAACAGTTTTGTTAATGAACCACAGAATATCAACAAATTCTGTTGTGCCTGGGAGCGAGTCATCTGCAGAAATAATGTTTCATAGAAAAATTCCCTTTGATATGATGAAACCTAGAAATGCAAAACATTCACCAAAAATAACTGGTATGCTAAAGTACATGTGGGAAGATCTAGTATATGTACTTGGTACTTGACCTGGTCATCCCAGCTGGCAAGATGGTCAGGTGAGAGAAGTAACATCGTATATGAGGTATTAGTTGGACTTTTCACCTCGATGCAGCATGTTAACCAGTTAAGATGGAAGAAACAGCAGTCAATACCACTTTTTATGAATCAGGAGCACGGAAATACAAAAACTTGGGACATTCAAACCCAGTTAGAAATCACTTCATTGGATTTAAGAAGGTCCATTCAAAACAGCAAATCTGTGGAGCACATACAGGTAAACCCTCAAAATAAAAAGTATTCATTTATATATCTATTCATCTTTAAAAAAAGGGGAGATGAGACAATCTCAATTGCCTCAACTAAAAACATTGCTTATTAATTGTCTATTTTTATTCCTCCAATCATGTGACATGATTCTATCACATCTTCCTATTCCCTCATCGTTTATCATTTAGCTTATACCTATTCATCCAATCAGGTAACACTCCATTGACTCTATCAGGTGACATTTTTTATACATTGACTCAATTTATGAATTTATCCTTTTACACATTGGAGTGCTTGTTTTTAATACAGTCTTATTCATTTACATAGTGGACAATTGGAATTACAGTTCACCATTCCATATTTTGTTTTGGAATTGCAGTATTTTTCTTCATTAATAAAATCTTTATCTGAGCATAACATCATTATTCATTCCTACATTATAACAGACTGTATGCCACTTCACCTATGTGTTATACAGAAATAATACTATAAAAACAAAAGTTTTATAATTGTAGGTAAAGTGGGATGTAAAATATTTTACGCAATATTTACAAAACAATCATGAATATTTGCCTAATTCACTCTCATTTTCTTCTGCTTTATAAATGATATTTAGAAAAGAAAAACTGGTTGGTTATGAATCTTAAAGAATAAAAGTATAGAAATCAGAAGCAATCTTACGTTCGTGATGCTGAACAAAGCATTTTGTCATTGTTACAAGTGTTATTACCTGGAAAAGAAAATATATGAAAATAATGTTAATGTTCTGTCATTCATTCTTTTTTTAGGGATGAAGGCTATAAAAAGTCAAATCCACCTCTGAATAAATCTATCACTTTTTATTAATCTCATAGTGATGGAAATCAAAGGTATGCCTAAAACAAATTTGAACTCAGAATGCAGTGATGTAAAACTGAACACTGGAAGGTACAAGGTGTTTGGGCTAAATTTGACAGTTTGCATCAAAGGTAAAAGATACGATATCTCATCCAAAAATAAAAGTATTTTAAAAACTCTAAAAATATCAACTACATTACGGCTGGGTGATAGTAATTAACTTAAAATAGCCAGCCTCAACTTTTATCACAGCCTCACAGCTACAGAACCTGGTGTATGCATTCCTTACTGTGTCCCTGTGAAGATCTTTGAACACCTCCTTGATCTTGGCTACCAGCTCAGACTTGGTGTTGCAGGCAGAGTGGCTGGTAGCTTTCTCAACTGCATCCCACATATAGTAACCCATGGGATTGCAATCATGGGGAATTGAGAGGCCAGGATTTGGGGCTGGTGAAGATGTAGAAATTCTTGGACAACTACTCATGACTCTTCAGAATGTATGGCAAGGAGATGAATCCTGCTACCACACACATGACCTTCCGGTAGCCTCCCTCTTCAACCAGAGTTTGACTTCAGTCTGAATTGAGCCTAGATCCCTTTTCAAAGATGTGAAGTAGCATGACATCACCCTCACAGTAGACACATCTTGTTCTGGATGTTGTGCAACTGGTCTTGGCAGAGTTTCTTTTCATCTTGGCAGAGGTCTTGACAGAGGTTCTTTTCATCTTGGCAGAGGTTCTTTTCATCTGGCAGAGGTTCTTTTCATCTTGGCAGAGGTTCTTTTCATCTGAGAAAAACCAGATCTTCTCCAGCTCAACAGGATGCCTCAGCTTTTTTGCTCTTATCAAGCAATTCTCCTTGTCTTTAGCAATCAGAATCTGTCTATTGTACATGTTATACAAGTGGTAGTGAAGATCCTCTTTCAGAGCCAGCTTCATGGTGGTTATTCCAACACCCACCTCTCCAGCCAAAAGCTGGATTCCCTTGTGATGCAGTTTTTGAATGAATTCCTGCATGCAGTCACAGAATGTCTAATATGTCCCTTCCTGCTGGCCACAGCTTCGTAGTCTCCATAGCAGCTGTCAATGATACACCTTCCAGCTTTTACAGTGTTCACAGAGTATTGAGCAGCAATCATGATGCCAGAATTTTGATAACTGGCATGAATTGTCATGATACAGGTAACTCTTTTCGAATTTTCCAATAATGTCAGCTAACTTTTTCTCAGTTACAGCTTTAATCTTTTTGCTCTCCAGTGCTGTTGACAGTTCACCTATACATCAAGCTATTCCTGATCCCAGATGAAAGAAAGATAGAAATGATACCAGTGAAATTTGAACTCAGAACATTAAAAAGACAACTAAATATCAACATGACTATGAATTCAATGACTATGGAAGAAAAACAGATAAGGTAAGAATTTTTTTAATATATCAGTTATGGAGATTTCACTAAAATGGATTTAATCAGTAGTATTTTATTTAACCCTGTGTGAAATGTTTGAACATGTAAAGAGTATGACTTTATCCTCAATCACCTTCCATAGTTCTTGAGGCAGTAATATTTAGTGTTCAGAATTGGTTGTCCTTTGGAACTTTCCAACAATTATGAACTGGTTGACACTGCAGAATTTGTGGAGAAGTATTTAACTGCCAACATAAATACCAAACTTTTAATTTGCAACAGAAACACAAAATTTCAGCTCATCTGGGAAGTGGCTTTGCTTTATATTTAGGAAGCAAGTATGTAGATAATCAGTGTTAAACTCTAGGAAGAAGCAATGAGTACACAGAAAGGGAAACGGGTATGGCATCTGACAAATTGTCAAAGGCAAAAAATTTTAGATGCGATAAACTGACTTGATAGTTCTCATAGAAGTTGCACAACCAATGATTGCCAATTTAAACTTTGGATCTCTAAGTAAAAAACATGCAAATGGCCCCAAATTCCATTCAGAAAAAAAGTATCTTTCAGTTACTTAATGATATAGTAATCTGGTACATGAATCAACTTGATGCTGAGTATGTTATTCATACAACAGCATGTAGTTACTACTACTACTACTACAACAACAACAATGATTTCAAACATCAGTACTAGGTGGATATAATCATTTTAAACAATTTCAGTATTGACAGCTACTGTATTTTATCAAACCTTGTGATATTTGAACACAGAACCTCTATATAAGAAACTATATACTACAAGCAATTTAGCCCAGTATTCTTAACATCTCTGCTACTTTCCCATAACAATAATAATGATCAATAACTTCAGTAAAAGATTATAAATTTGAAATAGGAACACAATTGATTAAATCAACTCCACTACATGACTGGTACCTATTTATTCAACCCTGGTAGGATAAAAGGCAAAGATAATCTGAACTAATCTGAATTTAGAATGTAAAGGGAAGAAACTGAATATTGATTTCAAATTTCTGGCACAAGGCCAGCAATTTTGGGGAGGGAATAAGTCAATTACATCAACCCCAGTATTCAACTGGTACTTATTTTATTGCCACTGGAAGGATCAAAGGTAAAGTTAACCATGGCAGAGTTTGAACTCAGAATGTAAAGAGGGATGAAATACCTATTTCTTTACTACCCACAGAGAGGACAAACAAGGACAGACAAATGGATTAAGTCGATTATATCGACCTCAGCGTGTAACTGGTACTTATTTAATCAACCCCGAAAGGATGAAAGGCAAAGTCGACCTCTGCGGAATTTGAACTCGGAACGTAGCAGCAGACGAAATACTGCTAAGTATTTCGCCTAACGTGCTAACGTTTCTGGCAGCTCGCCACTAAACATTGTGCCTGGCATTCTAATGATTCTGCCTGTTTGTCACCTAAAAAGCTAGAACTAAATATGGAAAACAGTATTTTATTTGGCATATTACTAATTCTGTAATTCAAATAATGATTTTTTTTTTCATCATAAGGTTACATGTTTGATGGGTGATAACAGTTGTTTATATCAACAGCAGTATTTGACTGATATTTATTTTATCAACCAGGATGAAATGCAATCAATGCATTTAAGCTAACTATATCTGGCCCAAATATTCTACCTATTTTATGGTCAAACTGACTAGATTCAGCCTCTTATACCTGCGCTTTGATGTCCTTCCTAAAATAAATAATCATGTCATCGAAATCTTGAAATATATGACATAATGAAGGATTAATTCAAATCAATGTGAATAAATAAGCATTACATTTGACTGGTTAATCTAAATGGTAGAGGATTAACATATTCAGAAAACTAAAAATTTGGGAGAAGGAAAAAATGCTTTATTATCTGTAGATTGTCGACATTCTGTCTTGTCTGACACTCTGTCATTTCTAGTGTCCCTCTTAACAATATTTTATAAGTTCCTTCCTAAACCACCATTACTTACACCTATTGTCATTTTGTTATGATGTTTACCAAACATAAGGCAGCAAGATGGCAGAATCATTAGCATGCTGGGCAAAATGTTTAGCAGCATTTCATCCAGCTTTACATCCTGAGTTCAAATTCTGCCGGGGCTGACTTTGCCTTTCATTTTTTTCAGGGTTGATAAAATTACCAGTTGAGCACTGGAGTTGACGTAGTCAACTTTTCTCTCCCGAAATTGCTGGCCTTGTGCTAAAATTTGAAACCAATATTTACCAAGCATTTAATGATACCATCTCAATTTTATGTACAATATCTTGATACCAATATACTTACGACAGTTCTCTTCATCATCACCTTTTCTGCAGTCTCTTTCTCCATCACATCTCCAAGTGAGTGGAATGCACCTTTTATGATAAAAATATGCAGTTTTTAGTGTTGACTTTAATGTATACATTTGTTTTGATTGAGCAATCCTGGAGCATATATATATATATATATATACCTTCATTTATTTTCTTCTTGCTCAGTAAAGCTAGATATTTTATTTCACTGTTAGCAATATTAATATGAATAAATACAAACTGAAAATTAGCCATTCAAAAAAAAGAAACAATGTCATTGTTGTTTAATTACTAATGAGCCTTGACCAAACAGACCTCTGTTCCAAGGAATTCTAGTCATAACCATACTATTTTATTTTCAGGTATAGTGAGTCTAAAATCACATTTTCCAGAATTTCCTTCCTTGTGTAAGATGTTATAGCGTGAACTGAAGGAAATTTGGCTGCTATTTCTTGTAAGGCTGAGTGGCTAGGCAGAGGCTCATCTGTTGACTCAAAAGGTAATGCTTATTAACCAAATTTGTATTCTAGATATTTCTTTTTAAAATTAAAATAACATGACATAGTAAAAAGTAAAATAACATGACAGAGTAAAAAGTAGAATTTAAAAAAAAAATTTTGGAAATTTTCAATATTTCTTAAGTATCGTTACAAAAAAAAGGTAAAAAATCTTACACATTTGTTCCTTTACATCGCATCTGGACAGGAGAACATGTTGGTTTAGGTTTAGTTGTAGCTGTAAAATTAAAATAACTTCAAACATATTGTGGTTGATGAAAGCTGTATTTGACATTTATTAAATAAGCATTTAATTTTTCTGTTTATTCCATTTTCAGGAGAGATTTATCATTCTAGAGGTACATAGAAAATAAGAGAACTTCCTCCTCCTCCTCCTCCTCATCATCATCATTATCATCATTACCTCCGCCAAGGAAGGAGGTTATGTTTTCATCAGCGTTGGTTTGTGTGTCTATCCTTCTGTCTGTCTCTCTGTGTGCAAAATTACTCAAAAAAGTTGTGAATGGTATTTGATGAAACTTGCAGAAAAAGTTGGTAATGACACAAGGAACAGATGATGAAATTTTGGTAGTGATTCAGGAATTTTTATGGATTCTTGAAGGATTTTTCATATGTTATATTTACCTTATATGGCCATTGTTTGTGGTGATTTCAACATGGATCTCCTTGAAACCCCTAACCATGAGATCTTGACAGCTATGAGCCAGTTTGGGTTCGACCAACTACTCCCAAAACCCACCACCAACTATGGAAGCCTACTAGATCATGTCTACATGAACCAGGATCGTCATCCATAAGTCACCGTAACTCACTGCTACTTTTCCGACCATGATGTTGTATGTGTATCACTCAAGTTTTAGATAATTGTTGTTTCTTTTTAGTTGTATGGTGAAACCAACTTGCTGTTGTCATTGATGTATTATAACTGCTTCAGATGATTCCTGTTTTTACAGGGTTTTTTTTTTAATCATATGGATGTGTTATTTTTTTTTACTCCCACCAAGGAGATTGTGTTTTTGCCGGAAATGGTTTGGGAAATTGGGTGATTTTCAGCATGCATGTATATGGGTGGAAATGAGCTGCTTGGTGGAGGTCTGCGCTCTCCAAGTGCTTTTCTAGTTTAACATATATCTTCCGTGTTAGCATGGGTTGGACAGTTTGACAGGAGCTGGCAACCCAGGGAGTTGCACCAGGCTCCACTTGTCTGTTTCGGCATGGTCTCTATGTTTGGATGTCCTGTCTAATGCCAAACACTTTACAGAGTGCCCTGGGTGCTTTTTATGTGACACCAGCATGGGTGTTTTATATGTAGAACCAGCATGGTTGCTGTCATGTGGTACTGGCATGAATGCTTTTTATATGGCACCAAGAGTCATAGAGAAATGTCTTAATTTATTAAGTCTGATGTCCAGAAAGTAAGAAATTATGTGCACCAAAATGCAACATAAAATGATAGAAAGAAACCAGAAAACAATAATATCTGTTTTTGAAGGAGTTTAGCACTAAGAAACTTCATTTAGATCCAAATTTACAAATATTGCAAAGTATAAATAGACATATTTTCTGGAAACAATACAAGATTTAATCAAACCTACATAATTTAGTTTTTTAATTACAAAGAATTTATAATCTTCTGTAACTGATTTTAAATCTCATTGTTATTTTAGCTCATTAATTTTACAGTCAAATTAAGTTTTGCAGGAAATATCTATACTACATACTGATTTATATTTCCCCTTATAATGATCTGTTACTGTTGAAGTTTTCATTAAAACACTAATAATTGCCTTATTGCCTTCATTTGGTGTTTAAATTGTTTTTAAAATACTTACTAGTAGTCGGTGCCACTGTTGTTGGGTATGTAGTCACAGTTGATTCCACTGTTGTGCTTTCTGTAACATTTTTACATTGATCAATTTTACAGTATCCAAACTGATTTTTGAAAGCTGGTGCTACCCAACACCATGGACGCTTATCTTTATCAGGATTTCGACAATGATTGTGGTTTCCAAGACCCTACAGAGAGGTGAAGAGAAATTTGGTGTTACAAATGTTTATATTTTTTTTTATATGTTGCTTGAGGTATGTGTCAGATATATTTTGATGGAGATTTTTTTCAGAATAAATTCCTCTTGTAATAGTAATAACAATTCTTTCTACTATAGGTACAAGGCCTGTTTTAGTGGTAAGGAGGTGGGTACTGGTCCAGTGCTCAATTGGTGCTTATTTCATCAACTCGAAAAGGATGAAATTAAAAGGCAAAGTTGACTTTGCCAGCATTTGAACTCAGAACTTATAGAGTCAGAAGAAACACCACTAAACACTTTGCTCAATGTGCTACTGATTCTGCCAGTCCGTTATTTGAACTTCAGAAAGATTCCTAGTAATAAAAAAAATATCCCTACTTAAATGACTGTTGTCAACAAGTATCTTATTCTTGGTTACGTAAATTGACATTGAACTATGATCAGTTATTTTTACACACTGGCAGAAAACTGCCCACTGGACGGTTTCTTTTTTTTTTTTTGCTGGTCACAAAATCATATTTATACATTTAATTCTCAATTCGTATAGTTTTTCTGATATGTCAGATTTAATTTCTCTTCATATCTGATATTTATGTAACAACACTCCCTCATTCAATAAATAAATTCAGAATAATAGCAAGGACTCAAAGATAGTGTTATAATTTATGAAGAAATCTGGTAATATGCTGACATAACTTAGCTACATAAATATCCTTGGTTCACCATATATATGCATATCAGATTTTACAACTTTGCCAGACAGTGAACTAGAAGGCACTCCAAGTATGTACTGTGAAAGTTCATACTGCAGAACTTACTTATTTGCTCTGCATTACTTTTCTGTTATACATATGTGCATATTTATGTATATACATATGGAGGCGCAATGGCCTAGTGGTTAGGGCAGCAGACTCGCGGTCGTAGGATCGTGGTTTCGATTCCCAGACCGGGCGTTGTGAGTGTTTATTGGGCGAAAACACCTAAAAGCTCCACGAGGCTCCGGCAGGGGGTGGTGATCCCTGCTGTACTCTTTCACCACTCTTTCTTCAACTCTTTCTTCTGTTGGCCTGCTCATTCGAAGGCTAAAACAATGCGAATGCATTGTGACCAGCGATGTGTAACTACATCTGATGGACTGGTCGGTCACGTGATAGTGATAGTCACATGATATGATATACATACGTATATGTATATACATTTATGATATATATATTTATGTATTTCAGCATTAATAACCTACATAAACACACAATTTCAGATGTACAAAGATGGAATTATATTTATCTTATTCCTATTCATCATATAAACTATGATAACATGAACAATAATCTCAGCAAAGGAATCAGTTGTTGAAATATACAACAGATTTCATTTTACAACCCTTTGTGTAAAGAGAGAGAAAAGACAAAGAGGGAACATTATCTCATGGTGTTAAAAAACATATCTCAGTGAATTAAAATTAATTTTTGTAGTTGAAACAAAAGAAAATCAAAAACCACATTTTGATAAAAATATATCAAAATTAGAATTTTTAAGAATATTTTCGGCAGTGTAGACTTTAATAATTAAGCTAATTAATAAGCAGCAATCATTTGATGTCAGCATAAGGAGACAGAGACATATACACGCACACATGACAAGCATTTTAAAGTTTCTATCAACCAAATCTATTCACTAGCTTTGGGTGCCAAAAGTTTCACACAGTGGGATTGAACTAGGAATCATGTGGTTGGGAAGCAACTTTCCTGCCATACATCTATTCCTGGATATTCTGCATATCTGTCTAGCCTGTGCTAGCATGGGAAAAAGTGGAGGTTAAAAAGCAAACAAAAAATATAAATGACAAGTTATATATATATGTATATACAGATTAATATACCATCATCATCATTATAATTTACACTTTTCTATGTTTGCATGGTTAAACAGAGTTTGTTGAGGTAGGTTTTCTATGGCCAGATGCCTTTCCTGTTGCCAACACTCAACTGTTTTCCAAGCAAGATGCAGTGACATAAAGAATGGTATTTCCTTTGGCATATTTGATATCACAATGAATGTGCTGGATGACCTGCGTTAATAGTCTCAGTATTCTCATCTAATCCTGTTAGTGGCACTTAAATACATGTCAAAGAAAATACCATGATCTATGAACTTGTGTACTAATGGATAACACCCATGTTAATGGTAACATATTGAAGTCTGTCCTAATACATTACTTTGCAGAAATGTCAACAACCATATTCTATAAGACAAATAAAAGTAGGGAGTAAGATTCATTCAAAGTATTAAAGATGTACATAATAACCACCTAACTGTTTATATAAAGAGATTTATTACTTGGCTCTCGATTGATGACTGAGTAGAACCTGAAAGAATTACAAACTAAATGTCAAAATTAGAATGACAGTGCTTAGAAAGAATTCTATTATAAGTGTATTTCTCTACACAGGATACTGTGTCATTATCTTAGACATGTATGGTAAGGAAAGGATATGGTATTAAAAGTTTGCATCACTAGAAAATTCTAGAACTATTCTTGTTACATAGAAACTACTAGTGATGGTGCCACATAAAAAAGCACTCAGTACACTCTATAAAATGGTTGATGTTAGGAAGGGCATTCAGCAGTAGAAACCAATCCAAAACAGACAATGGAACCTGTTGCAGCCCCTGGCCTTGCTAGCTCTTATCAAGCTGTCCAACATATGACAGCATGGAAAACGAATGTTAAATGACAATGATGATGATGATGAGAATCTAGAAAACAATTCATAACCTTGGCATAGGAACCAGAAGTACTTATAAAAAAAAAAAACGAATATAAAAGCCACTATGGACCTTACAAAGTAAGAATTCAGAATTTAATATAGACAAATTTTGTTAAATTCAGAAAAAGAGAGTATTATTTAGCTTAGCTAGAAAAATGAATATTTAATATTTAGAGAAGAGTCTTCATTGGAAAGTGGATCCAATGAAAATAATGGATATTCTCTTTCATCATAGCAACCTAAAACACGTTTTGTTGTCAATTTCATTGTGCTGAAAGGCTGTGATCTGGCAGAATCATTAGTATTCAGGACGATATGCTTAGCAACGTTTCTTCCAGTCCTATATTCTGAGTTCAAATTCTGCTAAGGTTGACTTTGTCTTTCATCTTCTTGAGGGTTGATAGAATAAGTACCAGTTGGGCACTAGAGTCGATGTAATTGACTTACCTGTTCTCACTAAAATTTGTGGCTTTTGCTAAAATTTGAAACAGTTTTACTGTTCTGAATCTGGAGGGCATGAATCACCTGTAAGCTCATCACATTTCAATGGTTACATGTAATTTTTTCTTGATTGAATTGAACAAAAAATAAAAAATTTACTATTCATTCAGTTTAATTTAAAATCTCAGATAATTAATGTCACTAGCTAATAGCGTTTTTGCTCACTGCTAACAAAGTTTTACCTGATGCCATAAAAAATGATAAGAATGTTTATCAATAAACTAGAAGTTATTACCTTTGTTTATTTATCGTATTCCTCTCACTAATTAATTTATGGATATTCAAGGTGGATTATATGAATGGTTTTTATTTATATCAGTTTTTTTTATTCTCAGTATCAATTATCTAACTATGTATTCAAACCATTGTCAAGATAAGCAATTAAAATTCAAAGTAAACTTACTGCATTGGGAGAGTTTATTGTGTTATATTTAAAATTCTCTGTCCATTTAAGGCAGGGTGTTCCTCTGACTGTTTCTGATACAGACCCTCTGTAGGACACACCATTTCCACTGTAACAATCTGAAAGCATTAATGAGTCACATGAACAACTTACACAAAGCCACATATATAATTGTAAAAATTATAAGTATTTCTTACTTTGATTCAAAACCAATATGGTTTTCCGGAAGAATTGTTGTTGCATGCAGAGATCATTGTTTTTTATTAACCCTCAAGAGACAAAAGGGAAAAGTCCATCCTGATGGGATTGGAAGTAATGAAAAGAAATATTGCATGAATGTAAGTATTTATGGAGCGGAGTATACAATTTCCTGCGAGTCAGACTGCCACATGGCCCCAGTAGACAAAATAGAAAAGGTGTTGCTCCAGAGAATGGTGAGGGAGATGCACTGGAACAGCAACCCTGAGTCATGGGGATTACACTTGTGGACAGCAGTCACTGCTCCTGTAGCGATGAGCAAAGATATGGTCTAGGGGCCAAGAATGCCAGAAGTCTTTGCTGCCACAGGCTCAACCAAATATGGTAATAATTACTGCAGTAAGACTACATAGAGGGGTCGATCGGCCAGCACAGAGAGCTATGTAGTCATCCAAAAAATTATTGGAGGAATTTATAAATCTAATCCATTACAAACTACATATTGTTTTACATGATTTTGATTCTGATTATCCTGGAAGAAAATCTGCAAATTTTTGCAAATAAAAGTGACTGGTTAGTTGAAGGAACATCTCACCATTCATTTCATCATCATCATCATCATCGTTTAACCTCCGCTTTCCATGCTAGCATGGGTTGGACGGTATTGACAAGAATTCATCCTGGGAAGAAAGGCATGATATAACCAAAGGTTGACTTAGCCATGATGACCCACTATACTCCTAGACCTGTAGCCAATTAAGGATAGGGTTCTATAACATCAATCATGTACAAATAATGCAGTTGAATGATGACACAATGTATTTTAAGGTATATTTGGTTATGTGCAGCCTAATGTATAAAATTTTGTTTAAAACACTATATATATATATATATATATATATATATATATATATATGTATATATACACATAAAGGGTGAAATATAATTAATTTAATTAAATTAATAAATTTCACCAAGTAGTTTTTTCGGTATGGAAATGACCATATTTGGTAAGGATTATATTAATTATAATGAAGGGTTAATTGCAACAAGTTGCTCAAAACCACATTCCGAAAATATTAGAAATAGCAGCCAAATAGGTCACTATTTCTACTACTAGTAAAAAAGTCTCCACAAACAAACAGAATTTGTAACCCGTATATGGTGAAGAGAAAGAAGACAACGAAATCCCAGCCTATTGGATTAATAGGCTGGGATTTTGTTGTCTTCTTTCTCTTTACCATATACGGGTTACAAATTCTGTTTGTTTGTGGAGACTTTTTTACTAGTAGTAGAAATAGTGACCTATTTGGCTGCTATTTCTAATATTTTCGGAATGTGGTTTTGAGCAACTTGTTGCAATTAACCCTTCATTATAATTAATATATGTATATATATATATATATAAATTTATATAAATAAGGATAAGATCGTTAATTTAAATATCGATCTTATCAAGTGGCCAGCATGGTAATAAAAACCTTCAAAGGTAATAATTATTATTAAAATTATAATTTAGGGTATCTAAGAGATACCACCACGCTGGAAATAGCAGTCAAAACTTGACTTTAAAACCACATTAAATGTTCGTACAGCACCAGGAGAGGAAACAAAAGGACAAAATAAATTAGCAAAAAAGTTACAGAATTTTCCAGTTCTTGTCATCCCTAACTAATTCATTTGATACACTTGCATACTTTTATTGTCTTCTCCAATTAGACCCTTATATTAAAGGACTTCATTCCATCTTTTCTCCTCAGAACTGTCTTCCTATAGATCTCACTCTTTCCTTACAATGAATATCATGCTTAAGTTCAAACAATCATATAAACTTAACCTAGTTCCTTAGTGATATCTCAGAGAACATGAATGTTCTTCTAAACACTATTCCTTCTTAGAATGACCGCTAAAAATAAAATCAAGGTGGAGAACCAGCTTGCATACTTACCTTCTGTGAAATCAGGTGTTTTTTTCCGTTCACAGATAAAACCTGTGACTGAGTTACAGTTAGATGTCTTCCAGAAGAAGTAACTAGTCATGTACAGTTCTCCATCATGCTGAAACATATTGGATAAACTAATACATCTCCCTCTTTTGCTTGGCTCTGCAGACTTCTTATCAGGCATCCATCCTGTAAAGAAATGGTAGTACAGGCTTGTTCAATTCTAGGTTTAATGTTGACTTGTCACACTGAGCAGTCTGCACCATACCGTTTCATATCACACTCGACATAATTGTAAAACATTTCTCACTTCACATGTAGACATTTATAGCATAGTTTCATGAGCGCATCAAAATGTCCATCAAAGCATTATTCATAAATATCATAAAAGACTACCATTTTAACCCTTCAACATTTAAACCAGCTGTATCTGACCCAAATATTCTCCTTGTCTTATGTTCAAACTGATCAGATTCAGTTTTCTCACACTGACCCTACAATGTTATTCTAAAAATAAACATTGAAATCTTGAAGCTATGAGATAATGCATGACTAATTTAAAACAAAGTGAATAAATAAGCATTACCTTTGACAGAGTAATCTGAATGCTAAAGGGTTAAACCATATCACATTCTGTAATATTCCCATCTTGCTCACTCAATAACAAACATTTTGAGTAAAAACACACATAATAGATCAATGTCAATTGTACAGCTCAATATATACATAAACAACAAAATATATACATAAATAAATAGATACATAAATAAATGATAAAGGCAAGTCAATAAGTGCTTAATGGCAAGAGAAAGACTCATATCTCATTCTCTTTATAGTATTATAGAATTCAGAGCTAAACTTTTTACAAAAGTTATATTGAGTGCTTCCTTTCCTTTAAGTTTGAAAGAATATTCAGATTTATAATGGGCTTAAATTTTGGCACAAAGCCAGCAGTTTTAGGGGAGGGATTAAGTTGATTACATCGACCCCAGGGCTCAACTGGTATTCACTTTATTGATCTCCAAAAGATGAAAGGCAAAGTCAACCATGACAGAATTTGAACTCAGAACTTCAGGTTGGATGAAATGCTGCTTAAGCATTTTTGCCCAGCATGCTAACAACACTGCCAGCTTGCTACCCAGGCCAGATTAATAATGAACACCCTAAGGTGCAAATTTTGATAAACAACTCAATGATATCCGGAGTAATCATAAGAACTAAAAGTGAAACATACCATTTGATACAGGTTTATTTCAGCGAATGACAATAATAAAATGGATAATGGTGATTGATGAGATGTGATTTCGTATCTCATCTGAGTTGCATCATTCTTCTGTGCTCTCAGAAATTAGTACTACATTAAGCATCCTGTACATTTCTTATCCAGTTGCAGAATTGGAAAAAGCTGAGATACATGACTCAGGGCTGATAGTTTATGAAAATAATTCAAAATGTGGTTATTTCAAAAATCATTATCAAAGCAGTTGGTCGTAGTTTCACCTTCATTATTACTAAATTTAGAAACGTTTATTCTAGTCTATTCCAGTTTGAAAAGTTAAAAGGCTTAAATTCTGAGATGCTTTTATGCTTTAAAATTACTATATTTACCAGGAAACCAATAGAAAGTAGATATAGCTTCTCTCTCATATCTCCATGCCCAATTACTTCCATACCTGAAACCATCTGTCAACCAGACATGATTATCTACAAAAAATGGGTAAAAGGAAATAATCAGTGGGACATGAACACAACAATACTTAAGGTTAATATATACAAACCTTGCTCATTAGTACAAGGTATTTTAATATGCTGCCACATTTTTTGATGGAATTTTTTTCTGTAAAAAAACTTCAAACTATATTAGTAGTATATATATATATATATATATATGTATGTGTGTGTGTGTGTGTGTGTGTGTGAAAGAAAAAAAGGTGTTCAGAATGAATATGAAGCAATAATATGTGATATGTAAATAAATATATATTTTTACAACCATCCAGCATTCTGAACGCCTTTTTTCTTTCATATGTATTAAATCTGTACATCACCCCTAATACTTCTTATATATATATATATCATCATCGTTTAACGTCCGTTTTCCACGCTAGCACGGTTGGATGGTTCGACCGGGGTCTGGTATATGTATATGTATATGTATATGTATATATATATATATTATATATATATATATATATATAATATATATATATATATGTATATGTGTGTGTGTGTGTGCCAATCTCTCCACCCTGAAGACAGAGGCTGGTTTTACAGCAATGTTTATATGCAGCCGCTGCTGGCTGCATATCCTTTACTTTTTACACACTCCATCCATCAACATTACAGATATCATGTAATTCCAAGCCGCCAGAACAGTTGTCAGACCCAAAATACCATACCCTCTCCCCTTGAGAGACACATAAAGACACACACACACACAAAGACAAAGACACATACACACACACATCTGCAACAGGCTTCTTTCAGTTTTTGTCTCAAAATTCACTCACAGCGCTTTGGTCAGCCCAAAGCTACAATAGAACACACTTGCTCAAAGTGCTATGCAGTAGGACTGAACTCAGAACCATGTGGTTGGGAAGCCATGCCTGCATCTACCACTAAGCTACATGTATCAAGCCCAAATGTGTTTATTTGTGAATTTGCATTGTTACCTCTCCTTCTCCCCCTCTATCTATTTCTCCCCCTCTCTCTCTTTATATATATATAATGATGATGAATCTTGTGTCAGTTTCAACAATGAGTTTACTAATTGGTTAATCAACTGAACTACCTACTCCTTGTATTATAATGTCGGTGGCTGAATGTTCCACAGACTTTCGTTTCTTTAACATAATCCTGGGACAGAATCAGCATCACCCTTTACATTACAGGTATATCCACCCAACAGACTTCTACACAGTTGCCATCTGCCCAACTCATAATGCTCGGATGAATCTGATTCACTGTGTAGAAAAGAAGATACTTGACAATGGAAGCAAATCTGGGACCTCATAAACAATTGTATTCAACACTATAGACTAATGAAAGGCAAGTTGTTTATTCAGTGTTCACACTTCTTCCAACAGCAGTGATCTATTTTTATGAAAGTTAGTTAATTGTGGCTAGAGGATATAAGAGACCAAAATTGAAATGTCTTGGGTTAGTGACGTGTTAATGACAGGATAATAATCATGAAGTATTTGGTTGAAAGTTTAGTACTATATTAGTTATAATTTTTATACATCACTGTACAGGTGATGAATAACAATTCCTTACATGGGAAAAAAATTCTGGCAAGGAGTTCATGCATATTTAATGACCATATTTGATGGCATATAAGACATACATTTTTCAATAAGTAAATAAATGAATTAATAATTAAATACCCTCCCACTGGTCCTACAAGCAAAGTTTAGGCTCTCATAAACTTCGCTGCACCAACGACTTTTTTCCTGTATATGTGCTATTGTAATTAAGGTATGTCTGATATACCCATGTGTCTTTAATGCCATCAAATATGAGAGTAATACTCTGTAATAGTTATATTTCATTATTATGTACTAAAATTGAGGATAATATTCAGCTGATAGGATTAATATTCAGTTTGAATTGTCACTAATTAAAATTTAAAATAAAGATACTTTGGAAGGAAATTCTGGTGTGAGTAGGTGATTAGACACAAGATTTTGTTAAAGGAAACCTGTTTAATAAAGTACATAACATTCAAAAGAAAATTATTTGGATCCGTTTCTGAATGTGTGTATGTATCATAAATGTACTGTACCAGATGTATAAGAATTACTCCAGTAAAAGTCATGTTTATACATTTCATAACTGTTAAAAATTGCTTAAGAAAAAATTACTCCAAAAGTTTATGACCAAGGATGACATTTAAAGCAATTATTAAAGAAATTTATAAAATTATGCTCTTACCATTATTGGTCTGAAGTAAAACTGAAAGAAACGCATTTTCTTCCAAACTGTCAATAATTACTAAATGACTATCTTTAGTGTAACACATTTCTTTGGCATTGAGTCTTCGAGCATTGCCGATAAACAAACGATAGCAACCACTTGGACCAGAAATCCAACCAGGTTTGCAGCCTGTCAAAATACAATACATAAAAAAAGTTTATATATGGAAAAGTTTATTTTACATACATAAATTTCAAAGATACATTCACATACCTTGTGAGGTAAATACAGTGACAGAAATGGATATTAGTTCCTAGGGTTATGTTAAGGTTTGAAAGGCTGGGGTTAGTAAGGTGAGGTAAGATGCTATAATCTACTCACCTCTGTGAATTGTAAAGTAGAGGACTGCTACCCCACTGCATAATCAACCATTTCCATCACTGGCTATATGCTTTTATGAGTATGTTTTATTTGTGCATACATATGTATATGTTAGCATATGACTATGCTTATGTCACTGTGCAGAAAGGCTTGGTGGAACATTTATGTGCATACATTTACAGAACTGTAAGTGCATCTTATAATATCTGCATGTATGCATTAGAAGTTAAGTATTAACATCTATTTGTATTGTGTAAGTATGTGGATATATATATATATACACATATATATAAGAGCCATAGATGAAATTCTTTGCCTTTACATCACTTAGCTCATTTTGTTTAATCTATACAAATTACCTTGGCTATAAATATGATGCGAACCTTTCTATATGTCTATGACCCTTGGCTGCTGGAGATAGGTTAGAACAATTATTATACTAATAATACTTATTGAGGCAAAAACAAATGTCCATATCTGTCCTCTTATCTTTAATAGCATGTCAACTTTGGAGACTTCTTAAATCTTGATATCATCTCCTGTATCGTTTAGTCTAGAATGGACTAAACAGAACAGAAGGATACATTTGGGATGGAAGAGTTAATGAAGAAGTCAAAGATTTCCAGACAATGGATATATGATAAAATATCATCTCCCTTTCTAATATGGTGTTGGTATCAACTTTCATTTAGTAATTGTGAGACATCCTTTAGAAGTGGAGATATTAGGTTGTCTGGAAAGTTCTGAGTGTTTTTTAATATGCAAAAAGTGATAAAAATAATTGACCTTTCAATAGATTTTATTCAATGAAATAATTTCTATTATTATTAATGACCATTGCCCATTTTTCAGGCAATTTAAATATTCCATCAGCATAAAATTTGAGTGGTTTTGAAGAAAAAAGTTATCAAGATGCATTTTGACTCCATCTAAATCGTTAAATGTTTTTCATTGAAACGAGTTTTGTAGAGACAAAAACAAATGGTAGTTGGGTGGCATGACATCAGGAGAATATGGTGGATGAGGTAAGAGATCTCAGCCAGGTTCATGTAACTTTGTTCAGGTAGCCAAAGATACATGTGATCGGGCATTGTCTTGTTAGAACACTACCACTTTCTTGTTGGGAATCTCCAGCCTCAATTCTTTGAATTTTTGCTTCAAATTGGCCAGCTGACGACAGTACACATCAGAATTAAGGGTCTGGTGTTGTGGGAAAAGCTCATAATAAATAATGCCTTTATGATCCCACCAAACACAAAGCATAGCTTTTTTGGTATGGATATTTGTCTTTGGTTGCTGTTTTTGGGGATCTTTATGCAAACACCAGGATCTTTTTTGCACTACATTTTCGTACACAATCCATTTTTCACCTCTAGTCACAATTTGTTTCAAAATAGGCGTGCTTTCATTCTTTTTCAAAAACATATCACAAACAGAATACTGGTCCAAGCAATTCTTTTCTGAGTGTTTGTGAGTGACCCATACATTATAGCGAGAAATGTACCCTAGTTTCAGTAGGTGTTCATGAGCTGTACTTTTAGAAACTCCCAACTCCTTTGCAAGTTCTCAAGTCATGATATTTGAGTTTTCTTTAATTTTTGCCTTCAAAACATCTTCATCCAATTTTGAAGGTCTACCACTGCAACTGTCATCTTCCAAGCTAAACTTTCCAGCCTTAAATTTTGCAAACCACCTTCGAACAGTTGATTCACCTACAGCATCATCACCATAAACTTCACAAATGATTTTGCAAGTCTTTACAACATTTTCTCCTTCTTTACAAAAGAAAAGCATTACAATGCAAATATGAAATTTTTGGTTGTCCATTTCAAATGTCAATAAAGAGTAACTGGAATGAAAGATAAATCTATCTTTAGTCAGGAACAAAAAAGAAATGCACTACCGCTTCAGGCAACACCAAAATTTCAACTGTGTAATGTTTCAGGTGTGTTCAATGAAGCGTTAAAAGATTTAGCTTAAAAAATGCTCAGAACTTTGTGGACAGCCTAATAATTTTAATAAAAGTTGTGCCATAGAAAACCTACCTCAATGAATTCCATTCAATTCATGCTAGTATGGAATAGTTAGATGCTAAAATGATGATGATGTTGTGGTGGTGGTGGTGGTGGTGATGACAACGACGATGATGATGACAGTGATGATGGTAGTGTGATAATGATGATGATGATGATATATATATATATATATATATATATATATATATACTATCTCATCCATATTCACTCTGCAGCTGATTTATTCTAACATCTATAATCTGTGTTGTATTTGTTAGAATTTTTATAGTTGATAGCCTCTTGTATAATATACTATATATCTATCCTATCTGATTACCATCTATAATCTACAATTAATCAACTGAGCATCTATATCTAATCAAATCACTCAATTTGTCTGATATCTGTACACTGTAAACACATCAGCTTGTTATCTTGAAGTTATACATTTGATATATTCAGTTTTTGAATTTATCTGCTTAAATATTTAGCAATCAAACCAAAATCACTATATTTGATGCAAAAAAAAAACCATCTTAAGAATACGATTGTAACTTGCCAATCTATTACTAAGTCATCAAAGAAATCTGACCTTTCAAGACTTCGTTTGGAACTGTATCTAACAACAATTTCATCTTTGGCACTTTATATTCAGTGCATTTTAGACACTGCAAGCAGACAGCAGAATGCACATAGCATATGGCAGTCAGCAGGCAGTAGTAGAACCAGAAAAAGGCAGTAGTATTGGGTTGTTCCAGAAGTTCGTGCCAATTTATAGTAGCTTACCTTTTGACTTATCCTCCCAGGCACCTCAATTCTGGAAAGAGGGTATTTTCAAGTTAAAGGAAAGGTGGAGACGCATTGTGCAACAAAATGGTTCATATGTGGTTGATTAAAAATGTAATGGCAAGTATTTATTGACCTTTTTCTTTCCTTTAAAAATCGGCACGAGCTTTCCGGACAACCCAATAGAATCAGCTGCAGGCCAGAGTGCTGGTACAACACAAGAACAATGGACAGTGGCAGCAGCAACACACCATGACCAGCTAATATCTGTAGCGTACGCTTGAGGGAAATTCCTCTCTCCCTGTTATATATGGACGTAGTAGATAACAGCTAGCCTTCAGCTGCCCTTT